>NC_141552.1:38290000-38590000 GCF_021556685.1 Rattus norvegicus
GGAGAGATTTTTGAAGTTTAGGGGAAATCTGAGGATCCAGGTATGGGTGACTTAAGTTGTTCCAATGTTGATGTAATATTGCAGCTGTCCAGATGTTCAAGAAGTCACAATTTTAAATGAAGCTGGGAGGCAGAGGCAGGTAGATCTCTGAGTATGAGGCTAACCTGGTCTACAGAGAGAATTCCCGGCCATTCAGGGCTACACAGACCCTGTCTCAGAAAACAACAAACAAGCAAACAGACGGACTGCAGTGAGTTTGAGGCCAGCTTGGGCTACATATTGAGTTCCATGGTAGCAAGGACCACATTCGAGAGACCCTATATCTAAAGAAATAAATACTGAATGAATAAACACAAAAACTTCACTTTCTCCTGGGGAAAGAATTATAACCTCCCACAGGGTCAGCAGGGAGTCGCACCTTTTAGGGGGAAGAAAAGTAAGCTTTTATGTTGGCAACAAGGCAATCTCTCTTTTTTTTTTTTTCTTTTTCTTTTCTTTTTTTCGGAGCTGGGGACCGAACCTAGGGCCTTGTGCTTGCTAGGCAAGCGCTCTACCACTGAGCCAAATCCCCAACCCCAAGGCAATCTCTTTTTACAACCAAGGAGCAATGCTCTGGATATAAGTGCCTTTAATTCTGTAAAAAAGAGCTACAAATCCTTCCTTTGAGACTGACCTTGCATTTAGGAGGAGGCTAACCCATTTTAGGTGTAGGGAACCTCAAAAGTTTGCAGAAATCTGAAAGACTCCATTTATAGTCCCTGCTCTGCAAGTTTGGATCAGTAACCTCGAGCTGGTTTGGGGACCCCACCTCCTACTTGTTTCCAGGAACAGCTGGATCCAGCCTGGGTTGTACTGCTGGGAAGTGAGTGACTCAGCCCCTCCCTAAGGCCACAGCTGGACCCCAGCCCATCCCCTTCAGCCTGCACATCTGGATGCTGAGCCAGTCATCACAGCTGTGATGGGGACCCTGGTTCCACAACCAGAGGACAGCACCCACCCACCCCTACGAGTATGCAAAATCCTGTGTGAATTCCATGTTCTGTTGCCATTGTGACTCCTCTGCCAAGCTCCCTGCACCCAGTTACTGGGGTTCTGCTGGAGCTCCCTTGCTGCTCCACCCCACACACTGAGTATCCAAGTCCAAGGGAAATGTGCTTCTGTCTGTGTAGGAGGAAGGTGGTGGGTCTGTGATTGGCTTAGCCTCCACTTGTGTCTTGGGATCCTGGAGTTTGTACAGCTGAGTGTATGAGTGTGATCTGATGGCTGTCAGGAAGTTCAGCACATCAGTCTGTGCATATACACAAGTTTAGAAGATGGGTGGGGGTTGGGGATTTAGCTCAGTGGTAGAGCTCTTGCCTAGCAAGCGCAAGGCCCTGGGTTCAGTCCCCAGCTCCGGAAAAAAAAAAAAAAAAAAGATGGGTGTAGGGCTGGAATGGTGGCTCAGCAGATGAGGTCACTTGTTGCTCTTGCAGAGGACCTAGTTTGGATTTGGTTCCCAGCATGCACATGGTGGCTCAGAGCCATCCATCCGTAGCTCCAGTACCAGGGTATACAACATATTTGCACCAGGCACATATATGGCGGTGCACATATATTCATGTAGGCCAACCCTCCCTCTCTCTCTCTCTCTCTCTCTCTCTCTCTCACACACACACACACACACACACACACACACACACACACACACACACAATGAACCTGAAAAAGAAACTTGAAAAAACAGCTGAACTTCGTGGACTTGTAATCTTTACACCTGGGAAGGGAAAACAAAAGGATGTCTCACGGTGTTTGCCTGAAATCCCAGCACTTGGCTTTCTTTTTTTTTTTTTTTTTTTCTTTTTTTTCAGAGCTGGGGACCAAACCCAGGGCCTTGCGCTTGCTAGGCAAGCGCTCTACCGCTGAGCTAAATCCCCAACCCCAGCACTTGGCTTTCTATGCTCGAGGTGGAAGCCTGGTCTACACAGTGACACCCTGTCTCAAAAACAATAAACCAAAAATACGGTTAGCCCGCCTAGGTGGTGTCCGCCTTCAATCCCAGCATAGGAGGTCAAACATCAGGTGATCTCTGTTACCAAGGGGAGACTGGAGGATATAACAAGTTTCAGGCAAGCCAGGATTATATAGTGAGAGCCTGTCTCAAAAACAAACAAAACTCCAGGTTAGGATTACCAGGGCCCTCATTCCACGCTCCTTGTGTTTCTTTGTCTAGTCTAAGCAGTGTCTGAGATTGTTCAGCTCTGATTTTGTCTTCCCGTGCCAACAACAGTCTCCTCACTGTGACCCCTCTTTTGGGTCAGTCTGTTATTTATTCTGTGTATGAGAAACGTGTGACCCTTAGTTGCCTCGGGTTGGCGTTAGGATCTGTCTGTAATCACACCCTGCTGCTTTGGTGTGACCTACAACTCAGTAGAACCCGTGTTTCTGAGTGGAAAAAATGGATTATTTTATTAGGCACTCTACTTACTCCTGGCCATTGTTTTTCTGTGATAATGCCCTCTTATTATAGCTCCTGGCTTATCGTACCCCTTTAACAAGCAAAGTATCTATGCGTGTTGCCTGTGATAACTCGGCGATGACATACATGGCTGTCTCTACCTTGTGTCTCAGCCACAATTTACATGTGAGAGGTACTTGTCCAAATCCCAAGACAGTGGCCGCTCCACTAGCGTTGATGATGGGCCATTATGTAAACGCCTGTGTGTTCATATGGCTATGTAAATGCCTGTGTGTGCATACGACTGTTTGTGTATCTACTACACACGTTATATGGCCGATGTGCTGCGCAACTCAGCTTCCAGGTTTAAGTGGCTGTGTGACTGTGTGACCCTGTCCATGTTCGAAGGGCTTAACAGAACAGGGGTTTCTGCTACAGTGCAGCAGGTGTATCCTGTGTCCGTGACACTGTGGGTCAGAATTGTTTGTGACCTTGTATGTGGATGGGGGTGTCAAAGTCACACCAGACAGCCAACTCAGTGGAGGAATCGACATGCGCACCACTGTCGCTGTCTGTGACTCTCCTCTGGGAGGACTCCACCCCGCATTGCGGGGGCGCGTGCGTCGTTCGTGACGTGAGACACGAAGGAGTTCGCTGCGTGCGTGGAGCCCGACGCGGTCGTGCGTGCGAGTACAAGCCGGGGGTGGGGTAGCTGTAAGCGTACGTGAGCGCGCGGGGGCAGCCGCTGGAGCGCTGCGGGGGGGGGGGAGGGGTAGTACTGCGGAACGAGAGACTTTGGAGCGCAGGTGAAACTCGAAGGGGGACTGCCGTTAACCCCTTCCTGCCCGACCCGAAACTCCGGGCCCCAGGACCGAACGAACGGGGGCTTCCCCAGCTCTCTGGGCGGGGCAGTCCCTGCTGGGAAGACATTCCTCTAATGAGCTGAGACCCCCCCGTTGCCATGGAAACAGCTTCCTGGCTCGGCAGGCGCTTGCTTCCTCCCTCCCGCCGACCATGTGCTTCCCACTCCTGATCTCGGTACCGCAGGGCTGGGGGTCAGTAGGGCCAGGGCGTGCGTGACTCAGGCCAGCCCTGGGGTCCCCAGACCGCACTCGGCCTCACTCCCCTGCTCTGCCTGGATGACTCATACCTCGCGGCTCGGCTTTCCTTGTATATGACTCAGGCCCCTGAGGAGGGGACTTTGGGACCCCCCTCCGGGCATCCAGGAGTTCTGGGCATCCAGGAGTTCTGGAGACCTCGAGCGAGGGGTTACAACTCCGGAGACAGGAGGCCGGGCCGGCATCCCCTTTCGTTGGACATTGCGAAAGTCATCGGGGACGCTTCCCCCATCCTTGAATTAAGAGATCCTTCCCCGGCTTGACTCCGGGAACCCAGTGCCCCCGCCCACCAGCCCACAGGAAGTTTTGGCAGAGCCTATCGTGGCAATGAAACGGTTAAAGTCGTTTTCTTATTCATTTCATTCAGGGACTTTTTTGACTCAGAACAAGCGGGTACTCCCTTGAAAGCCTGGCCTCATGGGGACTAGAGTTCCTACAGCACCCCTCAGACACCCAGCTTAGAAGGGGGAAGGTGGCTGTGGCTCTTGTGAAGTCTCAGCCGCGTACAGAGCTCGGTTCCATTCAAATCCCGTCTCTCGCTTGTTTTCCCATCTGAAAACTATGTCCAGCTCTGAGTTGTGCTGATTAGATGAATAATAGATGGGACGCTCCGAATTCAGAGCTGGACACAGAGGTAGGGAGGGGTGTCTCAGACCTGGATGTCCAGGTGCCCAGCAGAAAACACCTACTCTGTGCCCCACCCACGCTCTCTGAGGCCACGGGGTTCATTTTGTCCACCCCTGCCCCGGGCTGGCACCCAGGAAGTGAGAGGCGGGGCAGGAATGAGGCGGAACCTGTTGGGCTAGTCCCTTCCCCGCCCCCACCCTCATTCTCATGCCCTGACATGGACCCCCCTCCCACGAAACAGCTCCACCCCCCCGCCACCCTGGACGCCTGGGTCCTGACCTGCGGGTGGCCGGAAACAGCGTCTCGGGAACATCCTGTGGACGGCTAGCTGGACAGACAAGAGGGTCAGTCCCTCCCAGGGCAGGGCAGACATAGGCTGGGGGCAAAGTAAACACGCCCCAGGGTGGCTAGACTGCGGGGGAGGGGCTGAGGTGGGGGTGCTGTGCAGCAGGAATGTACACACAAACACACGGTCACCCTGAGAGAGCCAGTCCAGAGGAACAAACCTCCGTGACACAGGCCACTGAGACATCTAGTCAGGGACACACAGACAGGGAAAACAGACATCCATCTGGGTAACTAAGACACCCAGCAGTGGTGGATAGTGTTGGCCAAGTCAAAAGCAAGGCTCTGAAGATGTAGCTCAGGGTTAGAGGGAAGAAAGAGAACTCAAAAGGCATCCACAGGTCAAAAAAGCATGGGGATGCGTATATGGCTCAGTGGTCTAGCAAGCATGAGGAGAGGCAGTACGCTCAACCTCCAGAACTTCAAACAAAGCCTGTAGTCAGGACAGGTGTGACCCAGATAGACCAGCTCTGCACCCAGGCTGGTATCAGCAGATAGAAGTGAACATTTGTACTGGTACATTCCCAGAAAGGATAGAGGCACACTGAGAGCCTCTAGGCCACATGCGCAAGCAATATTCTTCCTATACAGAAACAGGAGAGACAAATCTACATCTGCAGGCAGATGTACAAAAGTGTCACAGTCACCTACATACCATGTCAGAGTGCTCCAGGCACCTATCAACATAATTGTGACACATTCATTAGGAGATGAAGTCTCACATACCTTGGGGTTTTTCAGGGTTTTATTTTTGTTTTGAAGGCAGGGTCTCACTGTGTACCCTTGGTTAACATGGAATTCAATTCTTGACCCAGCTGGCCTAGAACTCAGATATGGACCTGCCTTTGACTTATGAGGTCTGGGATTAAAGGCCTGAACCTCCATGCCCAGTCATAGTCATCTCTTAAATAGACCTAACCAACAGATGGAGCACAGGGGTTCAGAGAAACATCCACAGATGTGGTCTGGACAAATAGCTAATGAAGAGAGAAGACACAGCCTAGCTAGCATTCACGAGTACACAAGAATGGAGATACCCTGACAGAAGCTGTGGCTAGTCATGAGCACACAGGACATTCATGCTCTCTCACATACACATACAGCCAGCCACAGACTACATACATAACACAAAAACATACAGACCAAACCAGGCTTCTCTCTCTCTCTTTCTCTCTTCTTCTTTTTTTTTTCTTTTTTTCTTCTTTTTTTCGGTTGCGCTCGCTAGGCAAGCGCTCTACCGCTGAGCTAAATCTCCAACCCTCTTTCTCTCATAGGCACAAACTAACCATGAAAACCAGACATAAGGTGTTTTCTATCCCCTGCCTCTGTCTGTTTGGAGTATATGTATAGCCATAGCTGGTCTATATGTGCAGGGGGCGGGGCGGTGGTCAAGCAGTTACAGGCTATACACATCCACACAGAGACCAGCCATATACCACATATAAACATAAAGACATTTCACACACTTAAGGCAAAACATGTACCTTGCACTCACAAACCAGGTACAAAAATGTTAGCCACATATGTGCCTAGAATAGAGCCCTATGTAACCTATTCAATAGGACACACACACACACACACACACACACACACACACACACACACACGTACGTCTCACCTCCACCCCATCCACACAAAGCAGAACTGAACTCTCACAAATAGGCCCACACCCCCTTCAGGGTTGGACCAACGGGCAACCAGAAGCCTAGAGCAGGCCTCATGCACTCACACAGGCCCCAACAGGCCAACCACACTCACCCCCCCCATCCACCCTTTGCTGAGGTTCTGTGGGACTCCGAGATCCTGGCACTTCCTCTCCCAACATCACCCCTACTTCCCTGATGTTCTCCCGCTTCCTCTGCTGGGCAAGCTCAGTTGTTTTTGACATATCTCTCTTAAAGGGGACACCTTGAAGCTAAGGCCCCTAAGTCTTTGGCAGCTGTGTGGGAAATTCCCTCTGGGCCCCATTGAATCAGTGTGAAGACAGCCTGTTTCCAAGAAGACCCAGCAACTTCCTCTCCAGATGAGGGGTGAGGGACCCCTAAAACCACAGAAATAAGGGAGGAGGGTGACTGGCAGTCTGGGGCTTCCTAGAGAAGACCTCTGGAATCGATTCTTAGCTTCTTCTGGCCCAGCCACCAGTCCACACCCAGGGGCAGGGACTGGAGACTGGGTGCTGTGACTTGTGGGTTCCCGCCCCAGCCTGCCCACTGATGACTCACAGGCAGCCCCCAGCCCAGTTTCCTGGTGGCAGCCGTGGCACCGGTCAGTGGGGCCAGGGAGAATGGTCACCAAACTATTTATAAGAAGGAGAAGTCCCTGGTGCCAAGACCAAAAGCCCCAGAAAGACCTGTGGGTGGGTGGAGATGAACTTCCTCCTTATCCTGAATGGTAGCCCCTGGCCCCAGGCCCTGGGGTATAGGAAAACCTGGCAAGGGAGGCCAGCCTGGTGCTGATCTGTAGCTCAGGCAGTATGGGGGAGGGGACTGTCTTTACACCCTCCACACTGGGCAGGCCTGGCGCCAGCAGGGCGACTTGAGGAGGTGGTGCCCAGGCCACAAGAGTGAGAATGGTAGGGGCCTGGAACCGGCTGTACCAGCTTGGCCAGCCCTGCCCTCCCTGGCTGGTCTCTTCCCCACCCGCTGCAAACCCATGCAGAAAGTGTGAGAGAAGACCCCACTCTGGCATAGTTGCCAGTATCACCTTTCTGTGCCCAACTCCACTTCTCCTTCTGAGGGGAGGAGGGGACAGGATCCTTCGCAAAAGGCCTACTCACTAGAGCTTTGTATGTGGCTGGTACTCCATAAACGCACATCAACACTACGACATAGCAGTGTTCAGAGATCGCCAGCCCCTATTCCATACAGACTGTGTACCAATTCTAGTGCTTTTAGCTCTGAGACATTATTAAAGGCCATTTCCCGGGCCTCCATTTCTCATTTGTTAAATGAAGATTCACACATCATGCAACTGCCTGGATCATTGGAAATGGCCAATGACTGACTTTATATAAGACACTTTAGAACAGTGTCTGGTCCATGGTAAGAACCATGTAAGTGTTAGCTATTAAAATAATAATTACTATTTCTCAGACAGTCTGTCTGCCTGTCTTAAGTATCTCCCAGTCTCCATGTCTGCATGAGACTAACCTGGCCCCATCTGTCTCTGGGTGTCTCCCCTTGTCCTGCCTTTCTGTCCCTAGCCTCCCACTCGTGTCTTCCCTTTCGACCCTCTTAGGGCAGACCTGGCCTTTCTCCAGGATCTGGCTTTGGCCTAGCCAGCCTCAGCTGTGGCATGGGTGAGTCAGTGTGGCCTCCTGGCCAGTGGGACAGGCAGGTTGGCTTCCCAACATGTTGCCCTCCATCCTGCCCTGGCCCCAAAGCTGCGGCCAGTACCCCTCAGGCAAGGCCACATGTCAGCTGCAGTTATTAGCATGGGCAGGAGACACAGGCCTGGCCACATGCCCGCAGACTCAGCGGCTTCTGGAATCTCCCTTGAGACTGCAGTGGGGGAGGGGAGCTCTTCGAACAAGGGCAAGATGGGAGGGTGAACTTAAGGGTCACAAGGATCCTTCAAAGACTGGGATGTCCCCAGCTCCTTCCTCTCCAGTGCCCCTACTCTACTGGACTTCCCCTGTGTCCTTGTAGCTGTCTCTTGCCTCTTTCAATTTCCTTCTCTGTCGAACACTAGGTAAGCTCTGATTCTGCTTCTTAGCCCTTGTCCTTAAGCTTCTCTCTAAAGAACCCTCCTTTATCTTACCAGAGACCCGAGAAGAGGAAGAGATGGGACCCTCAACCCTTTCTCTGGGGCTCCCACATTACTTGAAGTTCCACCTAACTGAAGTCCTGCTATTTAAACCTCTATCTTCCCATTCCTGGAGAAGGGGCTTTGGGTTCTTCCATTTTCTCGCTTTGCGATTTTTGCCCTTTTTACTTGGGTGGGAAAAAGGTTCTCAGATGAGGGAGGCTACCTTCCTTTAGATATTGTGTGTAATGGAAGGTAGCTCATCCCCGACGGAAGTGGAAGTAGATGAGAAGAATTTTCAGACTTCAAAATAAGTGGTAGGGAGTGGGGACCCTAGACCTTCTGGTAGAAGGGAAGGGCACATACCCAGGGGAGGAGGCAGCTCTGTACCAGCCTGCCCAGGCGCCTGGGATGCCTGAAAGCATTATCCCGCCCCCTCCGCGCCCCGACGGGCCGGGGGCAAAGTCCGACCCAGGCCCTCGGGCAGGCGAGGACCTGCCAGGCTGGGTCCGACCAGGTCGGGCGGGACAGGGCTCAGCCCCAGAGCTGTTCCGAGGGGCTGGGCCAGGCCGCCGGGAGGCGGGGGAGCCCGGGGGTGGCGGTGGAGGCTGGTCTGGACTAGCCGTCCCGGGGCCCGGGCGCGCCCTGGGACCTGGCAAATACCTCGGGTTCCTGGCTCCTAGTTTGCCGCCCCAAGACTGCACTGGTACCACCTCTTCCTGTGCCCTAATATGGATGCTGGGGAGAGAAATTCGGGGGGTTTGCCCCGCCCCCAATCCAATTCACGGACTCCAGCCTGTTGCCTTGGTGACGAGGCCCCGCTCCCAGGCTTCATCCCCCTCCAGCGGGCCAATGGAACAGTCCTCGGCTGCCAGGCCTAGTAATCGCCCAAGGTTGCAAGCTGAACCATTTCTAGATGGGGGGAGAGTAGACTATGACTAGAGGCGTACTCAGCTGGATTGTGACTTCCCCAGGGGTCGCTCGCTGGGGTTCCTCTTCCCAGGCGCAGAATTTGGCAGGCCCAGGCTAGGGTGCACCAACCCTTAGGCTCAGAATGACGAGACAGGGCCGGGCTCTTTCCCCCTCCGGGCTATTGCCACACTTCCTGCCTCGGCTCTTTTTCCCTAGCCTGTTTCTAAGGAAGGGAGTGGGGTTGGGCGACCGCACCCCAGCTATCCCGCCTCTTCGGCCCTCCAAAAGCTGACAGGATATCGGGCGAGCCCAGAGTGACTAAGGGGAGGCTTTGGACTCAGGTACAGGGTATGTCAGTGCCTAGAGACCACTTACGAGGTACAGTCTCATTCTTACAAGCCCCTTGTCTCTGGGATCCTCCAAGTCGTCCTCTCGGGTAGATCTCAGATACCCTCCTGGCATCGCCTTTACAGCTCAGAAGGAAGCCATGTCCTGACCATTTTAACTTTCCATCAGAGTTCTGCAAATAATCACAGTGACCCCAATCTTTGCTAGATATGTTCCCATCTTCTACTCCTATTGCCTCAGCGTTTCCAGGACCCTTGTTCACTTTCTGCATATCTAAATTGACCTCCCCAAAATTACTCCCCTTTTCCACTTATGGGAGAACCCTCAGACTCATCTGTGGGCTTTAGAGCCCCTACTCATTTCTTATACAATAGGTACCTGACCCTGCTTCCTGAACCTTCTCTCCCACCTGTTCTTTAAGCACTTTGCACTCGGGGCCTCTAGTTAATTCCTAGGTCAAATGTTAACAATTGCTCCCGTTTTGTACCTTCCCTGTTTTCTGGGGTCTTCTAGTATATTGTCAGTTCACAAGTCACAGCTATTGTGGGTCCCGCGAGACTATTCCGGGTATATCCTGAGGCACCCCATCTCCACTTGCAGTGTACAGAGATCTCATAGCCACCGGGTTGTACTCCCGCAGTCCTAACTCCTATGTGCCTCGGTCCCTCAACATCCCTTTGCTTGAGTGTCTCTGTCTCTACAGCCCCTCCCCCTGCAGCCGCGCAGAGCCACCGGGCTCGTGGCCGCTGTTTACAAGGACACGCGCTTCCTGACAGTGACGCGAGCCGCCTCCTCCCCTTCCCCACGCTCTAGGAGGGGGCCGCGGGGGCCTGGCTCCCGCGTCGGCCAATCGGAGTGCACTTCCGCAGCTGACAAATTCAGTATAAAAGCTTGGGGCTGGGGCCGAACACTGGGGACCTTGAGGGTGGCCAGGCCAGCTTTGGATCCTGCAGGGAGCGGGGAGCTGAGAGAAGAGACGCTGAGAAAGCGGGCGCACCACGGAGGGAGAGAAAAGCTCCAGAAGCCGGGCAGCGCTTTTACGCACAGCTACCAACTGGCCGCTGCCGACCGTCTCCAGCTCCCGAGGACGCGCGACCGGACGCCGGGTCCCGCCACAGCCGAGGACAGCTCGCCGGTCGCCGCAGCGAGGCCCGGAGCGGCCCTTCAGGGGGA
Source organism: Rattus norvegicus (assembly GCF_021556685.1). Taxonomy (NCBI): domain Eukaryota; kingdom Metazoa; phylum Chordata; class Mammalia; order Rodentia; family Muridae; genus Rattus; species Rattus norvegicus. The sequence continues at coordinate 38,300,702 of NC_141552.1, forward strand.
CCTTTCCCAGATCGCCCAGGCCGCCCGGATGTGCACGAAAATGGAACAGCCTTTCTATCACGACGACTCATACGCAGCGGCAGGATACGGTCGGAGCCCTGGCAGTCTTTCTCTTCACGACTACAAACTCCTGAAACCCACCTTAGCGCTCAACCTGGCAGATCCTTATCGGGGTCTCAAGGGTCCTGGGGCGCGGGGTCCAGGCCCAGAGGGCAGTGGGGCAGGCAGCTACTTTTCGGGTCAGGGATCAGACACAGGCGCATCTCTGAAGCTAGCCTCCACGGAACTGGAGCGCTTGATCGTCCCCAACAGCAACGGCGTGATCACGACGACGCCCACGCCTCCGGGACAGTACTTTTACCCCCGTGGGGGCGGCAGCGGCGGAGGTACAGGGGGCGGCGTCACCGAGGAGCAGGAGGGCTTTGCGGACGGTTTTGTCAAAGCCCTGGACGACCTGCACAAGATGAACCACGTGACGCCCCCCAACGTGTCTCTGGGCGCCAGCGGGGGTCCCCAGGCCGGGCCTGGGGGCGTCTATGCTGGTCCGGAGCCGCCTCCGGTCTACACCAACCTCAGCAGTTACTCCCCAGCCTCTGCACCCTCTGGAGGTTCCGGGACCGCCGTCGGGACTGGGAGCTCATACCCGACGGCCACCATCAGCTACCTCCCACATGCACCACCCTTTGCGGGCGGCCACCCGGCGCAGCTGGGCTTGAGTCGCGGCGCTTCCGCCTTTAAAGAGGAACCGCAGACCGTACCGGAGGCACGCAGCCGCGACGCCACGCCGCCTGTGTCCCCCATCAACATGGAAGACCAGGAGCGCATCAAAGTGGAGCGAAAGCGGCTGCGGAACAGGCTGGCGGCCACCAAATGCCGGAAGCGGAAGCTGGAGCGCATCGCGCGCCTGGAGGACAAGGTGAAGACACTCAAGGCTGAGAACGCGGGGCTGTCAAGTACTGCCGGCCTCCTACGGGAGCAAGTGGCGCAGCTCAAGCAGAAGGTCATGACCCACGTCAGCAACGGCTGCCAGTTGCTGCTAGGGGTCAAGGGACACGCCTTCTGAGAGCCTCCCTTGCTCCATACGGACACCCCCAGCCTTGAAGGCTGGGCGCCCGCCCCCCACTGGGGTGAGGGGGGCAGGCGATGGGCACTCGCCCAGAGGTCTGGGGCGCAGCTCACACACTGGACTCTGGCCTGCCCGCCTGCGCCCAGTCCTTCCACCTCGAGGTTTACATGGCCCCCTTCCAGCGTATTTTGTATGTTTTTTTTTTCTGGAAAGAGACTGAATTCATATTGAATATAATATATTTGTGTATTTAACAGGGAGGGGAGAAGGGGGTTGTCGCGGCGGAGCTGGCCCCGCCGCCTGGTACTCAGCCTGTGGGGATACTAGGGAGGAACCTCCGCCCCCTGCCCTCCCCCTCTGCACAGTACTGTGGAGAAGAAACACGCACTTCGTGTCTAAAGTCTATTTTAAGATGTGTTTGTGTGTGTGTTTGACTTTTTATTGAATCTATTTAAGTAAAAAAAAAGTCTTTATTAATTTCTGTGGTCTCTTTCTTCCAAGCTGGGCGGATGGAGGGAGAAGATTGGGCTGCCCCAAGCCCGGGGCAGTTTGTAGTTCTCTCCTTTCGGGTATCTTAAGGTCCAGTACAAGCGCTCAAACCTCCCATCCCCTGAGTCCTGGCACCAGACGCTGCGCAGGCAGGCAGTGGCCGAGAACAAGCTATCCAGGCCCAGGACAAAACCCGGAATGTGCAAGCACGGCCCCGCCCAGCCCCGTGCGCCGGGGCTTTCCCCGCTGACGTTACGGAAGCGCTGCCCATATATGGGCCTATTCAGCTCAGTGACGCCAGCGCGGTCTCCGGGCAGATTCCGGGAATCCCCTCCCCCTTCTCTGCCGGGCAGGGCCGCGGCGCCGGGAAGGGGGCCGGGATTTTCCCGGGCAGGCGGCTTTCTGGGCGCGGAAAGCCCCAGGCCGGGGTCCAGGGCGCCCGCGGTGGGAGGGCTGTGCTCTCCGGAGCCCTGGGAGCCACCCGAGCGGCTTTTAACAGGCTGGCGCCTGAGCCCCGCCGCGCCCACGCCCCCTCCATTGGACCGACCCTGGCGGAGAGTAACTGCAGCCTCCCTGTAGTTACAGACGCCGTCAGGGCTGCTCCCGCCAGGAAGGGCGGCGCCCGCCCGCCAGTGTCCCCCTCCCTTGTGCCAGGCCAGAAGTCGGCGACTGCCAGGTCTGGTCCTGTCCGGGCAGTTGTTTGGGCAGCTGGGCGTCGCCACAACTCTTGAGGTGCTGGAGGTTCAAAGCCACTGGTTGCTGGTGGGATCTGGGTGGCCGTGAAGCTGGAAGACTCCAGCGCAAGGGAAACCGTGCCACTCAGGTGAAGCAGAGGAAAAATTCAGTAGTAGAGGGAATGGGCCTCAAGCCTGTCTAGGTTTGTTTCTCAAAACAAAACAAACATAACCTGACCCCAACCAAACAAAAAACCTCAGACAAGTGGGACCACAGTGCAGACAGAAAGAAGGAAAACCGATAGGGGTAGGTGACAGCAGGTAAAGATGCCTAGATGCTTGACCGCCACTGTTACCCAAGTTTGATTGCTGGATCCAGGAGGAAGAATCATGCACCCTCACATGCCTGTGAGCACGCGCGCACACCCCCCCCCTCCACAACGTCTTTTAAAAGAAAAAAGAAAGAAGAGCTGGAAAGATGGTTTAGCAGATAAAGTTCCAGACCATTCAAGTGTATGCTTCATTGAGTCAACCCACCTTAGAAAGCTCACAAACCCCTAGTTTCAGGGGATGCGATGCCCTCTTCTGGCTTCTATAGGTACTGCACTCACACCCACAAAACACCACACTTTTTCTTTTCTTTTCTCTCTCTCTCTCTCTCTCTCTTTTTTTTTTTTTTTAATGAAAGCAGACATGATTTAAATATGGTGGTGAGAGCTAGGAAGAGGAATATCCGTCCAAAATGGGGCAAGGGAGGTAAGGTCATCTACAGACTACTGTCAACTTTCCAATGTAGAGACCCGGAACAGGTTGGGGACAGAGGAAAGGAATGGTCAGCCATAGTTCTTGTAGCCAAAGCAAGCTCATCTGAAGAACCCCAAGAGTGTAACCTGAAATGGGATGAACCACAGAAGGGTGAGTGGCCTCGAGGGAGAATATATAAAACTCCAAGAGAGAGATAGGTGTGAGGCTCTGCGGTACAGGGCTTTCATGTCATTTACAAGACCGACTATGGATTCCATCCCTAACACGAGGGTAAAAACCAGGGAAAGAATTCCAAGGGGGTTGAATGACACCCAGAAGGTATCAACAGTAGGACCCCAGGATAAGCTGAGGCTGAAGGAGCTACTGTGGGGACCTTTGTGACAAAACTAAATTAAAAAAACCAGATCGGGGTTGGGGATTTAGCTCAGTGGTAGAGCGCTTGCCTAGGAAGCGCAAGGCCCTGAGTTCGGTCCCCAGCTCCAAAAGAAAAAAAAAAAAAAAAAAAAAAAAAAAGAACCAAAAGACCAGATTGTGTTTGGTGAAATGAAACTCAGAAAGAAAAGCTACCCAAGTACATATACAGTCAGTGAAACGCCCACCTCCTAGCCTGACCCGCACCAATTCTCAGCTACTCGCACTGTTGGTCTCACTCTCCTGCCCAAAGTACTGACAAAAAATGGCCAGAGCCTAGTTCGCATACTTGAACGCACAGCGATTTTCGTTTTCATTCCCATCCAATGTGAAAACCCAGTGAAGATCCCAACTGTCAAAACCATTTTATATAGTTAATGGCAAGATATGGGTACCATTCTACATGCAGTGCCAAAATCCAGAAGTAAACTGCCCACCATTTTTTAAAGAAGTATTTTATGTCTATGCATGTTCTACCCATATTCATTTATGTGTACGTCTGGTGCTGGAGGGGAGGACCAGAAGAGGGTGTTGGATATGGCACTATCCTTAAGTTCCAGGAATCGAACCAGGGTCTTTTGCAGGAGCAGGAAGTACTCTGAAAGGATTTCTGCAGTCCTAGTATTTGTTTGGTCTCACTGTTGTCCCACCATGCTCAGGCCATAGAGTGAATAAGGTAAATGCCTCCACCTTGTGGTGAAAAGAAGTAATTACAGAATCAGTTGGGCGAGCCAGAGTGTAAAGATAGGGTGGGTTGGAGTTAACTACTAAACACACACCAGGGGCTGGAGAGATGGCTCAGTGGCTAAGAGCACCCGACTGCTCTTCCAGAGGTCCTGAGTTCAAATCCCAGTAACCGGTGGCTCACAACCATCTGTAAAGAGATCCAATGCCCTCTTCCAGTGTGTCTGAAGACAGCAACAGTGTACTTATATATAATAAATGAATAAATCTTAAAAACAAAAACAAAAACAAACAAACAAACAAAAAAAAAGACCACACACCAACACGGACTTACACTGTCCCTAATACTTTATTGGTTTCCTATAGACCTGGGCCCAGCTGGGTGTGCTCAGGGCAGGGTCACTATTCACCAGATTCCAGGTGGGTAATGAGAAAGCCTCGGCCTAGCCTCCAGCCCCTTTAGAATGTAGAGGAAGATCTAGCGTTTTCTGGGCCAGCACAGGACATCCAGGTAAGGGCGCAGGTGAGATCCGGGATTCAGGCTCACCGATGTTTACCCATCTCAGTTGTGTTTGGAGAAGTATTCCTTGCTGTCATCCACATTGGGTTTGATGGTGTCACTGCCGGGCTTCCAGCCAGCAGGACAGACTAGAAAAACACACAAGGATGAACACGTGAGGCTCAGCTCCACCACCAAGGTCAGGGACAAGGAGTTCATCTGAGAGCACAGGCTGCACAATAAAAGGATGGGCCCTCAAAGCCAGGGTTCCAGATTGCATGTGGACAGAAGCCCCTGCTCAGGCAGGTTTGAAGCGACATTTTTCTCTTTTGACATTTTGTTTCTTTACTTTTTTTTTCTTTTGAGGAAATCTTACTATGTAACCCAGGCAGGTTTGAACCCATGGTGATCCTATCTTAGCCTCCTAACAGATTGTATCACCATGCCCAGCTCCAAACACTGTAATACTAAAGTTTGCCTTTGGACCTTGTGTAACCCAGACAAGCATTCTACTCCTCCTTGTCTTTCAGCAGTTTTTTGGTTTGGTTTGGTTTGGTTTTTAAAGAATGGGTCTCAGGCTGGCCTACAACTCTCTCTGTCTAGATCAGGTTAGCCTCAAACATGCATTGATCCCCCTCTCTGCTGCCCGGATGCTGGAACTACAGGCATGTATCACCAGGCTTCTGAATTTTTATTTTAAAACAGTGTTTCATTCTGTAGCCCAAGCTGGCCTGGTGGTCTCCCTGCTTCATCTCCTAAATACTAAGATCACAGGCCTGTGTCACAATGCCCAGCCCCTTCAATCCATTAGCCCTAACCCTACTAAACTTTGCAACTATGGTCAGTTTTCCCTTCCATACGGCAAAGTGGCCGTGCTACAGGCATAGCTCGGTGAAAGAGCACTGTCTAGTATGGTTGGGGCTTTGCTTTGATCACTAACACACACAGACACAGACACAGACACACACACACAGACACACACAAAGACACACACACACAGACACAGACACACAGACAGACACAGACACACAGACAGACACAGACAGACAGACACACACACACACAGACACACACAAACAGACACACATATACAGATTCGCGCGCACGCATACGCACACACACAAAATTTTTAAAGAGGGGGAAACATGGCATCTTGTGCCTTTAATCTCAGCACCGGGGAGGAAAAAGCGGACAGATCTCTCTGAGTTCAAGGCCAGTTTGATCTACATAGCTAGCTGCTCCAGGCCAACGTGAATACATACTGAAACCCTTCCCTTTATTTTATTTTATTTTTTTAAAGGTTTATTTATTTTATTCATATGAGTACATTGTAGTGTCTTCAGACACACCAGAAAAGGACATCAGATCCTATTACAGATGGCTGCCAGCCACCATGTGGTTGCTGGGAATTGAACTCAGGACCTCTGGAAGAGCAGTCAGTGCTCTTAACTGCTGAGTCATCTCTCCAGCCCTGACCCTTCCCTTTAAAAAAAAAAAAAAAAAAAAAAATTTTTTTTTTTTTTAGTTAGTTCAAGTTGAATTCACTAAAGATGACCCTGAAACCCTGATCTCTCTTCCTTAGCTTCCCAAGTGCAGGATTACAGGCACACACTAGTGTGCCCAGTTTTATGCCATCCTGCCTTTGTGGATGCCAGGCAAGCACTCCACCAGTTAAGCCAAATTCCCAGCTTGAAATCTGTGGACGAGCCTATTAACGCCCTTTTTTCTTTTTTTTTTCTTCTTCTTTTTTTTTTTTTTTTCTTTTTTTTTTTTCGGAGCTGGGGACCGAACCCAGGGCCTTGCGCTTGCTAGGCAAGCACTCTACCACTGAGCTAAATCCCCAACCCTTTTTTCTTTTCTTTTCTCTTTTTGTCTTTGCTGTTGCTGTTTTAAAAAAAAAGTCTCGGGCTGGAGAGATGGTTCAGTGGTTAAGAGCACTGGCTGCTCTTCCAGGGGTCCTGAGTTCAAATCCCAGCAACCACATGGTGGCTCACACCCATCTGTCATGGGATCTGATGCCCTCTTCTGGTGTGTCTGAAGACAGCTACAGTGTACTTATATATAATAAATAAATATCTTAAGAAAAAAAAAAAGAAATGTAATTCTTATAAAAAAAAAAAAAAAAAAGGTCTCATTCTATATCTTAGCCTAGCCTCAATCCTGTCCCAGCCTTCCTCCTGCCTCGGTCTTCCAAGTGTTGGGATGGCAGGCAAACCTAGCATTCCTAGTTCAAATACCTTCTACAGTCATCTACCAGGCTCCCAAATCTTCCCTCTTAGCATCCTTGCCCCATCCTAGACACTCCCTACAGGCAAAGAACTGAATTTGAATATGGCATGTTATTTTTAAATGTTATATGTTTTGCATATATATATTCATTCTATGTATGTATGTATGTATGTTTTGTTTTGTTTTTGAAGGTGTGTGCCACCATGCCATATCCTATCCATTCTACCACCTCTACAATCAGGACCTAAGAACCTGTCTTTTATTATTATTTTTTTATTTTATGTGTCTGTGTACCCAAGGAGCTGGTGAGCATCACTGTGGGTACTGGGACTAGAACCTGCTTTTCTGCAAGTACCCTTAACCACTGAGCCAACTCAACTCTCCAGCCCATCCATCCCGTTTACGTGTTTACCTGTGTACCATGTGCATGCCTGGTGCAGAAGGAGGTCAGAGGGGAGCATCCGATCCCCCCCCCCCAAGACTAGAATTATGGATGTTATGAGCCATCACAGAGATGCTAAGAACCCAAGCCTGGTCCTCTGAAAGAGCAGCCAGTGATTTTACCTGCTGGTTATCTCTTCAGCTCTCGCTGGGATGGGGCTTTAATCTCTCTCCCACAAAGATGCCGGGCAGAGAGCAGTGGCGGTCTCTGTCTATTTGTGAACGTTCACTCACCTTCCCCATGCTCATCTGTATACTGAAAGGCCTGGACAAGGCGGAGAGCCTCATCTACAGAGCGTCCCACAGGTAGGTCGTTGACTGTGATCTGGCGAAGGACACCCTTGGCATCGATGATAAAGAGGCCCCTAAAGACAAGAGGGTCCACAGTGAGGAGCTGGGAGACGGCCTACTGCCAGGGCCAGGGAAGGGAACATCCACACCCCACCAGACACAGTGGTTCCTTTAGCCTTGAGCTGCGGGCACCTGGAGCCAGGGTGTCCCTGCTGTACCTGTAAGCGATGCCCTCATCATTTTTCAACACGCCGTAATTCTGGGACAAGCTTTTAGTCACATCAGCAAGCAGAGGGATATTCAGTGGGCCCAAGCCTCCCTCCTTCCGTGGGGTATTGATCCTGAGGGTGAGAGAAACAGAGTTAGGACCTTAGGATGCCGAGTATAGTAGTTGTAGAATTCTCTCTCATGGCCTCCAGAATGATAAGGGCTGGAGTAGGAGGACTGGAGACAAGAGATAAAGGACTTAAAGCAAGGCTGGGCTGTTCCACCCACCCCACCCTGTGAGATGGCAGCGTAGCTGGGGGGAGAATGGCCCCAGATAAAGCATCATCTTCAAATGGCTTCACTTGTGCCTGTGGGCCTGAGTAACTTGCAGTAGAGAACCCATATTAAAGTTATTAAAGTTATTAGTCAGTTCAATGGCAGGGCACAGGGCACTTGCCTTGCAGGAGTGAGCCCTGGAATTGATTCCTAGTTCTTTTAAAAAGTGTGTGTGTGGGATTTAGCTCAGTGGTAGAGCGCTTGCCTAGGAAGCGCAAGGCCCTGGGTTCGGTCCCCAGCTCCGAAAAAAAGAACCAAAAAAAAAAAAAAAAAAAAAAAGTGTGTGTGTGTGTGTGTGTGTGTGTGTGTGTGTGTGTGTGTTTGGGGGGGCGCGCGCGTGCATGCGCATAGACTGTTCCCACCATCATCTCGCTCTGGTATGGAGCACAGCGGATCACTATGGAGAATAGCGAAATACAGCAAGGCAGCCTGTCTCCAGAGAACCGAGACTGCGTCTGCAGGTACCTTCCAATAAGGTGCCAAATGCTAATTACTGTCATCATCGTATGGGCTTGGGTGTCATTGTTTCCATTCTTTATAAGATGAAGAACGGGAAGACACAGTCTGTCCCTAGAGTTTGGGCCTTCCTTCATCCTCTCCACACCTCCCACCCCATCACCTACTTCGCGGCCCCTGCAGCCCTCCTCCCGGAGCCCCGTACCAGGCCAGGTGGGTGAACTGAGAGTCCACAGACACTCCCAGCACCTCGCAGCCTAGCTTTCGGAAGTCCTCAGCGTGGTCGCTAAAAGCGATGATCTCCGTGGGGCAAACAAAAGTGAAGTCCAGTGGATAGAAAAAGAGGACCACGTACTTCCCTAGGGAAGAGGAGAGCGGAAGAGAAGTTAGTGCTAGCTTCTTTCAAATGTAGACCCTGTCCCCTCCCGTTCCCCCTCCGAGCAGCTTCACCTCTGTAGTCTGAAAGCTTGATTTCCTTAAAGGCACCATCCACCACGGCGGTGGCCGTGAAGTCAGGGGCAGGCTTTCCGATGTGCGCGTTGCCGGAGGCCATGACTGAAATCAGAGACCCATGCAAGCTTGGTCTTTAGTGCTTCAGAAGACCCTTTGTCTTGCCTTCCCAAGGTCACTTTTGGTGCTAAGCCTAGACACTAAATCCAAGAGAGGTGGGAGAAGCAGCACTCATATTCACCCTCCCAGTACAAGGACAGCAAGGCCTCTGGATACCCGCCCCCCTAAACAGGGCAAGAGTGATGGGGTCACGGTTGCTACCCGAATTATGGAGTCAGACCGAGTGCGGGGAAAGGGGGACCTGAGCCCTTAGTTCCAGAATGGGATAGCTAAGCCAAGAGCGAAGGGCTGTGAGCTCGATGACCCAGCCTGCAAGCCAGGGCTCCGGCCTTGGTTTCCCCCCCGCAAGGACAAAAGCGGCCACCATTCAGCATAGAAAACAAAGACCTCCATCATGGAGGTGGTGATGAGGCCAGCATCACACCAATGGGGCTCCTCCCATTCATGTGCACTCTAGGTTTCCATACCTGCGTGGGCAAGAGCCGGACACGCGGACGACCAGACACGAGCAGAGACAGGAAAGAGATCTCAGAACCGAGAGAGCCCTAGGCCCGGGAGCCTTTTATGCGTGGCCCAAACCACAGCAGGCAGGGCGCGGGGAGGTGGGCGGGACAGTACCGCGGTCGCATCCATTGCGGCTGCAGAGGGGGAGACGCGGCCCGGTCCACAAGCTTGCCCAAGGGTTGGATGGGGTGTGTCCTTAGGGACGCCGGGATTGTCTGTGCTGTGGGTTCCGCGCGGGCCTTGGCCACGGGGGCGCGCTGGAGTCGGTTGGAGTCCGGGCATGGCCCGGAGCCACCTGGCTCCATTGCTGACCCCTCTAATGTTTCTAGGTCTGGTGTCCCCTACTCAGATCAACCCAGACTACCAGTACTTTGGGCAGCAGGGTGAAGGTGACACCTGGGAGCTACTGAGGCTGCAGCGACAAAAGGGTAAACTAGCAGGTGGGCGGGATTGACGATATGGGAAGGTGTCCCCCGACACCCCCCCCCCCAGGCCTCACTTGGCCTGGGCCCTACAAACAGACCCTCTGTGGCTGACTTCAAATCTCTGCTCAGCTCAGCACAGGCTGTGTCCCAGAGGACCGGGCACTTTTCTCTGAGCGCGTTGGTTTCTCATCTGTGAGTTGTTTTTTTTTTTTATTCCGTTCCGTTTCATTTTACTGAAAATTTACTGCCGTGCTCCAACCGCACTACCTTTTGTTCTCAACGTCTTGCCCTGCGGGCTTCCTTGGTCATCTGATAGCCTGCCTTATAAACAGAGTGCTAGAAGGGTGGAGACGGAGACAGAAACCTGCCAGTCAACTTGGGAAGGTGCGGTGGAGATGGTAGTAACCAATATAGCCGGAAATTCGAGCAGAGTTAAAATCGCAAGGATTGGGAGACAGTGTCCCAGGAAAAGGGAACAGCAAGTGCAAAGCCCAGAAGGCCTAAGGGAAGAATGGGGAAGGGTGTGTGTGTGTGTGTGTGTGTGTGTGTGTGTGTGTGTGTGTGTGTGTGTGTGTGATTTGGTAAAGATCTGCTGAGGAAGGGTGTGAGGCACAACAAGCCTTTGCAAGTTCATGCTACATGAGGAAGTATTAATGAAGAATTCTGATGAAGGGTTGGAGTTGCACTCGGCACTCAGCTGGTTGAGCACTGACCCAGCATGCACGAAGCACTGATCCTTCCCCCGCGCTGCAAAATCCTCTGTAGCAAGCAGTACACACCTGCAATCCTAGCATTTAGGAGGAGTGGGGACCTGAGTCTTTAGCTACCCAAGGAGTTGGAGGCCAGCTTGGGGTACAAGAGACTTGGTTTTGTTTTGTTTTGTTTTGTTTGTTTCTGTTTTTGTCTTTTTAAAGGAAGGAAAGGAAAGGGTTTTTTTTTTGTTTTGTTTTGTTTTTTGTTTTTTTGTTTTTTTTTTTTTTTGAGCTGGGGACCCAACCCAGGGCTTTGCGCTTCCTAGGTAAGCGCTCTACCACTGAGCTAAATCCCCAGCCCCAGGAAAGGGTTTTGAAAAGCTGTAGGTCAGTGGTTCTTTAGCACTACCAAAGAAAAAGAAAGAAAGCAAACCGTAGCTTCTCCTGAGCTTAAAAATTACTTTTTGCTACAAGTTAGCTGGGCATCAGGAGATAAGCGCACTCATTATGTTAATTATATGATTCAACTTAACACCCGTCAGCCCTGTAAGTCAGGTGGCACTGTGCCTGCTGGGTAGGCCCATGATTAAGTACCTGAAGACAAGAGTCAACTTTGGATGTCAGGTATGAAGGACAGGGAGTTCATGCTCCCAACTGAGCTGGCTGGCAGGGATTAGAGGTGTCAGTCAGTTTGCAGCGGTGGGCGGCTCACTTGTGTCGGTTTGAAAGGGTGGTTTGCACTTCTTAAATCGCTGCACAGAGGCAGCAAAGTCTTTAAAATACCGGTTGTGATTATTAGGTTCCCTATCTTTGTCACTTCCTGGATAAGTCTTTGTATAGGGATTCATCCCCCAATTGGGTTTTCATGTCCACCCTTCGTCTCCAGTAGTGGAAGACTCAGTCCTAGGCCCGTGGGGAAAGTGGCGTTGTTTCTGCAGTCTGGGCAAACAGGAACGCAGCCGTCAGGTGTTGGGCCCAGCACCAGTCCCTGTGTTCATGGACCGAGAGGACCTGGTACAGTTGAGGCCGTGCCGGCAGCAGGACTGCTCAGCTTGCAACCCGATGGACTGCAACTGGAGGCCCTGAGCAGAGGTGAGCAATCAAGGAGGCACAGAAAAGCCAGTCAGGACTGGCTGGCAGTTCCAGGAGTAGGTAGGGACATAAGTGTGGTGTCCCTTCCCTTGGGAGGCAGAGACAGGCAGATCTCTGGGTTTGTGGGCAGCCTGGTCTACAGAGTGAGTTCCCGGACAGCCAGGGCTACACAGAAAAACCCTGTCTCCCAAACCAAAACCAAAACCAAAACCAACCAACCAACCAAAAAAAAAAAAAAAAAAAAAAAGGAAGAAGAGCTGCTGAGGTGGTATAGTTGAGCTAAATACTGGGGAAGCCGGAAGCTTCGGGAGCAGGCACCTGACTTCAGACACAGCAGATGCAGGAGTTTTTCTGATAGCCAGGGGAGAAAGCAGGGAGGGCTGGTGGCCTGTGACTCAGGCACTCCTGAGGCAGAGGCAAGAGAATCAAGAGTTCAAGATCAACCCAGGCTATCTAGCAAAGTCAAGGTAGTTTAATGCTACAGGAGACCATGTCTTCAAAACAAACAAACAAACAAACAAGCCCCCCCCCCAAAAAAAACCCAAAAACCAAAAAACAAAGGAAAGGGTTGAAGCTAGCAGCACAGAAGGTACACAGTAGAGGAGTGAGAGGAGTGAGACTCAGAAAACAAACAGTGACTTTGATAGCAGATCCCACACAAATGGACACAATGTGTCCCATTGACCAAGAAGACAACAGAGTGTGATGGGAGTGGCTGAGGAGATGGGAGCTTCCCTAAGATAAGGGATGGCAGGAGAAGAGTGGAGGGATGGTGGAAGGGAGGGGAGAAGCCTACATGATGGGTACAGACCCCAAACAGGAAGCTGCTGTGGCCTGGCATCTCCAACAGTGGAGGCAGCAGTGCCCTTGACAGCCCTTAACGGAGGGGTTTTGGGAACTGTGAGTCAGAGGCCTCAGCCTTGTGAAATCTGGGTCACTGGCACCGTACTAGGAGCGGAGGAGGTATGCAGTGTGGTGGCACTGGGGAGGGAAGGTGGATGTCTCTGAGTTCAAGGCCAATTTGTATAGCGAGTTCTGGGTCAGCTAGAGAGACACAGTGAGACTCTTGGGGGGGGGGGAAGTGGAGGGACAGAGACAGATGGCCGGTACAAAGGTGAATGACAGGTAGTAAGAGACCAGGAACCGGTGAGACCGGTGCTCCGCCTGTACAATGATATTTGATCTTGCAAACCTCCAAAAATTTCAGCTGAGTGTGGGCTGGGAATTCCAGCATCAGGGAGGTGGAGGCAGGAGAATTATGAATAGAAGGTCATCCTAGGCTACATAGTGACTTCAAGGGAGGCCAGTCTGAACTTTATTGGAAGTTTTGAAAGAAATCAAACAATCTACATCTTAATTTCCTCTTTATTTCTCTTTATACCAGTCACTGAGGGCCAGGCTCCAGCAGCAACGGGGCGGAGCTTACAAAGTGACCCTGCCCACCCTCGATTACAAACCACACCCTTAGTGATAGTCCTGGAAGACTACAATTCCCAGGAGAGAGCACGACAGCGGCGACAGCAGCGCGTGCGTAAGCGTCCACGCCAGAGAGCGCGTAGGGGGCGAGTCCTGCGAGCCGATTGGTCAGCATCAAGAGCCGCTGCTGTATTCGCGGAAAACGCGCGCTGGCATCTGCGCCTGCAGTACTGTTTTCTACGGTTGTTGGCTGTTGCAGAGGCGGCATGGATCTCAGCGAACTGGAGAGGGACAATACAGGCCGTTGTCGCCTGAGTTCTCCTGTACCTGCCGTGTGCCTCAAGGAGCCGTGCGTCCTGGGCGTGGATGAAGCGGGCCGGGGTCCTGTGCTTGGTGCGTCCCCAGGGTCGGGGGATGGGAGGCGTGTGGATGAAAGGGGTGCAGTTTTCAGGGGAACGGGAGTGGGGAATCATGCACGGCCTTGGGATCCGGAAGCGATAGTGGGATGGCCTTGGGCCCTGGTGATGATAGAACTCACTAGTGGGGACCCTGCTCTGAGAAATCTGACTTCCCTCCTCCCAAGGTCCCATGGTCTACGCCATCTGTTACTGCCCCCTGTCCCGCCTGGCAGATCTGGAGGCCCTGAAAGTAGCAGGTAAGCCTGCGCTAAATGCCTGCACACTGGGTTCCTGGGTATGTGCAGAAGGCCAGGTGAGTTACAGAAAGGAAAGCAAGAAGGGAAAAAAACCACCTGCTCCCCTTTTCTTCAATTTTCTTCTCAGACTCAAAGACCTTGACAGAGAATGAGCGGGAGAGGCTCTTTGCGAAAATGGAAGAGGACGGAGACTTTGTGGGTTGGGCTTTGGACATCCTGTCTCCAAACCTGATCTCTACCAGCATGCTTGGGCGGTGAGGGGCCCCTTTATGAGTGGGGGAAGAGCCACCAGCACGGGCTGGCTGCGTCCTGCAGCAGTTGCAATGGTGTGGACTAAGCTGTGTCCCTTACCACAGGGTCAAATACAACCTCAACTCTATGTCTCACGACACAGCCGCGGGGCTGATACAGCATGCGATGGATCAGAATGTGAAAGTCACCCAGGTGAGCTGCTGGGTTACAGCCCTTTGGTCACCTTGTGGTAAAAGGGGCTTTAAAAGGTTGACGCTATGGGGTTGGGGATTTAGCTCAGTGGTAGAGCGCTGGCCCTGGGTTCGGTCCCCAGTTCCGAAAAAAAGAAAAGAAAAAAAAAAAAGGTTGATGCTAGGGAAGTTTTAAGTTGGTAGATTGTTTGCCTAGCATGCTGGCTTCCGTCCCAGCATTGCATAAAGCCAGAGTAGCAGCACTTAGGAAATAGAGACAGGAGCCCTAAAACATAAAGAGAGAGTTGAATGTCAGCCCAGACTACCTTCAACCTGAACCCTGTTTAAAAAAAGAAAATCACCCGAGGCTAGGCATAGTGGAGGAGGGAGATGGTGACTTCCGGGCTTATGTGGTCACCCTCCATGGCTCAGTTGGTAAGTGCCCATTGCAGAAGCATGACCATGTGACCGTGAAGGCACGGTGGCACACTTCTGATCCTAGCACCCAGCAGGTAGAGGCAGGCAGATGTCTGAGTTCCAGGATATCCCTCCATACCTACAGCGAGACCCTGTCTGAAACAAGTGCGAGGACCTGAGACTGGATCCACGGCATTCAAATGTAAAGCTGGGCATAGGAACGCAAACCTGTCACCCAGTGCTGGGGATGAGGGGACAGGGAGATCTGGAGTCTTGATGGCTAACCAATCTAACCAAAGTGTTGGGGCCTAGGTTTAGTGAGAGACCTTGTCTTATTTTAAAAAGGGGGGAGGGGAGCTAGAGAGATGAGCTTTGGTTTGTTTTTTTAAAAGGTAACTGTCTTCAGACACCAGCAGATGACATCAGATCCAATTACAAATGGTTGTGAGCCACCATGTGGTTGCTGGGATTTGAACTCAGGACCTCTGGAAGAGCAGCCAGTGCTCTTAACCACTGAGCCATCTCTCCAGCCTGCAGTTTTTATTTTGATTGTCTACTTTTATTTCTGCCCCGAATGTCTACCCCAATCTCCCTGTCCTAGTCTCCAGTGGTCCAGAGTGATTCCACAGGTCCCCTTCATACTGGCTTCTGTCCTGTATGAGGGCGCAGCCCCCAACAGGGAGTCTGTGCTGTGTCCTTTTCTCGATGGTCCCACCTGTTAACCCCCCACTTTGTTCTACTCTGCACAGAACAGAAAGTCCCTGTGAAATGTATGTAATTTATTTAAAGTTAATGAGCTTAAAAAACAGTGTATGTATATGACTGTCAGGCCTGTGTCCATGTATGCATCACATCTGTGCCTGGTGCCAGTGGTGGTCAGAAGGCACGAGATCTCCTGGTGTTGGGGTTGTAAATGATTGTGAAGCCCCATGTGGGTGCTGACATTGAGCCATCTCCCCAGCCCCTTGATTTTGTTTTTGAGGGCTGTTACATAACTCAGCCTATCCTCCAATTCCATATCCCTTGAATTCTTGATCTGTGACTCCGTCTTCCAAGTGCTAGGAGAACAGGCCTGTGCCACCAAAGCTAGGAGTGTGGTCCTGGAGATGGGACCCGGGCTGTGGGCGGGCGAGGCAAACACGACCTACAGAGCTAGATTTAAGGGTTCTAGTGTAGGGTGTTTGCTGCCCTGTCCTCAGCCCCCAGCATAACAGTGAGCATTCAGTGTTCAAAGGCTGTCGCACGATTTGACAAAGCCTATCTTGTTTCTCAATCCGTGCGTCACTTGTGTCCTCTTGAGGATTGTATATTAGATTTCCTGCATATCCGATATTTACATTCCGATTCATAATAGTACCAGTTATAAAGCAGCAATGACATAATTTTATGGTTGGGATCACCACAGCATGAAGAACTGTATTAAAGGGTCGAAGCGTTAGGAAGGCCAAGAAGCGCTGTTTTGGGCAGTGCTGTGGATGGAACATGGAGAACATTTGCATATTAAGAGGTGCTCTCCCATCGAGCTCTATTTAACCCTGTTAGGATAAGTTGCTCGGTTTTAATTGCGGGACTCGAGAGATGCCTTAAGAGTTAAGAGCACTGGGATTGGGGATTTAGCTCAGTGGTAGAGCGCTTGCCTAGGAAGCGCAAGGCCCTTAGTTCAGTCCCCAGCTCTGAGAAAAAAAAAAAAGGAGTTAAGAGCACTTGTTGCTCTTTTTTTTTTTTTTTTGTTCTTTTTTTCGGAGCTGGGGACCAAACCCAGGGCCTTGCGCTTCCTAGGCAAGCGCTCTACGACTGAGCTAAATCCCCAACCCCTCACTTGTTGCTCTTATAGAAAATATGCATTCAATTCTTAGCACCTACATGGCACCTCAAAATGTAACTCCAAACTCCAGGTCCAATGGATCTGACACCCTCTTCTGGCCTCTGCAGGCACACAAGTGGTACACAGACATGTATATAGACAAAACACCCATATACACATTTTTTTTAAAAAAAGTGTATATGCCACGTATGAAGGAACCTCGAGGCTGTCTGAGTTGAGGGCCAGCCAGGGCTACAGAGAGACCCGGTCTCAAAAACAAATGCCCCAAGACATCTCTTTTGTTTATGGTCTGGCCTAAGTGCTAACAAACACATGCATGGTGCACGTGGGAAGCTGGTAACTCTGCAGGATCAGTCTTCCTCTTGTAACCCGTAGGGGCTGAGGATTTCAGATCCCAAAGCACCTGTCCCTCCTAAGCTATCTTCCCTGGCTGCAAACATTTTAGAGTAAATAAAAATAATCCAGGGCGCTGGAGAGATGGCTCGGTAGTTAAATAGCACTGTTTACTCTTCACAGGATCCAGGTTCAAATTCCAGTACCTGAATGGGAGGTTACAACTGTCTGTAGCTCCACTTCATACCACCAGGCAGACACACGTGCAGGCAGATAGCAACATTGGTCTGGTATCTTAGGGGCAGGATTTGTGTGGCATGTGTGAGGGCCTGGGGGTCCTCGGTATGGTAGGAGACTGGATGTTTTACGGTAGTTCGCCTGCCATTGAATGACTGCATTTCTTTCCCCATGTTCCTGTCCCTGTGGCAGGTGTTTGTGGACACTGTAGGAATGCCAGAGACATACCAGGCTCGACTACAGCAGCGGTTTCCAGGGATCGAGGTGACAGTCAAGGCCAAAGCTGACTCCCTGTTCCCTGTGGTCAGTGCTGCCAGCATCATTGCCAAGGTTAGCATCCTGTTGTCCAGGGCCCACTCCCAGCATCTCCCTTGTGTAGGGACAAGGGAGAGTCCCGTGAGGACGGAGGCGCTAAGCTACTGTCTTGCCTGCAGGTGGCCCGAGACCAGGCTGTGAAGAACTGGCAGTTTGTGGAGAGTTTACAGGGTCTGGACTCAGATTATGGCTCAGGCTATCCCAATGGTGAGCTGAGGCCCTCTTGGGAATGAATTATCCTCCCTTTTCTCCTTTACCCCCTGTGTCTTTCCCCCTTTATCCCCTGTAACATAAACTTGCCTTTAAGTTTCTGTAAAGCCCATGACTTTCTTTAATCCCAGGACTTGTGGGGCAGAGGCAGGTGGGGATCTCTGTGAGTTCAAGGCCAGCCTGGTCTACAAAGGGAGTACAGGACAGCCAGGGCTATTACACAGAGAAAGCCTGTCTTGAAACTAATCCTCCCAACCACCCACCAAATTCCATGGAGCCCAGGCTGGCCTCTGGCTTTATTGTTCTCTTTAATTTTTTTTTTTTTTCTTTTTCCCAAGACCCGGTTTTTCTTTGCAGCCCTCACTGTCCTGATCTCACTCAGTAGAGCAGGCTGGCGTTGAACTCGGAGATCCGCCTGCGTCTACACTGCCAGTGCTGAGATTAATGGCGTGCGCCGCCACCACCACCCAGCCTTTTCTTTAATGTTTAAAAAACCTTTTAGCTGGAGAGATGGCTCAGCGGTTAAGAGCACTGACTGCTCTTCCAGAGGTCCTGAGTTCAATTCCCAGCAACCACATGGTGGCTCACAACCATCTGTAATGAGATCCGATGCCCTCTTCTGCTGTGTCTGAAGACAGCGACAGTATACTCCCATACATTAAATAAATATTTAAAAAAAAGAAACTTTGGGGTTGGGGATTTAGCTCAGTGGTAGAGCGCTTGCCTAGGAAGCGCAAGGCCCTGGGTTCGGTCCCCAGCTCCGAAAAAAAGAACCAAAAAAAAAAAAAAAACTTTTATAATACTCAGGAGGCAGAGGCAGGAGGATCTCTGTGAATTTGAGGCCATCCTGGTTTACATAGTGTTCTCCACAATAGCTAGGGCTACATAGAAAGACCGTCTCGAAAAACAAAACAAAATTGTATTTTATGGATATAGGTATTTTGCCAGCATGTATGCCTGGGCACCATGTGCACATTTGGTACCTGCAGAGAACATGGCGCATACACGTAAAATTCAAAAAGCATTTTCTCTTCTTTTTAAGATTTATTTATTGTGTATACAGCGTTCTTCCTGCATGTGTGCCTGCACTCCAGAAGAGGGCATCAGATCCCATCACAGATGGTTGTGAGCCACCATGTGGTTGCTGGGAATTGAACTCGGGACCTCTGATAGAGCAGCAAGCACTGGTGGGTCACAGAGTAGGGGATGGTGGGGAGCCACACTTAGCCCGGGCAATTTGACACTTAAACAATGGCAGGTGCCTTGGTACTCAAGAAGTCAAAAACACAGAACTTTAATCCCAGCTCCAGAGGCAGAGGCAGGTGGATGGCTAGCCTGGTCTACATAGTGAAACTCCATCTCAACAAGAAAAAAGGCAAAGCAGCTAAGGATGAACATGGCATATGCCTGTCACCTGCCACGCTGATGCTGTCACCATTACCTCTGTCTCCCTAGATCCCAAGACCAAAGCCTGGCTGAGGAAACATGTGGACCCTGTGTTTGGCTTCCCCCAGTTTGTACGGTTCAGTTGGAGCACAGCCCAGGCCATCCTGGAAAAGGAGGCAGAAAGTGTCACCTGGTTCGTGTCCTTAGAGTGCTGAGGGAACAGACCAGGGGAAGGGAGGCCATGCATTCACTCAGCCCAATGGGAAGTGGCCAGTGTCATTCCTCTCCCCCACAGGGAAGACTCAGCAGCTGAGGAGGATCCTGAGGGACCCGGAAGAATCACCTCCTACTTCAGCCAGGGCCCGCAGGCCTGCCGCCCTCAGGTCTCCCACAAATACTTCCAGGAGCGAGGCCTGGAGACAGCCACCAGCCTCTAGGAGCCAATGTGTGTACCTCCCCTTCTAACTCACAATAAAAGCTGTTCAAGAAGCGGACGGAGTGCTTTGTGGCTAAGCTCTGACAGCGGTGCCTGTGGCTAGCAGCTGACTCATCAAACAAAACAGGAATTTCTAGATTGGTGAAGTTTGCTGTTTTTTTTTTTTTTTAAAGAATTATTTTATGTGAGTGAGCACACTAGCTGTCCTCACATACATCAGAAGAGGGCATCGGATCCCATTACAGATGGTTGTGAGCTACCTCGTGGTATCACTGTAGCACTATGCTGGAGCTCACTCTGCAGACCAGGTTGGTCTTGAGCTCATAGTGACTCTCCTGCCTCTGCCTCCCAAGTGCTGAGATTCGAGGCATGCACTTGGTACCCACATTTGCTTTTTAATTTTAGAATCATTTCTGTGTTTGTGTGTATGTCTTTGTATGTCTTTGAAGGCCGTAGGCTTCAGATTCTCCTGGAGCTGAACTTAGAGACAATTATGGCCTACTCGGTGCTAGAATCTGAACTCACTTTATGCTCTTAACCACTGAGCCATCTCTCCAGCACCACTATATGCTCTTAACCATTGGATTTCTCCGGCCCACATATTTTTCTTCTGTGCTTCCTCTTTGTTTTGTTTTGTTTTGTTTTGTTTTGTTTTGAGACAAGTTTCTAAGAAGTCTTGGCTGTCTTGGAATTTGCCACATAGACCAGATGGGCCTTGAACACACAGCTATCCCTCTGCCTCTACAGAGTTGGAATTAAGGAATTGTTAGGTCTGTGCACCACATCCCTGCAGTACTTAAAGACGCCAGAAGAGGGCACCAGATCCCCTGCGATTGGCGTTGGAGGTGGTGGTAAGCCACCTTGTGAGCTTGGGAATCCCGTCCTCTGCGAGAACATTCTTTATTGCTGTCAACCATGAAGCCATCTTTCCAGCCCTTTTCCTATTCTTTTTTTTTTTTTTTAAAGATTTATTTATTTATTATATATAAGTACACTGTAGCTGTCTTCAGATGTACCAGAAGAGGGCATCAGATCTCTTTACAGATGGTTGTGAGCCACCATGTGGTTGCTGGGAATTGAACTCATGACCTCTGGAAGAGCAGTCGGGTGCTCTTAACCGCTGAGCCATCTCTCCAGCCCCCACCTTTTCCTATTCTTGCTCTGTGTGTGTGTGTGTGTGCGCGCGCGCGCGCGCGCGTGTGCGTGTGTGCGTGCATTCTGTTGTGGTGTTGCACACCTTTAATTCCAGCATTTGGGAGACAGGTAGGTGGATCTCTATGAGTTAGAGGCCATCCTGGTCTAAATAGTTACAGGTCAGTCATGGCTATACAATGAGGCCCTAATTTCTTTTTTTTTTTTTTTTTTTTCCTTTTCTTTTTCTCGGAGCTGGGGACCGAACCCAGGGCCTTGCGCTTGCTAGGCAAGCGCTCTACCACTGAGCTAAATCCCCAACCAAGGCCCTAATTCCAATAATCAAAGCCAAAACCTAGTTTATCTATTTATTTATTTGGGGGAGAGGGGACACAAGTGCCAGGGCAAGCCTGGAGGTCAGGGGACAACTTGTAGTTGTTCCTTTTGCTACCATGTAAGTTCTGGGGACAGAATGTTGGTCATCAGAGTCGACCTGTGTACTGTGCTCTGGTCTCTGTTCTTCCCTTTCCCTCTCTAAAACTATCGTTTTTGGCAGGTTCTCCCCCAAGTATTTCCCCCAAGCAGCAGCCATGTATAGCCTGGTTTAGTCTGGCAACTTTATTTGGGGAAAGCAAGGTAAGTCAGGGTTGGATGTTTCTAGGATAACGGTGGGAGGGCTTGTCTAGGCAACCCCAGGACCCGGTTTAGGAAGGAAGGAGAGAGGAAGAGAGGGAGATGGCTCTGGGTGGCTCCTGGCCTAGGGGAGGGACATTTATAGTGAAAGCCAAACGTCTACTCCGGGCTGTCGCCGCTGCCGCTGCCGCTGCCACTGCCTGCAACATTTGAGATCCAGGCTCGAGGGCGGCGGCGGGCTCCTGGAGAGGAGATGGAGATGTTGAAGCAATGACTGGAGCCAGGAGCTGCCACCCTCAGGGCATGACCCAAAGCGGAGTGACACAGATCTGTGGCGTTGGCAAAAGTCTAGGAGAAAGGGTTGAGAGTTCAAGAGGGTAGAAGCTGAATGGCTGGGGTGGGTCTTCTGGACCGGGGCGTGGCTTGGGTGATGAGAGACTATGGGCATGGCCGGTCAGTCTGGCAGGACCAGAGCCACGGGAGGGGCTCGGAACCGAGAGCAAAGTGTTGGTAGGAGAGTCTAGAATCAGGGCTTTCTACCCACACATCCCACACTGAGGCCGAGGATGTGGAAGAGTGCAGTGTGAGCATAGGGGTTATTTACATCAAGATGGTGCTAGAAGGGGTTGGGGATTTGGCTCAGTGGTAGAGCACTTGCCTAGCAAGCGCAAGGCCCTGGGTTCGGTCCCCAGCTCCGAAAAAAAAGAAAAAAAAAAAAAAAAAAGAGTTCAAGATCAGCCGGTGTACGTACTAAGTTTCAGGCTAGCAAGAGCTTTGTAAAGAGTCCTTATCTAAAAAAGTAACTGATTAATTAAAATTAAAGGATCGGAAGAACCCAAATGGTGTTGCATGTCAGTGACCCAGACTACAGGACAAAGCTCATTCCTTCCTCTCACCCTCTGTTCCTTACTCACCTGACCATAGGTACGGCAGCTAGGCTCACAGCCTCTCTTTCCAGAGGACTGCAGCCAAGTTGGGCCACAAATAAAATCTGCTTGGCAGGTGGTGAACCTGGATATGTGAGAAGGGAAGGCAGGTTTAAGGCTTTGGAGCCAGTGGGCTTCTAAAGACACATGACCCTCCCTCAGACCAAGGCCTCTTTTCAGGCCCCAGTCCCTCAGACACCCAGCATTTGCAGAGTTCCCTCCCTGGATTTATTGTGCTGTTTGTTTTTGTGAGACAGGGTCTGAAGCTAGTCTGGGATTACCTTGAGCTGATTCTGTTTCCCAAGTGTTATGGGCTATCAACACCACCACAATATGTCTTCCCCCATTAAAAATGTTATTTACTGGGGCTGGGGATTTAGCTCAGTGGTAGAGCGCTTACCTAGGAAGCGCAAGGCCCTGGGTTCGGTCCCCAGCTCCGAAAAAAAGAAAAAAAAATGTTATTTACTTACTTGTTTGTGTACATATGTATGTGTGTATGTGTGTGTGTGTGCGCGCACTCGTGCACGTGCGTGTATGTGTATGTGCTTCTCTGATCCCCTGGAGCTAAGGTTACAGGTGGTTATAAACAGTCTGATGTAGGTGGCCAGAATTGAACTCAGGTAGCTGTTAGGTGGTGGAGCACACCCTTAATCCCAGGACTTGGGAGGCAGAGACAGGAGGATTTCTGAGTTTGAGACCAGCCTGGTCTACAGAGTGAGTTCCAGGACAGCCAGGGCTACATAAAGAAACCCTGTCTTGAAGAATAGATAGATAGATAGATAGTTTGTTGGTTGGTTGGTTTGGATTCTCTGTGTAGGCTATCCCAGAACTCACTCTGTAGACCAGGCTGGCCTCAACTCAGAGATACTGAAGGGACTCCAGCAGGCAAACATGACTCTAGCAGGCCTTGCCCTTCCCCTTTCTTCCTAAAACCAAATTACATTCCTAAAGCTAGCCACCATGTCTGTCCTCTTAGTCACTTCCTCCTTCTGAGGCTGACTTCCAAGGTCCAACTGTTAAAATAGTGAAGTCCAACAATTAAAAGTCCCCTTTGGCTCAACTAATTAGCATCCTTAATTAAAATTCCACACCTCCTCCTAACAAGGGGTTTCCTTTTTTTTTTTTTTTTGGTTCTTTTTTCCGGAGCTAGGGACCGAACCCAGGGCCTTGCGCTTCCTAGGTAAGCGCTCTACCACTGAGCTAAATCCCCAGCCCCCCTTTTTTACCTTTATAAACTGACATTTGTCTACAGGCCACGCCTGTCTCCTCTCCAGAGGCTGTCCTCTGTCCCTCCAAGACAAACATATAGACCCCCCTCCCTAATTCCTCTTAATTTCTCCCTTGACCTGTTTCCTGACTTTTTTTTTAAAGATCTATTTATTTATTATATATAAGTACACTGTAGCTGTCTTCAGACACACCAGAAGAGGGCATCAGATCCCATTACAGATGGCTGTGAGCCACCATGTGGTTGCTGGAATTTGAACTCAGGACCTCTGGAAGAGCAGTCAGTGCTCTTAACCGCTGAGCGGTCTCTCCAGCCCTGTTTCCTGACTTTTGTCTCATTCCCTGACCTTTTCCCCTCAGGGCAAATAAATCTCCTTTGTGCTAAGAACTTGTCCTGCTGTGTCTCCTACCAACTGACTTGAGGTCCTTTCAGCTATCCCTGCCTCTGACTCCAGGAGTGCTGGGATTAAAGGCAAGTGACATTTGTAGCCATCTGGCATGGGCCAATACAGGAGCCAGGGGAATCCGAGGAGGGAATCAGATCCCCTGGACCTGGAGTTACAGGCAACTGTGAGCCTGATGCCAGTGCTGAGACCTGAACTCTGGTCCTCCGAAAAGCAGTAAGCATCCTTAACTGCCGAGCCATTCTCTCTCTCTCTCTCTTTTTTTTTTTTTTTTGGAGCTGGGGACCGAACCCAGGGCCTTGTGCTTGCTAGGCAAGCGCTCTACCACTGAGCTAAATCTCCAACCCCGTCCGAGCCATTCTCTAGTCAGACAACATATTTGTCCCAGCTCCTTGCATTCCTTTTTAGCCTCTCTTTGCGTCAAAAGCCTGAACTTTTTGAAACTTCCTGGTCCGCCAGGGCCACCCCTTCATGCTGCTTAAACGCCGTGTCATTCTCGGGCTTCTCCCCTTTCTACCTTGCAGAGTACATACTAGATTTTTTTCCATAGACCCATTCTGGCTCCGTGGGGGCAAACTAAGGCCCTGGATCCTGCACCACACCTTAGGACATGCCCCTGTTCCCGCCTCTCTTACCAAATCTGGCAGAGCTCCATGCAGAGAGGCTGCATTCGGCGCACTCCGAACAGCAGTGGGTGAAAGCGACCTCGGAGGGCTCGTTGAAGGTGTCCCAGAAAGAATTCACATCTGGACATGGGAGAGACAGGGTTAACACGGCATGGTCCTCAGGGGGAGTTAAGGGTCTAACCTTACCAGTCTGGGGCAAGTAGGGCAAAGAACAGGGGGACAGGCTAGAGGACACAGTACTTACTCTGGGCTTGGTGCCCCGCAGCTGGCTAGAAGGCTCTCTGGGTTTGATGCCTCTGGTCTGTCTATGTCTGCAGTACAGCAAGGTTCTGGCGCTGCTGGTGTCTGTGAACTAGGAACCTGGATCCTTGGGTAAGATGGTGGAACCGAGGACTGGGGGTGCCCTGACAACGGAAATTCTATCAGTGCTTTCTTCCCCAAAGAGAAAAAAACCTTAAAGATAGACTTCTCTTCAGTTGAATGACATGGCAGGGATCTGTAATCCCAGACACTTAGGAGGCTGAGGCAGAGGAATCTTAAATTCAAAACCAGGTTAGGCAACTTAGAGAAATCCTGGCTAAAAATAAAAACAAACCTGTAGTTTGTTTCTGGAATTTTGGTTTCTTTTAAAAACAAATATAAGAATATTTATTGTTTTGATCCCAGCTATGAGGTGTGGAATTGCTCAGACTGTCCACAGCAGCTGACTGTGATTTGCCTCATGCTCTAGCAGAGGCGTGGTTTTGCCAGCTGCAGATAGTTTCTCCAATTGTGTGATGTTTGGAACTCTGGGAACTTTTCAGAGGCTATATAAATTCTCCGCCCATGGTAATGGTGTTGCTGGTGGTGGTGGTGGTGGTGGTGATGGTGTAGTGATGGTGTGGGGGTTGGGGTGGGAGTGGGGTGGTGGTAGTGGTGATGGTATGGTGGTGGTGATGGTATGGTGGTGGTGATGGTATGGTGGGGGTAGGGTGTGGTGGGGGGTGGGGTGGGGGGTGGGGGTGAGGGGGGTGGTGGGGTGGGGTAGGGTGGTGGTGGTGATGGTGTGGTGGTGGGGGTGGGGCTGATGGTTCGGTGGTGGGGGTGGGGGTGTGGTGGGTGGGGGTATGGTGAGAGGTGGTGGTGGGGTGGGGTGGTGTGGTGATGGTGTGGTGGTAGTGGTGGAGGTGGTGGTGGTGGTGGTGGTAGTGGTGGTGGGGGTGGTTTGTTAGTAGCCATGGTCAAAGAAGGAACAAATGGAGAGAAATTAGTTTCAGAGATCTCTCTCCCTCTCTTTCTATCCTTTCTCTCCTATCTAGAGATAGGGGTAAAGCCAGGGGGATAAAGGGTGAGGAAAAGAAGGATTCACAAATTAACAAAAACCAGCTACAAGAAGAAACAAGAAAGAAGTTAAACTCAAAGCTCTCTCTCCCCTCTATCCTTTCTCTTTAATCCAGTGACAGGGGTGAAACCAGGGGAATAAAGAGCAAGAAAAAGAAGAACCCACAAAGTAGCATAACTAGCGCTAGGGGTGGCTTAGTGGTATAACACTTGCCTAGCATGTGAAGGGCCCCAGGTTCAATTCCCATCACTGGAAAATTCTCTTTTCTGTGAAATGCAGCTTCAAGCAGCAACAACTGTGTATCACTCATTTTTTTTGAAGGGGTTGGTCTTTTTTTCTTTTCTTTTCGGAGCTGGGGACAGAACCCAGGGCCTTGTGCTTGCTAGGCAAGCGCTCTACCACTGAGCTAAATCCCCAACCCTGGTCTTTAAAAAAAAAAATTATTTATTATGTATATATAAATCATACAGCTTTCTGCCTGCATGTATGCGCCTGCTGGCCAGAAGAGGGCACCAGACCTGATTATAGATGGTTGTAAGCCACCATGTGGTTGCTGGGAATTGAACTCAGGACCTCTGGAAGAGCAGACAGTGCTCTTAACCACTGAGCCATCTCTCCAGCCCACTCACAATGACCAGGTTATATTTGTCTGTGTTTCCAAACATCAACAAATGTTTACATGCTTAATTTCCACAACACCTCTATGCTAGGTCTGTTATTTCTCCAGCATTCTTATGTACTTGGGATTGGACCTAGGGCACTACCCATGTTAGGAACATTTCTTCAGCATGATTTATCCTAATTTTTAAATTTATATTTAATCAATGTATTTATTGTGTGTGTGTGCACGACTGCTCATTGCCACTGTGTGTGTGTGTGTGTGTGTGTGTGTGTGTGTGTGTGTGTGTGTGTGTAGGTCAGAGGACAAGTTGCAGGAGCTGATTTTCTCCTTTCACAGTTTTCAGTCCAGAGATCTGGCTCAGGGCATTGGTGTTGGTAGCAGTCACTTTTCCCCATGGAGCCACCTCATTGGCTCTATTTATTTATGTAGTGTTTTGACACAGGGTTTCTCTGTGTAGTTTTGGCTGTCCTGGAACTCAGTCTGGCCTCATACCCCCAGATCTGCCTGCCCCTGCCCCTGCCCCTGCCCCTGCCTCTGCCTCTGCCTCTGCCCCTGCCTCTACCCCTGCCTCTGCCCCTGCCCTGCCTCTGCCTCCTAAGAGCTAGGATCAAAGCCACCACCAGTGCCCAGCTCCTACTTATTTTGAGACAGTTTCATGTAGCCCAGCCTGACCTCTGGCTCCCCATATAGCCGAGGTTGACCTTGAAGTCCTAATCCTCCTATATCCACCTTCTATGTGCCAGGATTACAGGTGGGAACCACCATGCCTAACACTCTGCCTAGGTTATCTGATTTGCTTAAGGTCACAGAGCACCAAGATATGGATTTGGGATTTGAACCCAGCTGTCCAACACCCAGACTCTGCGCTGTTAAAACCAGCAGTCATTGCTAGCCCTGTCTGCCCACCCTCTATGACCCCAAGCCCTCTTACAAGGAAGATCTAAGTGGGGTTTCTAGGTGTTAGGGGTGAGAGAATCCTCACCTGCTAGCTGCAGCTGGCCTGTGCTCACGTTGGCTGCCAGCCCAGGGTGTCCCCAGGACCTGGCTTGCAGTGGGTGGCTCCCTCCACAGGTCACCAAGAAGACCCATGCCAGGATTAGTCGCAGGGCCCAGACCATCCCGCTGTGTTGAAAGTGGCCTTCGTGGGCCATGTCTACCTGAGACAAGAGCCAGCTGATGTGGAGGGATGAGGGATGACTTCCTTCTGGAGATTTAAGTTGTCACTGGTAGCTGCCCGCCAGAAATCGTTGCCAGGCAGCACAGAGGACAGGCCATAGATGAGAATGCCAGCCAATGGCCAAGGGCTCTTCAAATGCTAGGGGATTCCCACCCTAGAGCCCCTCCCATTCTTTCATTCCTCAGGTTAAACACCACTCCCAGGCAACCAACCTCTCACCCTGTTTGTCCTCTGCTGCCAACTGCCTTTAGAGTAACAGGACCCCCTCAGCTCTTCCAAGCCCCTCTTCTACCCAGAACTTCCTCTTACTCTTTTCAGCCCCCCCACCCCCACCCTCACCCCGACCTGCTCACTCCTTTCACGGTCACCTTCTCTCGGTTCACAATCTTCACAATCGGCTTAGGAGCTTCCACCCAGGGTTGGACCAAGCAGGACTGTGCAGGGCTGCGGTTCTGCCCCTAGAGTCCTAAAGCTTCTGGGCAGAAGAAGGTAAAAGTATGGGAGACAAGATTCTCGACGTCCTACCCACTGCCACTCACCTGTTAGCAGGCTGGAGTCTAGGGGATGCTGAGACACCTCAGAACCACCGAACCAAGGCCAGCAAGGGGCAGCAACTAAAGGGGGTGTGGTTTGGTTAAGGGGCGGGGACTTACAAAGCCCTACCTCCACAACCCTAAACAGGTGCACTGGAACTGGTGCATTTATATCCACAAGCTTGTCCTATGCTAAACTTCGGATTTAAGGTCTCTATTCTCTCTCTCTCTCTCTCTCTCCCTCTCTCTCTCTCTCTCTCTCTCTCTCTCTCTCTCTCTCTCTCTCTCTCTCTCGTGTGTGTGTGTGTTGTGGAGAGGATGTCTGTCTCTTGGGTAGGTAGTTTTATGCATATGCTGGTGATGCTTCTGTGCCTTTCTCCAGTTTTTGTAAATCTGTGTCCCTTCACATTCTGTCCATTAATTCAAAAGACATTTATTAAACACATACTCTGTATTGGGTTCCGGGTGATACAGTTGTATACAGGACATAAAAATCTCAGCTTTCACAGAATTAACTCAAGATGGAGAACCAGGTGGGGGGAGGAAAAACAGCCCTGGAGCGGGGGTGGGGTGGGGCTATGCATGAACTTACATGAATCTGTGTATGAACTGACTAGCTGTGTTGGAAGAAATATGTGTCTATGTATTAGGAGAGAACCGTGCATCATTGAGCATCCTTGGGTTTTGGAATTGTGTGTGTTGGAGTGTTTGAGTGTACTTGCACTTGATGAGTGTGTGTTTCCTAAGTATATGTTTGTATGATTATAGGATATGAGGGGTTTTTTTTTTTGGTTCTTTTTTTTTTTTTTCGGAGCTGGGGACCGAACCCAGGGCCTTGTGCTTCCTAGGCAAGTGCTCTACCACTGAGCTAAATCCCCAGCCCCTAGGATATGAATTTTATATGTGTATGTGTTAATGTATATTATGTGTGTCTGTTTGCTGGATAGTCACAAATATATACATATGGTTTTATTTTTTGTTTTTTTTCCACGTGGAGAGGTTTAATGAGAGAAGGAGAGGAGAGGAGAGGAGAGGAGAGGAGAGGAGAGGAAAGGCCGGCCATGAGCACGTGGAGGGAAGGGGTGGGGGTAGAGAGAAAGGACAGGGAAGAGAGGAAGAGCAGGGAAGAGAAGAGAACAAAGAGCTATACATATGTTGTATGTGATTCTATTTGATGATTGTGTTTGTAGTTTTCTTTTTTATATTTTACTACTTTTAATCATGTATCTATGGTGTGTGTGTGCATGCGTGTTTGTCCGTACCAGTGTGTGGATATGAGTGAATCAGCTGGTGAGGTCAGAGTCCTCTGATCAGATCAGCCAGAACTGGAGTTACAGGCAGTTGTGAGCTGCCTGACATGGGTGCTGGGAACTGATCTTGGGTCCTCTGCAAGTGTGGTATATTCTCTTAGCCACTGAGTCATCTTCCCAAGCCCTTTTGTGAGGTTTTGGAGTACAGGTGAGTCTTTGAGAAGTATGCATAAAGAATGTGTTAATATTTGTACCTGTGCTTGAGGAGCATATATGTAAGTATGTGCAGTGTGTGTGCATGTATTTACTGAATGTGTGTTTGCACGTGTATGTGTGTTGTATGTGTGGAACATTGTTTCTAGTTGTAGTCACATTTCTTTTTAAGATTTATGTGTTTAATGTATGCGAGTGTATGGTTTGCTCTCTTCGGACACACCAGAAGAGGGCATCAGATCCCATTACAGATGGTTGTGAGCCACCATGTGGTTGCTGGGAATTGAACTCAGGACCTCTGGAAGAGCAACCAGTGCTCTTAATGAATTAGAAATCTCTCCAGCCTCAAGGGAGGGATTTTTTGTTTTGTTTTGCTCTTGTTTTTTATGACTTTTATTGATGAACGCCCATATTGCCAAATACTATTCTACACTTGCACACAGCTCATGCTCAGTAAATGTTGAGCAAGGAAATTAATGAATTAATAATGTCTCCCCCTTGGGTAAGATGTCCCTGTGGAACCCAGGTTGTAGGGTAATCCTGCCTCTACCTTTCTGTGGTCAACAGGTATTACAGAGGCTCCAGGAACCAAACCTACAGACTCCAGCTTTTGTCTGGGCTGGGCCAACGTGGTTGTGGGTCACATTTATCCTGTTTGTGGGTTTTCCCTCCTGCAAGACCCTGTGCACACACAAGCGCTCATCTCCTTCAGGGCGTTCATATTTCAGCACCGTGGACAGTAGCACGAAGCCAGCACCAGGGACAGCTTTCTCGACCGGGAACGTGGTAAAAACACAAGCCGTGAACAGAGACAATACAAGCAATAGACTCATTGAGATGGCTACGCTGACCAACAGAAAGAAAGACACAGACAACAATAATACAAGCGAAGGTGCAGGAGTGAGGCTCAATCAAGAACACGCTGACCCAGACCTCGTTGTCGTCTCCGTTGTCCGGCAGAGGTCGCTCTAGTTCTGAGACCCTGCCCTCCAAGACCTTGGGTCAGTTATACAGTTACCCAGGGAAAGAAAGGCCTTCTCGTTCTGTCTAGGGTTCAGATGATGTTCTTTCCAACTCTGAGAGGCATGGTCTGGGTTGGGCTCAGCTGAGTGATTATTGGGGGGTGGAGTAAGAATCGTTTCATCTGCCCCCTCCCCAGCTACCAGCTAATCGCTCTTATAAATATACCTTGACCCGGCCTGGCTCCTTAATCCTGGCTATGAAGCCGAGACTCTGGAGGGGCTGCAAGACTTAAGGGACTCTGTCCCGTGGCAGGCAAAGGAAGGAGGTCTGTGTGTACACACACGTTTTTCTGAGGGGGAAACTCCCATGAGGTCCAGCCTCTTGCTTGAACACGTGACTCTGGAAGAATGCATCTGTGGGGATCTGAGGGTGCCCTGGGGTGGAGACAATTTCTCACAGAGAAGAGAATATACCTTCAAGTGGTCCCGTTGGGGGATAGTCTTTCCAGGGTTCCCAAAGATGTCACCTACTGGATATTTGAAGAAATGCCCCCTCAGGAAGGGAGAAATTGAGATGAAACGTCACCTTTCAGACATTATCTCCATTAGGAGTGATTTTCAGGGCGAGGGGACAGTTCTTCACAGCAGATCACACCCTTGTGAGACTGTGTCTCCTGTATGTATGTGTGTGTGCGGGGGGGGGGGGGTGGAGATCTAGTCGCACCGGGAATTCATCTGTGAGAATAGCTCCCTTAGGGATCTCTCTTGGGTTGGAGGGTCTGTGAAAGAGACTGTCGCGATAGGGCCTGTCTCCAGCATGCCGCCCTTAGGGACATCTGGAGACTCCACCCACCCAACCCCTTTTACCCGCCCACCCCCCACCCCCGACCCCCAGCGCGGGCAGCGGTGGCCGAAACCCCGCTCTGGCTCCCAGACGCAGTGACGGCGCCGGGCCCGCCCCGCTTCGCTCCGCCCCCCGGCTCCCCCCTCGCCGGCCGCCGCCGCGGTCCCGGAGGCTTCTCTCTCCCTCCCTCCTCCCTCCTCCTGCCGCCGCCGCCTCCCTCCTCCCTCCCCCGGACCGAAATCGCCGCCGCCATGGACGATTCTGGCCTGATCCGCCGCCGGAGGCTGCAGGTACGCCGCAGCCCGGGCTCCAAGGAGGGGATGGGGTCGGTGCCCTGGGGCGGGGCCGAGCAGAACGCAGGAGAACTTGCGCCAGGGTCGCCAGTGGCGCCCCTTCGTACTGCCAGAGGATGCTCTCGACCGAAGAGTGCGGTGTCCGCGAGTCCTGGCAGCGCGGACCCCGCCCCTCAGGCGTCGCCCGGGTATCCCGGAGGCTGCTGGAGGGGCTGCATCCTAGCGCGCCCCCTCGAGGATGGCCTGGGTGGCTCCTGGCCCCACCGGAGTCGGAGGGAGAGGGGGCCTAGGTTCTTGCCCAGGCACTTGGACAGTCTAGGGGTGAAGGTGCAGCAAGTTAAAGTTATTGCCCCAGGGTTCGAGCCCCTCGGGGCCACCAACGCTTCAACAGCTGTAAACATGTTTGTTCGTAAGCCTCGCCCCTCACCACCAGAGCCCTTCCTAGGCTTGCTACCCTGAGTTCTCTATTCACCTGTCTGGCCACTAGGACTCTTCCTACTGCCCTAATTGGACAGGCACCTAGACAGCCTCCCCACTTTCCATCCACCCCCTTCACTACAATACTCCCACCACACACACACACACACACACACACACACACACACACACACACACACACACACACGCCCGCCCGCGATCCTTAAGTCCAGCCCAGCTTGTGGGTGGGCGGGAGCGATTTTTAGCTTCTTGCAGTCTTCGAAGATGTTGGTCGCCAGGCTGCGCAGGCGCAGGAGCGGTGAGTCCACTGCAGAGTGGGCTACTGAGGGTTGTTGGAGTAAAGGGGAAGGCTGGAACAAATCCAGTCAGTCCTTAGGAGTTCCCACCCCAAAGTAGGTAGGGATTTTGAGGCTGAGATGGTCCTCTGAGATTTGGGGCTTGCCTTTCTGAGTTCATAAACTAGTCTCATAGGTGAGATGATCAACGCGTCTCTCCTAGGGGTACCCAGAGGCTGATCCTTCTGAGCCTCCTCGGAGGTTAGCTCCTGCGTCTACTCCAGAATTTAGATTAAATTAAATATGAGCCCAGTCTTTTGTCCAACTCTAGGCTCCCTTAATGCACCATTTCTAAGATCAAGAGCACAGAGAGATGACCGATCAGTAGAGCTGGGGGGAAAAGATGAGACTCAGACGGTAGGAAGGACATCCCAGGAGGCTGGCGGCTGCTGAAGCAGCCTGGTTAGAAAGCTAACTTGCTCTCAAACACAGTCTCGGAGCCTAGGCTTCTCGACGTCTTCCTCGCGGTGCCTCCTGCTCCCGGGGCAGGAAAGGAGTATGAGTCTTGAGTACGGGAGGGAGCTGCGGCAAAGCTAAAGTACTACAGCGGCTAAGCGGGTCCATCCGCTGTCCGTGAAAACGCTGGTACTGGGCGGGGCCTGCACGGGGTGTGTCCTGGTCCTTGGAACCGGCGCCGAATCCCATTGGCTCAACGCCACGCGGGACTTTGTCTCTGACGCAAGACTCCGCCCCCAACCCCTCAGATTACCGCTCACCCACTTAGCTCAGGAGGTGCTACAGAGATAGGGAATCCCTGCTCTCCCGAATATGACTGCCTGTGCCTTCTGAGCTAACTAACCGCTTTGACAATGCCTGGGTCCACTCACGGGTATCGGTTCCACCACTAAGCAAAAGTCCCACTGTCCCTCAGCGCCAGAGAATCTCTCATGTGCAGTTAGGATCTCAAATAAGAAGAGCTGCTTGTTCGAATGTCCTGCCACAGCACCCTATGGGGAGAAGCAGAGTTGTTCTGCAGCTGGGGGAAGAGGTGGCGTTTGTCTGACTTGACTCCAAGGATCTGAATTTCTCCTTTCTTTTTAGCTTTTAATGTTTTTGAGATAGCGTCTCACTGGGTAGCCCTGGCTGGCCTGGAACTAGCTATGTAGACCAGGCTGGCCTCGAATTCACAAATATTTTCCTGACTCTCACTCCGGAATACAGGAAGGATCTAAATTTGTCCCTTTTCTCCACTTTGGAGTGCTTATGGGGAGATTGCAGATGAGGCCCATTCCCAGGACTTCTTCCCACGGTATTTAAATATTGCGTATGGCTGTCTCCCATGTTCAGAGACAAAAGTCTGGAGCCCTTGGCTTCATGGCTGAAAACTCCAGGTCTTGGCTTTGCTACGTCTATAAAGGTTGCTTAACTTGGTAAGCAGAGACCAACTCACTCTAAACCTGCCATTACAAGAGAGAAAATCTGGTCTGGATTTCTGGTCACCTTGACTCCCTAGGGCAAGGCTCCAAACCTGGCCTGTCTGTGCACTACATGTGGCCAGAGTCCATGGAGACCAGAAGAGGGCACCAGACCCCTACAACTGGAAATGCTGTGAGCGGACATGTGGGGATTGAGAATTGAATCTGGGTCCTCTGCAATAACCACTGAGCCATCTTCCCAATCCCCCCCGGGGGGGGGCAGACAGGAGTCTGTCTGTCTGTCTGTCTGTCTGTCTGTCTGTCTGTCTGTCTGTCTGTCTGCCTGCCTGCCTGCCTGCATGTGCCTTTGCCCATGAGTGGAGGTTGGAGGACAATTTTTTTTTCTATTCTTTTTTTCGGAGCTGGGGACCGAACCCAGGGCCTTGCGCTTGCTAGGCAAGCGCTCTACCACTGAGCCAAATCCCCAACCCCTAGAGGACAACTTTTAAGAGTAGATTCTTTGCTTTTACTCTTTGGGTCCTGGACCTCGAACTCCAGTGATCAGGCTTGTTGGAAAATATCATTAGCACCGAGCTAGTTCTTCTGCCCTGGACTTCACTACTTGTTGAGGACAAACCAGGCACCAATCTAAAATGTTAAAAATTTGCATCACCTCAGAGTCTTCCAGGAGGCAGGAGCACTTGGGAAGGTCATTTGTCAAGATCAAAAAAAGGCAAAATTGGAATTTTAAAGCTGGACTTTCTTCTCTGAGAGGCCACAGAAAGGATTAGGATATACATCTTTTTGTTGTTTTTGTACATATATGTATGTGGTGAGCATGAATGTGTATTTGTATCTTCATGTGTGTGTGGAGGCCAGAGAATGATACCAGCTCTCTTCCTCCATCTCGCTCTTCTGTACTGATTCAGGATCGCCAGCGAGCCCAGATCTTGCTAACTTGGGCTAGTCTAGTTAGTCAGCCTGCCCTGGAAATTCCTTTTCTCCACCCAAACCCAGCACTAGGATTTCCCGTGTTCATCTAGCATTTGGGTGGGTGCTGTGGGTTCTTTTTTTTTTTTTTTTTCCTTTTTCTTTTTTTTTCGGAGCTGGGGACCGAACCCAGGGCCTTGCGTTTGCTAGGCAAGCGCTCTACCACTGAGCTAAATCCCCAACCCCGGTGCTGTGGGTTCTTAAAGGTGCCCATTAAGTTCTTTATCCACTGGCATGTCTTAGCAGCATCAAACACGATCCCCTCCTCCTTCAGAAGTCCTGTTGAAGTGAGGCAGGTTAGTGCCGATCCATAATCTCAGCACCTGGGAAGAGGAAACAAGAGTTCAAGGACCTCATTTCCAAACAAAACCAACTTTTTGAAACCTTCATTGTTACTGAACTTACTTTGCTTCAGCCCGAGAAACATTGTTGGCAAGACTACTGTTACTACCCCTTGCTCTCTTCTGAAGAGGGTTTGAGACAAAGTAACAACTTCTTCATCCTCTCCACCCCTCCCCCCTTTTTTTAGATTTTTTTTTTCAGGCAGTACTGGACCACTCAAATTTTAATCCCAGCACTCAGGAGACAGAGTCAGGCAGATCTCTCTGAGTTCCAGAACAGCGAAGGCTACACAGAAACCATGTCTCAACAAAACATAACAAGTATATTATATATATTTTTGTTATGTTATATATATGTTATATATAATATAATGACATATATGCATATATGTATTTGCACCACATTTGTGCCTGGTACCCATGGAGATTAGAAGACAGCATCAGATTCTTTGGAACTGGAATTACACGTGGTTATGAATCACCATGTGGGTGTGGATGCCAGGAACCAAACTGATGACCTCTACAAAAGCAGTAAGAGCTTTGGCAGACCCGTTTTTGTTTTTGTTTTTGTTTTTAAATTTGTTTAGCTTTCAGACAGTGTCTCACTATGTAGTCTTAACTGACTAGAGATAGCTATGTAGACCAGGCTAGCTTCAAATTCGTGGAGCTCCTGAGCTCCAGGACTAAAGACCATGCCTAGACTTCTTTTCTTTTTAAAACAAATTAACATTAGAAAATACTTACAACTTGTCACCGGAGAGACTTCATCCAGTAACTGATGGGATCCGATGCAGAGGCCTACAGCCAAACATTAGGTGGAATTCCAGAAGCCTTTGAAAGGGTGGGAGGGATTGTAGAAGTGAAAGGGGTTGAGGATACCACAAGAACATGGCCCAAAGTGTCAACTAGCCAGGCCTGGTAGGGGCTCATAGAGAATGAACCAACCATCAGGGGAGCCTGCATGGTCTGCTATAGGTCCTCTGCATGTTATGGTTGTGTAGCTTGGTGTTCTTGTAGGACTCCTAACAGTGGGACTGGGGCTGTCTCTCTCTCTCTCTTTTTTAAAGATTTATTCATTTATTATATATAAGTACACTATAGTTGTCTTCAGATACACCAGAAGAGGGCATTGGATCTCTTTACAGATGGTTGTGAGCCACCATGTGGTTGTTGGGAATTGAACTCAGGACCTCTGGAAGAGTAGTCGGGTGCTCTTAACTGCTGAGCCATCTCTCCAGCCCGGGCTGTCTCTTTTAACTGCTTCGTGGAACCCTTTTCCAGAACCAGATTGCCCAATCTTTTTTTTTTAAGATTTGTTTATTTATTTATTTATTATATATAAGTACACCGTAACCGTCTTTAGACACACCAGAAGATGGCATCAGATCTCATTACAGATGGTTGTGAGCCACCATGTAGTTGCTGAGAGTTAAGCTCAGGTCCTCTGGAAGAGCAGTCAGTGCTCTTAACCACTGAGCCATCTCTCCAGCCCGGTTGTGCCCAGTCTTACTGTAGCTTGTTATGTCTTGTTTGGTTTCCATCCCTGGGAGATCTGCTTTTTTTTTCTGAAAGGAAAAGGAGGAGCAGTTTATCTGGGAGAGAGGGGAGGTGGGAGAAAGGAGGGAAACTTGTGGTTGGGATGTAATATATGAGAGAAGAATAAATATAAAAAAGAAAAAGAAAGTGTCTACAACTATCTTGTTTTGTTTTGTTTTATTTTTTCTTTTGCTATATATATATATATTCCAGGCTGGCCCTGAAAACAACTTTTCAGTCCCGCTTCAAAGTCAAAGGGATCTTCTTGGTTCAGGCTGCCTCCTGCTGAGGTTACAAGTATATACTATGTCTGACTTTTCCCCCCTTTGAGACAGAATTACATCATATTGCTAGCCCAGGAGATCCTCCTGCCTCAGCTCCCTGAGCACTAGGATTACAGACTTTCAACACCCTTTCCAACAAACAAGATCTTCCTCAGGTGTGGATGCATAAAGTCAGTAGGGATTATTACCATTGTTGCTATTAAGAAGGACTACTTCCGGGTTAAGTGGGTAAGGGTATTTGCAACCAGTCCTGACCACTTGAATCTAATGCCGGAGATGGACAGAACAGGAGAGAACCATTCCCACATTCCCACAAGCTGCATTTTGATCTCCACACGCACATTATGGTGCACACACATTAATAAATAAATAAATGCAGTATTTTTGGGGTTTTTGGTGGTTGTTGTTTTTGTTTTTGTTTGTTTGTTTTTTCTTTTCTTTTCTTTTTTTTTTTTTTTCTCGGAGCTGGGGACCGAACCCAGGGCCTTGCGCTTGCTAGGCAAGCACTCTACACTGAGCTAAATCCCCAACCCCTTTGTTTTTTGTTTTGTTTTGTTTTTTGTTTGTTTGTTTTTAAAGTAAGACAGGGTTTCTCTATATAGCTCTGGCTATCCTGGCACTCTCTTTGTAGTCCAGGTTGGCCTATCCTAGAACCTAGAGATCCACTTGCTTCTGCTTCCAGAGTGCTGAGATCAAAGGCATATGCCATCACGTTCAGCCACAATTTTTTTTTTTTTTTTTGGTTCTTTTTTTCGGAGCTGGGGACCAAACCCAGGGCCTTGCACTTCCTAGGCAAGCACTCTACCACTGAGCTAAATCCCCAACCCCCACAATTTTTTTTTTAATTAAAAAAAAAACTTTTGGTGAGGCTGGAGAGATAGCTTAGTGGTTAAGGGCACTGCCTGCTCTTTGAGAAGACCTGCGTTCAATTCCCAGCAACCACATGGTGGTTCACGGCTGTCTGTGACTATGGTTCCAGGGGATCTGACACCCTCCATGTAGACATGAATACAGAAAAAACACCAATGCACACAAAATAAATTTTAAAAAAATTTTAAAACTTTTGGGTGCTCTCCAAGTCCCATTTCCTATGCTACCCCAACTCTATGAGCAGACCTTGAGCAGCACAAGGCTGATGGGACGTAAGAAGTCATTTCTTCATCCAGATGATGAGATGATAAGTTCCATCTACACTCATCTATCCTTGTAGCCCACACGTTCTCTCCACAGATCCTCCGGTGGCTGCCCCTTCCTGTTGTTTAAAGATTTATTTATTCTGTATAAGTACACTGTAGCTGTCTTCAGACACACCAGAAGAGGGCATCAGATCCCATCACAGATGGTCTTGAGCCACCATGTGGTTGCTGGGAATTGAACTCAGGACCTCTGGAAGAGCAGTCAGTGCTCTTAACCACTGAGCCATCTTCCCACCCTCTGTTTTTTTTTTTTAAAGATTGTTTATTCATGTCTTTTATGTATATGAGCACTGTCTTCATGCACACCAGGGGTCAGATGGTTGTGCGCTGTGATGAACTGGGAATTGAACACAGGACCCATGTAAGAGCAGTTAGTGGGGGCTGGGGATTTAGCTCAGTGGTAGAGCGCTTACCTAGGAAGCGCAAGGCCCTGGGTTCGGTTCCCAGCTCCGGAAAAAAAAGAACCAAAAAAAAAAAAAAAAAGAGCAGTTAGTGATCTTAACTGCTGAGCTATGTCTCCAACCCTGCTTCTTCCTTTCTTTTAAAATCTCTCCCCCAGCCCCGTGTGTGTGTGTGTGTGTGTGTGTGTACCCGCGCGCGCATGTGTGTGTATAGCATGTACGTGTGTGCCAGTGTGAGTGTGGAAGTAAGTAGCTTTCTTATGGAGTGGGTTCTTGCCTTACACAATGTGGGTCCTAGGAATGACCTCAAGTCATCAAGCTTCTTGGTCACTGGATCCTCAAGAAACATTTTTTTATGGCTGAGGATATAGCTCAGTTGGAAGAGTGCACAAAAGCTTGGGTTTGACACTCAGCACCATAGAAACAGGGTGTGGCGGAGCATGTCAGTGCAGAGGACCTGTAGTGGCAGAAGCAGAAGAGCAAGGGTATCCCTCAGCCACACAGTAAGTTCAAAGCCAGCTTGGAGTACGAGAGACCCTGTCCAGAACAAAGAACAATGTTTTTTTTTTTGGTTTTTGTTTTGTTTTGTTTTTCTTTTTTTCGGAGCTGGGGACCGAACTCAGGGCCTTGCGCATGCTAGGCAAGTGCTCTACCACTGAGCTAAATCCCCAACCCCGGAACAATGTTTTACAAACATTGTCCTGGTGGCTCACAATCCGAACACTTGGAAGGTGAGGCGGCAGCATCTCAGTTGGAGAGCAGCCCGTGTGATGTAATGAGCTCCAAGCCATCCTGAGAGAGATGAGATTCTGTCTTGTCAAAAAAGCAAATAAAACGTTATTTCATGGACATGCTTTTAGACGCCCAGTTGGGTCTATTTCTTGTGTACTTGACCCTGTTTTGATTACTGGGAATCAGGAAGGTGACATGGCGATGCGGATGACTCTTGCTCCATAGGTGAACAGAGCTGCATTGTGGGCAGTGGCCACTGTTCACGCTGACCTTCATCCTTTTCACCCCTTTTTCTTCCAGAAGGATTTACCCCTGCCCCGGAAAAGCAGCAGGTGAGCCTTGGGGGAGAGGTGCACTGGGATGAGGCCCCCAGGTAGGGGCACCAGGCATGCACACGGGCGGGGCCTCGCGCGGCGACACCCCGCAGCGCCCCCTCGCGACTGGCCGCAGTAGCAGGGCCCTCCCCTCCCCCGCCCTCCCCTGGCCGCTGCTGCGGCTCCAGCCTCCGCCCAGCACACTCGCTCCCCGCGCTGCCGCTGCCGCTGCTGCTTCTGCTGCCGCTGGCGCACCTGCCACCATGTCGCCGCCGCCGGGTCATGTCTGACTCTCTCTGGACCGCGCTTTCCAATTTCTCGATGCCCTCCTTCCCCGGCGGCAGCATGTTTCGCCGCACCAAGAGGTAGACCCCCAACCCCTGGACCCTGTCGGGGACCTCCGGGTGAAGACACCCTGCCGGCTGCTGCGGCAGGGCGGGGCCGGGATGCTGCTAGCTGTCCAGCTGCGCCAGAGGTGTCCGCGCTGTGCCCTCCCGCAGGGGATGGGTTTGACCGCGGACAGTGCGGGTCGTCCTACCGGGGGGATGGGTGGGGGGCACTGAAAAGGCCTGAGCTGGGGAAAGGGGTCGTGCTTGCGGGGGTTTGCGGCGCCTTTGTTTGCGGACGCTGTGGGCTCAGGCGGCCCGGTGAGGGTAGGGGAACGCGGGGAGGGGGGCCTTGGCACCTTCAGAACAATAGCCGCAGCCTGGTCTCCCCCCGCCCCCATCTACGTGCTCTTGGACAAGCTAATATGCTCAGTCACTGCGGCGGAGAGCAAGGGGGCTAGAGCGACTAGGGGCTTCTCTTATCCAGCTGCTAGGCAGAGGAAAAGGGCGGGGGTCTTTATCCCTGCAGGAAGCCTCCCAACTCAAGCACGTCCTCACACGGCGTCACACAGAACATGACCACACACATACAACCCTAGTGGCTCCACATATATTCAGCCACAGGTCAAAGCCATGCACAAATAGGGTCACCTCC
Organism: Rattus norvegicus; assembly: GCF_021556685.1. Lineage (NCBI taxonomy): Eukaryota > Metazoa > Chordata > Mammalia > Rodentia > Muridae > Rattus > Rattus norvegicus. Next base: position 38,341,250 of record NC_141552.1, read on the forward strand.
TGTGTCACACACACACACACACACACACACACACACACACACACACAGCGTTCTCCTAGTAAAATGCCACATGCATGACTACCCACCAAAAGAACGTTCCCATCCAAGATACACAGATCCATTTTCAGAATGACACAACCTTACACCTAATAACATCACAACATTTGTGTCACATTGACACCGGGATAAACAGACATGGGGACTCCTGCAATGGCAGGGATAAATAGTCACATAGCAGATTCCCTTGTGGTACATAGTCGCATGCTTGGATGCACCCAGTGTCACAGGGTGTTAAATCCACATACAGTAGACGGGAAGACAGTGTTGAACACACACACACACACACACACACACACACACACACACACACAGAGCCAGCGTCTCTCATGCTAATAACCCCAACTGACAAGAGCACACCTGCAGTGTTCTGCCTTCATGCACCATGCAGGATTTGCATGCTCAGTCATGAACACGCTGTGTTTCCTACGGCATCACCCACACAGAAGGACGTGCCATCACACAGATAGCATACGTGACACACCAGTGTTATTCAGTGTGGCTCTCGTTCGGTGGATGCCGCATGTGAATGTTATGGGCAGACTCAAGGACATTCAGGATTACCAATGGTATCACCGTGACTATCAGGCTGTAGCTGACACAGACCTCCCAGAGCTGCACACGAGTCACACTCTACCCTGGATGTGTGTTTGGAAGAGAAGTGAGAGCCTAAAATGGAAAGTGGCCCCATAGGCTCACACTCAAAGGTCTGGGTCTCTGTTGATACCCGCTCTTCTTCCCTGGCAGCTGCCGTACCAGTAACCGGAAAAGCCTCATCCTGACAAGCACTTCTCCGACGCTACCGCGACCCCACTCCCCGCTGCCGGGTCACTTAGGTGAGATAAGGATGCAGCCTGGGTCCGTGTGGATGTAGACCATGGGAGGCGGGGCCACAGCTGGGGCGTGGCCATTTCTGTATGGGCATGGCCACCCTGGATTGATTGTGGGTGTGCAACCAGTTTCTAGAGGATGCTGGATTGGACAAGGGTAGAGGCAGAAAGGAGAAACCATAGCTGAAAGGCGGAGCCGTCTTTTTTTTTTTTTTGGTTCTTTTTTTCGGAGCTGGGGACCGAACCCAGGGCCTTGTGCTTCCTAGGTAAGCGCTCTACCACTGAGCTAAATCCCCAGCCCCGGGCGGAGCCGTCTTAAAGGAGGCTAAATAGGCACCAAGGTGAGTTCAGTGACTCGAGACCCTCCTCAAAAAATAAACGTTTAGAGAGGCAGGGCCACTGCAAAAGGGGCGTAGCTTACTATACGTGCACGACGGGCCTACATTAGAATGGTGAGCTGTCCCTAGTAACCTATTTTGGTGATCAGAAGACCCTAAAACCCTCATTTCTCCTACAGGTAGCAGTCCCCTGGACAGCCCCCGCAACTTCTCTCCCAACACCCCTGCCCATTTCTCGTTTGCTTCTTCCCGAAGGTGAGTCCCTCCCCTGAGGGCCCCAGAACTCGGTGCGATCCTCCCCATCCACCGTCTGGGCCACCATCTGTTCTTGTCCTAATTGCACCCGAGTAGCCTCTGGGGACCAGTGGAAAGGCCTCAATGTCCTAGCTCGAAAAGCTACTAGAATTCAAGGTGGAGCCTATAAAAAGGTGGAGCCAATCACTGGTGTAGAATGGAGAAGAGCTTTAAGTGGAGGGAAACTGCTGGGCTCTGGGGCCCCAGGGTCGGCCTCCTCCTAGCCTCCTGCGCTTGGCCGAGCGTTTCCATAGCAACAAAACAGGGCCGTCAAGATGAGGTGCGGAAGGCACACTGCACGGAGCCCATCAAGGGCTTCAGTCCCTCCATCGGGGAAGGGTGGCTAGGACATTTTCTCAACCTTTCCAAAGGCAAGGTGGTGTTGCATTTGCCTCCAAAGTTCTTGGTGGATTTAAATGAATCTTCTTGGGGAACATAATGAAAAGTGGAGAGGGCTGTTTTTTGTGGAGAAACTTTTAAAGAGTCACTGAGATCTTTGGACCAGGAGTGGGAGTTGGCGACACTTTTTCTCCAACTGTATTCATGGCTAAGGACCCTCTAGGAACTAGACATATGGGATAAAGGACACCTCATTTCTGTCCTTAGAATGGTGAGGGCAGGGTGAGGCAGTAAAAAAAACGAGGCCAGGGGTCATTGCAAAGATTGATGAAGGCTGTAGGAGGAGATGGGAAGGAAATAGCTTCCTGGAGGGGAAGGGGAACCCCTTTCAGCAGTAGTAGAACTTTGCTGAAGGAAGTGTGCAGCCAAGAGCCACTCTGTGTCTGTCCTGTGTAGAAAGAGGCCAGAGCCCACCCTATCAGATGGTGTGTCTATGAGGCTGGTCATCTGAATGCCAGTGTGGGTGTGCTCAAGTGTAGTGACATGCATGTGCATTGGATTGTGAATCTGTGTGTATTGTGGGTTTGTAAGTTAGAGGACACCCCCACCTCTGTATCTCTGAGGCACGTGCAGCCTGTGTGGGAGTGGGAACGTGTGTGTGTGTGTGTGTGTGTGTGTGTGTGTGTGTGTGTGTGAGGGAGTTTGTGCCTGTGCACATTAATGAATGGGTGTCAGTGTTACTGGATGAGTTTGTGGCCCTGTGTGAGTAGGAATGTATGTAAGTGTGTGTCTGTGACATAATATATGTGAAGGAGTTCTGGCCTGTGTGCATCAATGGGTGTGGGCATCAGGATGAGTGTGTAGCTGTGTGGGAGTTTGACTGTCAGACAGTGAATGAGAGTCTCGGATGTGTAGCTGCATGAAGACAAAACCAGAGTCATGAGTCAGTGCGCCACTGTGTGTGTGTGTGTGTGTGTGTGTGTCTGTGTGTGTGTGTGTGTCTGTGTGAGTCTTAGCTCTTGCGTGTCTTTATGTCAGTGTGTGTCTGCTTTGCCATGTGATTATGCATTGGTGTGTGAGAGAATATTGTTCCAGTTCATGTACGGGACTACAGATACCCACAACTGCTTTTAGTGAAGAGTCGTGAGTGTGGGACTGGGAAGTGGAATTTTCTTTCTTTCATTCTTTTCTTTGTTCTTTCTGTCTTTCTTCTTCTTTCTTTTCTAAGACAGGGTTTCTCTATGTAGCCCTGGCTGTCCTGGAATTCACTCAGTAGTCCAGACTGGCCTTAAGAGAGTTGGAAATTTTAAAAGACTTTTACAGTTAATTTTATTTTATGTGTATATGTCCTGAGTGGTTTGCTTATATGTGTGCACACCACTTGAGTGCCTGGTGCCCTCTGAGGTCAGAAGAGGGCATAGGCTCTCCCGGAACTGGTGTTATAGGTGGTCGTGAGCCATCTATGTGGGTGCTGGGAACTGAACCTGGGTCTTCTGCAAGAGCAACAAGTACTCCTAACCACTGGCCTACCTACCCATCTCCAACAGACGAATTTCTGAGTTGTTTTGTGTCATTTGGGACAGGGTCACATGTAGCTCAGGGTAGCCTACAGCTTGCTGTGTAACCAAGAAGGAGTTTGAACTCTTCTTCTACTACTAAGATGTTCCCTCTGCTTCTCAAGGAGCTGTTCTTGCAGCTGTTCACCCCATCACAAATGGCTGTGCAGAGCAGGCTAGCCTGGAACTCGCAGAGAACCCCTTACCTCTGCCACCCAAGTACTGAGATTAAAAGTGAACACCAGACACGACCAGCCATGACCAGAGAACTGGATCCCATTATAGATGGCTGTGAGTCACCATGTGGTTTCTGGGAATTGAACTCAGGACCTCTGGAAGAGCAGTCAGTGCTCTATTTTTTTCTTCTTTTTTTTGGAGCTGGGGACCGGACCCAGGGCCTTGCGCTTGCTAGGCAAGCGCTCTACCACTGAGCTAAATCCCCAGCCCCGCAGTCAGTGATCTTAACCACTGAGCTGTCTCTTCAACCCCCGTACTTCTTTGTTTCCATGTGTCACACGCTCACGTGTGTGTGACCATGTGGTGATACTCATGCCGAGGACAGAGAACAACTGTCAGGAGTCAGTTCACCCCACCTACCTACTGTAGGTTTCAGGAATCGAATTCAAGCCATCAGGCTTTCCAGACAAGCTCCTTTCCCTGCTGAACCATCTCATTGGCCCTTGTTTTGTTTTTATTTTTTCTAGATTTATATATTGTTTATATGACCATTTTGCCTGTACCTATGTGCACCATGTGCGTGCCTGGTGCCTGCAGAATTCAGAAGAGGGGTTCAGTTCCAGATCTTGGAGTTAGAGCTGCAAATGGTTATGAGCCACCATGTGTGCGCTGGGCACTGAACCAGGGTCCTCTGCAAGATTAACCAGTGCTTTTGTTTTGCACCAGGGTTTCCTCTGTATAGCCCTGGCTATCCTGGAACTCTGTAGACTAGGTTGGCCTTGAATTTAGAGATCTACCTGCCTCTATCTTCTGTGTGAAGGGATTAAAGGTGTGCATCATCATGCTTGGCGTGTGTGTGTGTGTGTGTGTGTGTGTGTGTGTGTGTGTGTGTGTTTATTTATTTTGAGAAAAGATCTTTCTGTGTACCCTGTCTTGGTACTTGCTCTGTAAACCAGGGAAATCCCCAACTCCCAGAAATCTTCCAGCCTCTGCCTTTTTTATGGTGAGATTAAAGGTGTGTGCTACCAGGCCTAGATGCCCTGACACACTTGCTCTTAACTGTTGAGGGCTGGAGAGGTGGCTCAGTGGTTAAGAGCACTGGCTGCTCCTCCAGAGGTCCTGAGTTCAATTCCCAGCAACCACATGGTGGCTCCCAACCATCTGTAATGAGATCTGATGCCCTCTTCTGGTGTGTCACATAAATAAAATAAATATTAAAAAAAAAAAAACTGTTGAGCATCTCTCCTGTCCCCTCTGACTGTTTTTCAGTCAAGACAGCACTCTGTAGCCCAGACTGACCTTGAGCCTTAGATCCTCCTGCCTCCACCTCTGAGTATCAGGATTAGAGCCCTCTGCCAGTCCACCAGACTCGGTCTGAACTCAGCCAAGCTAGGTACATGAACATCAATGGTTGCAGCTATCCTGTGAGAGCTACTGTGCCCAAGAGTGTGAAGACCCAACTCAGGGTGGCACTGGGTCCGTCAGAGGATGTGTTCTCTTTTAAATTTAGTATTTATCTTTATGTTACACACATTAGTGTATTCCCTGCGTGTATGTGTGTGTGTGTGAGGGTGTCAGATCCCCTGGAACAGGAGTTATAGGCAGTTGCGAGCTGCCATGTGGTTGCTGGGAATTGAACTTGGGTCCTCTGGAAGAGCAGCCAGTGCTCTTAACCGGCTGAACCACATCTCTAGCTCAAGGATAGGCTATTTTTGTGTAGTAGATGCCTAGGGGTCTTCTCTGGGAGATTTCTCGTGGAGGCTCTCTGGAGTTGGGTTCTGTGGTCCCCAGGGATGATTTATTTGTGTTAGCTTCTTTTTTTATTGTATTACTATGACTCGTGATACTGGAGATTGGACCCAAGGCTTTGCACATGCTCTGAAAGCTCACGACTGCTGAGCCACACTCCTGGCTTCCTTTGGCTGGGCTTCTCCAATCCTCCTGTGTCTACCCTGTGTGTGTGTGTGTGTGTGTGTGTGTGTGTGTGTGCATGTGTGCGCGCGCGTGTGTGTGTGTTTGTGTGTGTTTATGTGTGTATGTGTGTGTGTTTATGTGTGTGTGTTTGTGTGTGTTTATGTGTGTATGTGTGTATGTGTGTGTGTTTATGTGTGTGTATGTGTGTGTGTTTATGTGTGTGTATGTTTGTGTGTGAGTGTTTGTGTGTGTATGTGTGTGTATGTGTGTGTGTTTGTGTGTGTTTATGTGTGTGTATGTGTGTATATTTGTGTGTGTGTGTGTGTGTGTGTGTGTGTGTGTGTGTGTGTGTGTGTGTGGCTTTTTTGGTATGGTGATAATACCAAAGAAGTCCCAAAGAAATGGGATTCTCCCTTCAAGATCCTGGCATCTGACTAGAAGATGCCATCTTTCTTTTTTTACTCTGAAAGTCTCAGATATCTGAGCATCCCCATCCCCCACACCCATGCTGGCCATGGCAAGTGGTTTCTCTCACTCGAAGAGTGAGGGTCCCTTGGCAGACTCTGAGCAGCTTCACTGGGTTGCAGGGCGGATGGACGCCGGTGGTCCCTTGCTTCCCTTCCTTCCTCTGGATATGGCACCAACACCCCAAGCTCAACCGTCTCAGTGAGTATGTGGAGGCAGATTGATGGGTGGGCAGGGACCCAAGTGACTTGTCCATCCATTAGAGGTGACAGGTCTTCTGCAGAGACCCATCTCTGCCTTCGCAGCATTCCCTGAGAACTCATTTTTCATTGTCTGTGATGACTCAGTCTTGGAGACTAGGGCACGAGCCCAAGGATCGTTAGCAAGCCAAATCCTGCATAGCTCGTACCTAGAGCCCAACTGTCTACACACTGCACACTTCAAACATCCCTGTCCTTCAATGCCCCTTTCAGGCATACTTCTAGCTTTCTTAGCCATTCATCACCACGATGATTACAAGATCATGTGACCTGGCTGGGGGTGGGGGGAGAAAGCAAGGCTTCCTAGAGGAAATGCTTGAAGCAAGAGAGAGGATCATTTGGGAGTTGGGGGTGGCATGTTCAGAAGGTCAGCAGAGTGGTCAATGCAATGCCTAAGGCGTCAGAAAACGGGATACACAAGTAACTGTGTTATACAGCTGGTTCCTGCGGCAGACCCTGTAATCTCCCCACCCCACCCCAGACTCTAAAATTGGAACATTTGGGGTCTAAGTCCAGCCTAAGCAACATGAGACCTTATGTCCATCCCTCACCACCACTTGCAAGGCAGCAGGGTAAGGAAGGAAGAAGAAGGGGAAAGGTAAAGGAAAGTCTGGGCAGTGTTGGCACACACCTTTGACCCCAGCTCTTGAGAAGCAGAGGCAGAGAGATCTCTGAGTTCAAGGCCAGCCTAGTCTACAGAGTGAGTTGCAGGACAGCCAGGGCTACACTGAGAAAGCCTGTGTCAGAAAAACCAAATCAACCAACCAACCAAATAGCCAAAAACAGAACAAAAAAGGAAAGAAAGGAAGAGCTGGGGAAATTGCTATATTGGCAGAGTGCTTGCCTTTCATTCCTGATGCCCTGGGTTTGATCTTCAGTACCACAAAAGAAAGAAGGAGGGAAGGAGGGAAAGAAAGAAAAAGAACGAAAACTAGCTATCCAGCCAAGAGTTGGAACAGAGCAAGTGACCCACAGGGGGACTGATCCAAGCATAAAAAATAGCTAATGCCAAGGCTCTAGGGCAGAACCGGATCTGGCATGTTCGAAGATCTGCTGAGCAGTAAGGGTGGAATAGAGCGGGCAAAGGATGGTACGAGTAGGAGGAATACGCGTACGGCAAGGAGGTAAGGCCAGGAGGTCTAGTGGATGGCCTTGAGAGTACACTGTAAGGTAGGAGCTAATAGCATAGCAATATTCCCTAACCCTTTAGTGGTTTGAGATAGGATCTCAGTGTAACTGGGGCTGGGCTCAAACCCTCCGTCCTCTTCTTTTTTTTTTTTTTTTTTTTGGTTTTTTTTTTTTTTTTTTTTTTTTTTTTCGGAGCTGGGGACCGAACCCAGGGCCTTGCGCTTCCTAGGCAAGCGCTCTACTACTGAGCTAAATCCCCAACCCCACCCTCCGTCGTCTTAAGTGCTGGGATCACATGAGGGAACCCCAGGCCAGGGTCTAGTGCTGTGCTGCCCCTGCGGTGGCTCTGACACACCGCCCTCCCCGTAGTCCTCCTGCTCCTCCCAGGAGCGCCTGCATCAACTACCCTACCAGCCCACCGTGGACGAGTTGCACTTTCTGTCCAAACACTTCGGCAGCACCGAGAGCATCACCGACGAAGATGGTGGCCGCCGCTCCCCCGCCGTGCGTCCTCGCTCTCGGAGCCTCAGGTGCGCTGGCACCGAATGTCCCTTCTGGACAGATGGGGTTTGGTGCATGATCAACGAACCTTCGGCCCTGGGAAAAATGCAGTGGAGTGCGAGCGGGGGCGGGGGTCGGAGGAAAGCGGGATGGGGATGTGGTGGGGGGAAGAGGCGGGGGCAGCATTAAGTCAGGGGGCTGGACAGGATGGACTTCTTCTCCTGCAGCCCCGGACGCTCCCCCTCCTCCTACGACAACGAAATCGTGATGATGAACCATGTGTACAAGGAGCGGTTCCCGAAGGTGAGACAAGCCCCCCACCCCCACCCCTCATCACACCACAACTTCTCTTCGCTCGCTCGGGCACCTGGGCTCTGCGCGCCCCCTAGCGGTCAGCTCGCGTGGCGCAGACTCCGGTGACCACAACTTCCCAGAGCTTTGCATCCCTGTACCGCTGTCCAGGCCACCGCGCAGATGGAAGAGAAGCTGCGGGACTTCGCCCGCGCCTACGAACCTGACAGCGTGCTGCCGCTGGCCGACGGCGTGCTCAGCTTCATCCACCACCAGATCATTGAACTGGCCCGAGACTGCCTTACCAAGTCCCGCGATGGGCTCATCACCACGGTCTATTTCTATGAACTGCAGGAAAACCTAGAGAAGCTGCTGCAGGACGTGAGTGCCAATTACCTCAGGCCCCGCCCATGAGTCGGGCAGACCCCGTCGGGTTCCTACACCGGCCAAGAGCGGTATTCCGGGCTGGCAGGTGGAAAACGAGGATACTGTGGCTCCCACTCTAGGTCCAATGAAGGAGCTACAATTTATCTCCACACAGGCCCTTCAGTTATTTAAGCAACGGTCGCCCTTTCTGGTAGCTCCTAGACCCTCCCCCTTACCCCTCATTGGGAATTGATCCCTGTGAACCAGTGGCCTAGGACATTTGAGGCAAGTGCTCTACCACTGAACTACATTTCCAGCTCCCCTTCTTTCCGTTCTTCCTTCTTTCCTTGTTTCCTTCTTTGTGTTCAAAACATGGTATACAGTAGTACAGCCTGGTCCCCAATTTGTTCTGTAGTTGAGAACCTTCAGTTTCCACCTATTGAATGCTGGGATTAGAGTCTTGTGCCACAACCTTGGATTTATGAGAAGCTGGGATTGGAACCTAGGACCTCTGCATGCCAGGAGAGTAGCACTCTACTAACTAAACTACATTCCTACTTCACACTAAGTTGTCCACTCACTGGCCTTCCGATCACTGCATAACCCATGCAGGCCTTGGGTTTGACATCTCCCTGTGTCTCAGCGTCCTGAGTAGCTGGGGCCACGGGCCTGCAGCGCCACACACAGGCTGTGTGTGATTTCAAACCCCGAGGCCATACACCATTCTACATATTTTTATTTATCTTCTTTCTTAGTTTCTGTACTCCAGAGTCAGCTCTATGACTGGGCACGGGAGTTGTTCTGCTCAGTACAGAGCCCCTGGTGTCTGGCTTGGTGCCCAGCTCAACAAATATTGCTAACATGTCTCTGGGGGCATGGCTCATTGGCAGAGGGTTTGCCCTCTGTGTAGCCCCAGGTTCCATCCCTAGCAACACACACACACACACACACATACACAGCACACATGCACACGCGTGTGCACACACACATACACATACGCATGCACGCACGCACGCACACACACCAGTACTTAAACAATGGGTGAGCCTGCTGTGGCAGCATACACCTGTCATCCAGCACTAGGGAAACTTAAGCAAGAGCATCCCAAGTTCTAGGGCAGCCTGGGCTACACAGCAGACCTTGCTTATTAATTAATTAATTAAGAGGGTATACAACTAACTGCAAACAGGATAATACCCCATCCATGTCAAGGATGGTGGAGAGCGCTTACTGAGCACTGGCCCTGGCAGCACAGAAGACGAGTGTCTCTGCCCCTGGGGAGCAAATGCTAGTTCAGGAGTCACCGGGAAACAGATCAGGGATTATGATGCCAGCTGACTTTAGGGCTAGGAAGCAAACAATACAGTAAGTGGGTACCTTATCAAGAGTCCCCAGAAGGGCTCTCTGGGGATGTGACAGAAACTGGGGCAAGAGTGAGTAGATGGCATCTGTGGGGGGAGGCAGGAGGATTCCCTGAGCAGAGGAAACGGTGGGTTTGGTGGTAGCTCTGTTTCTCTTCTTTCTTTTTAAAGGTTTATTTGCTTATTTCATGTATGTGAATACACTGCAGCTGTCTCCAGACACCCCAGAAGAGGGCATCTGATCCCATTTCAGATACTTGTGAGCCACCATGTGGTTGATAGGAATTGAACTCAGGGCTGCATGTCAGTGCTCTAACCACTGGGCCATCTTTCCAGCCCCATTAGTTCTGCAGCCTTATCAATGCCTAGAAAAAGTATAAAAGGGTGATTTACTCACTCTTTCCTTTTTTCATTTTCTTTAACATTATTTATTTTGTTTTTAAAGAGTCATCTTTTATTTCGTATGCGGGTGTTTTGCTGTATGTCTGTTTGTGCGTTGATTGCCCTTGGAAGTCAGAAAACCCTGGAACTGGAATTATAGAAAGTTGAATTCCAATCCTCTGCAGGAGTACCACTGCTCTTAATCGCTGAACTGTCTCCAGCCTTTCATTTCTTTTTTTTTTTTCTTTTTTTTTTTTTTTTTTTTTTCCGGAGCTGGGGACCGAACCCAGGGCCTTGCGCTTGCTAGGCAAGTGCTCTACCACCGAGCTAAATCCCCAACCCCCATTTCTTTTTTTAAGATTTATTTATCACTTTATTTAGACACACCAGAAGAGGGGATCAGATCCTGTTACAGATGGTCGTGAACCACCATGTGGTTGCTGGGAATTGAACTCAGGACCTCTGGAAGAGCAGTCAGTGCTCTTAACCACTGAGCCATCTCTCTACCATAAGGGTAGCTTTTGAAAGTCACATCTCTCTTTCCACCGGGGGTTCTGGGATCAAACTCAGGTTATCAAATTCCACAGCAAGTGTTCTTACCTGCTGAGCCGTCTCTCTGCCCACCCCAACCCGCCCCCTCTGGGAGGGAGTGTGTGTGTGTGTGTGTGTGTGTGTGTGTGTGTGTGTGTGTGTGTAGGATAAAGCCCAGGTTAGCAGGCCCTCATCGCCCACTGAGCCACATCTATGGCTCCAAGTCGTGTGCCTCATTTACTTTAATAAATGTCACCTTGGGGGTTGGGGATTTAGCTCAGTGGTAGAGCGCTTGCCTAGCAAGCGCAAGGCCCTGGGTTCGGTCCCCAGCTCCGGAAAAAAAAAAAAAAAGAAGAAAAAAAATATATAAATGTCACCTTGGAAGAACGATAATGATGGCAACCCCCTTACAGTAGGAAACAACGTACTCTCAAAAGTCGTCCTCTGGCTTCCGCATGTGCACCCTGACACACACATTCCTGCACTCATGCACATCATACACACACAGAAATAACAATAATAACCATGGTTTTGGACAGGGACTTACTTGCTCACTCTCTGTCACCCACAGTCCTCTTCTGTAAATGAAGCGGCAGGAGCTCTGTGTGTCCCCAGGGATCGAGAATCCGGTCTGGGAAAGAGACCTGGGTGAGCAGTTGACCTGTGAGCCCCATTTTCTCACTTACCCCCCTCTAGGCCTACGAACGCTCGGAGAGCCTGGAGGTGGCCTTCGTCACTCAGCTGGTGAAGAAACTGCTCATCATCATCTCTCGCCCTGCAAGGCTTCTGGAGTGCCTGGTGAGGGGTGGTTTGAGCAGTGTGGGGCATGGGGTGGCCCTCACTGGGCACACCAACCAAGCCGAGCCCATCCCTGCCCTAGGAATTCAACCCAGAAGAATTCTACCACCTGCTGGAGGCAGCGGAAGGCCACGCCAAGGAGGGCCACCTGGTCAAAACTGACATCCCCCGATACATCATCCGGCAGCTGGGCCTCACTCGGGACCCCTTTCCAGGTGTGCGAGGGGCCTGAGGGGGTGGGCTGAGCAGCAGGACAGTCACTCACACCCACCTCATTGTAGATGTGGTGCGCCTGGAGGAGCAGGACAGCGGGGGCTCCAACACGCCTGAACAAGATGACACGTCTGAGGTAATGTGTGGCCAAGGGCTGGTGCTCAGGCCAGCCAGGGGCTGTCTGCCTCGGTCTCACACGCTGATTCTCAGTTTCACATCTGTACACTAGTTCTTTCTCCCTGAGCTGCACGCGTGCGTGCGTGCGTGCGTGTGCGTGCAGGTGGAAATCAGAGATGGTATCTTCTGTCTTCCTCAGTTGCTCTCTGTCCTGTTTTATGAAATAAGGTGTCTCGCTGGGCCTGAAGCTCACCAATCATCTAGGCTGGCTCTCCAGGGAGTCCCACCCATCTGTTTGTCTCCAGCCTACCCAGTGCTGGGGTTAGACAGGGCCATCATTTCCAACTTTTTTTTTTTTTTTTTTGGTTCTTTTTTTTTTGGAGCTGGGGACCGAACCCAGGGCCTTGCGCTTCCTAGGCAAGTGCTCTACCACTGAGCCAAATCCCCAACCCCTCATTTCCAACTTTTATGCACTTGCCAGGCATATGAACTCAAGGCCGCATACCTGCATGGCAGGCACTTGACAGACTTGAGCTATCTCCCCGGACCCAAGACCTCAAATTTTAAAAAGAAGATCTTAGGATGTAGCCCAGGCTGGCCTAGAACTTGTGACCACCCTCCCAGGCTCTGGAATGTGCCACCTTTTTTCCCTGTGTGTTGTTGTTGTTGTTTTGTGTGTTTTTACTTTTTTTGTTTTCCTTGGGGGGGGAGGTCAAGACAAATTTTTACTGTGTAGCCCTTGTCGTCCTGGAACTCATTCTGTAGACCAGGCTGGCCTCATAGAGATCTGTCTGCCTCTGCCTCCTAAGTGCTAGGATCAAAGGCACGTGCCATCAATGCCCGGCTCAGGTAACCCTTTAACCAAATTGAATCTAGGCAAAGACACTTATTCCAGTGCTTGGGAACTAGAGGGAGGGGGATTCTGGAAATTAGAGGCTGCCCTGGTCCATATAGTGGACAGTTAGGGCTATGTAGAGATGGATACCTTATTTCAAACAAGCAGACAAATTAAAAAACTCCCCATATTAATAGTAAACAAATAAATAAAATGATTTTTATGTAGAGAGTAGAGAGAAATCAAGGGTGAGACAGACTACTGCTCTCGCAGAGAACTGAGTTCAATTCCCAACACACACATGGGATGCCTCAAAACCACCTGGACTCACATCTAAAAAGAAATCTTTACAATATTGAAATAGAGCTGTGTGGTGGCTCCACCCTTAATCCCAGCACTCTCGAGACAAAGGCAGTGTGATCTCTGTGAGTTCGAGGTCAGCCTGGTCTACAGAGTGAGTTTTCAGAACAGCCAGGGACTACACAGAGGAAACCTGTCTCAAAAAAAAAAAAAAAAAAAAAAAAACCAAAACAGACATTGAGATGAACACTTGCTATGTTACCTAGGCTGACCTCAAACTTCTGGGCTCAAGTGAGGCTTCTGCCTTGGTTTCCCAGCATCTGGGACTACTGGTGTCTGCAAAGTAGCAGAAGCCATCATCCAAAGCACCTGATTTATTTTTGTTGTTGATTTTAGTTGTGCTAGAGATCAGTCTACCCCCCAGCCCTGCTGTAAAACATCGTAGAGTCAATAATCTGGCACACTTAGCACTTACACTGCTGCCTGGTGGTGACTCTAACTAGTTTATGTCCCCTGCATGACCAAAGAGTACCTTGCCCCGGCTGAGTGATAAGCAGTTCACTCCTCTGATCCGGGCGGCGGCACGGATTTAGATCCATCTCTGGGTTAGTTCATCCCCCTCCCCTCCTCTATTGTTTGAGACAAAGTCCCCCGTGTAGCTCAGGGTGACTTGAAAATCATTGTGTGCCCTCATTGTCTCTTCTTCCTGTCTCAGCAGGGATCACAGGCGTGTGCCACCATGTCTAGCAGCCCCTCTGTCCCTTTTAAACATTTCTTCGTATTTCTTTATTTATGGGGAGGGGTATAACACAGCATGCATGTGGCAGTCAGAGAACAACTTCTGGGAGTTGGTTTTCTTTTTCTCTCATGGACCCCCCTGAGGCCTGAGCTCAGGTTGTCAGGCTTGGTAGCAAGCACCCAGCCTCTTCTCTGACAATTCTACTTCACTTTGCCCATTTTTCCTTTTCTCTCTTTTTTGTTTTTGTTTGTTTTGTTTTGCTTTGCTTCAAAACAGGGTTTCTCTGTGTAGCCCTGGCTTTCCTGGAATTAGCTCTGTAGACCAGGCTGGCCTCAAGCTCACAGAGATCAGCCTGCTTCTGCCTCCTGAGTGCTCTAATTAATGGCTTGTGCCACCACCACCCAGCCATGTCTTTCCTTTTCAATCTATAGGCTTTGTTATTGACTTCTGGGAATTTCTGATTTAACATTTATTATCACCTTTGTTAAATTTGCTTGTGTACATGTATGTGTTGTGTGTGTCTTACACTTATATGTGTGTGTTGCGTGCATGTGTGTGGAGATCAGAAGACAACTTGCAGAAGTCAGCTTTCTCCATCTACTGCGTCTACCCTGGAGACTGAACTCAGGTTGTCAGACTCGGTGGCAAGCAACCCACTCAGCCATCCTGCCAGTTCCCAACCTCTAGGAACATTTCATACACGTTGTGTGATGACCCATTTTGTGGGTTTTCTATCTTCCCTAGAGTAGAAGTTGGAAATATGACAGCAGAGAATACTTGGGTTCAAGTGGCCTCTTTGGTGCCTTCTCACCGTGCAGACTCGATAAAGAAAATTTTCGGGGCTGGGGATTTAGCTCAGTGGTAGAGCGCTTACCTAGGAAGCGCAAGGCCCTGGGTTCGGTCCCCAGCTCCGGAAAAAAAAAAAAAAAGAACCAAAGAAAATTTTCGTCCCTTTGTTCCTCAGTTTCCCCAAATGTAATGCTGGTGGTGATGGTGGTGGTCTTGCACTTTCCCCTGCAGGGTCGCAGCAGCACCTCCAAGGCCAAGAAACCTCCGGGTGAAAGTGACTTTGACACTATCAAGCTCATAAGCAATGGTGCCTACGGGTGAGCCACCCGGGGCTCTGGCGGGGGAGGGCGGCGGAGGCCGGGTGTCTCGGAGGTGATGGCCGGTCCTCGCTCTCTTCCCCCGCAGGGCTGTCTACCTGGTGCGGCACCGGGACACACGGCAGCGCTTTGCCATGAAGAAGATCAACAAACAGAACTTGATCCTTCGCAACCAGATCCAGCAGGCGTTCGTGGAGCGTGACATCCTCACGTTTGCGGAGAACCCGTTTGTGGTCGGCATGTTCTGCTCCTTTGAGACCCGGCGCCATCTTTGCATGGTCATGGAGTATGTGGAAGGTGGGGCCACCTGTGGGGCACCTCTGTGCGGGTCAATGCTGCTGGGCCACGCACTTGACCTGGGGTCACCCTATGCGATCACATGTTTCCCCAACTGTTTGCACGCCTGTCCTTGATATGTCTGTTCACTCTGACCATCGTTTATTTGGAATAATTTTTGTTTTGAGACAGGGTCTTAGTACGTAGCTCAGGTTGGCCTCAAACCCTGGTCCTCCTTCTTCGTCCTCCTGCGTGCTGGGGTTCGTGAGAATTATTTGTTTGGCTGTGGGTTTTTCTGGTGGGACGGGCTTACTTTGTATAATTAATATTTAATTAAGTTATAATTCCTGGGGCTGGGGATTTAGCTCAGTGGTAGAGCGCTTACCTAGGAAGCACAAGGCCCTGGGTTTGGTCCCCAGCTCCGAAAAAAAGAACCAAAAAAAAAAAAAGTTATAATTCCTACTAATATGTAAGCACCCCACTGTGCATTCTATATGCACCTCTCCATCAATCCGTTTATTTATCTCTTTATTGTTGTGCTTTTCCTTCTCTGCTCGTCTACTTACTGTCCATCAAATTCTCCTCCTTCCCCCGCCCCTCTCTCTGAAATAGTCCGTCTCCGTCCTCAATCTCCAGGTAGTTGGGACTGCAGGTGTGTGACTTCACCCAATTCTTCCTTCCACTTTCTATCTGTTTGTTCCTCCATATTTACTTTTTGTGGGCTGCTGGGGATAGAACCCATACCCTTAGTGCCTCACTGGGGGATTCTAGGCAGTGGCTCTCCTTCTGAATCACAGGCAGAGCTAGTCCCAGGCCAGCTTCCGTTATAATTTAGTGAACAGTAAATAGTATCATAAATAAAATACTATAGATAAAATTAATTAAGTGATTGCAATATCAACTGAAGCTCATAACTTACATTATCGCTCACACTTTACACTTTACATCTCTCTTTTTTTAAGTTTTATTATTATATATAAGTACACTGTCCCTGTCTTCAGACACACCAGAGGAGGGCATCGGATCCCATTACAGATGGTTGTGAGCTACCATGTGGTTGCTGGGATTTGAACTCAGGACCTCTGGAAGAGCAGCCAGTGCTCTTAACCGCTGAGCCATCTCTCCAGCCCCCTTATTTCCATCTTAATATATTTCTGAGCAGTGTTGGAGTTCAAACCCAGGGCCTTGTGTGTGCTTGGCTTCAGCTCCAGCCATTTCATTGATCTTTTTTTTATGTCTTGTAGCAAGGAAACATGAGCTTATATGCTAGAACAGTCTATGCCGCCTTTAGGAATGGCGGTATCTAGGTGCTCTTACCAAGCCACTGGCAGTCACATAGCACTGCTTCCTCACATGCACGTTCCCTCCTGAGGCACCATAGTGTAGCAAGGCTGCTATCCAGCAGAGCGTATGCTATGCCGGATGCTCATGTAAAAGAACATAAACCTGTTGCATATTGACCTAGGGGCCTTGCTTTGAGTGACATCTGTAAGGAAATGGAAGCGTGGTATCAGGCAAACTAAAATACGAAGGTGGGAGCAGTGCCATGGTTCATCAGCAAAGCACCTGTCTAGAATCCATCGGGTGGGGGGCTGGGCATGACTCCACAGTGGGGTTATTACTGAGCATGCCCAAACCCCTGGCTTCCCATCTGCAGCGTTGCTAAGTAACATGTGGACCACGCTCCTCCTGGCTGGAAGGAGCCCACATTTAAAAGCCCTTGACCCTCAAGGTTCAGTTGTCAAGAGGCCAAGAGTCATGCTTCCTTCCACTCTAAACAAAATTCACAATCACCAACTTCCTGTGTGACCAGACCTCTCTCTGAGGCTGAGTCCTTGTGAAGAAAGTCCGCTGGGTGTGCCAATTTCAAAGGGTAATTAAAAACATGAGGTAAGTCTAGGAGAGTGCAGCTCTTTCTGAGACTTGGGAAGAGCTCCCATTCTAGGTCTTAGTTTTCCCCTTCTGCAAAATGGGTACAATAGAAGTAGAGGAACAGTGAAAGTCATGTGCTTGGCTTTGGGTGCAAGGTAACTCCCTCCTCATCTGAATCTCTTCCCTGCCTCTCAGGTGGTGACTGTGCCACTCTCCTGAAGAACATTGGGGCACTGCCTGTGGAGATGGCTCGAATGTATTTTGCAGAAACGGTTCTAGCTCTTGAATACTTACACAATTATGGCATTGTGCACCGTGACCTCAAGCCAGACAAGTGAGCTTTGACCTTCTTTATTCTTCCCCATCCCCATGGTTCCCTTGGAAAACCCAGGGGTAAAGGGGAAGGACCTCACCTTTGAAACCTGCATATGTCCTTGTCCCTGAAGCCTCCTCATCACTTCCATGGGCCACATCAAACTCACGGATTTTGGCCTCTCCAAGATGGGACTCATGAGCCTCACCACCAACTTATATGAAGGTCACATTGAGAAAGACGCCCGGGAGTTCCTGGACAAACAGGTGTGTGGTGGGCATGGGGGTCACCAAGGGTGGAGTGACCTGGAAGGACCTCAGGGGCCCAGGGCCTGGTGGGGGACACAGCTCTCCCTTGAGGCCCCTTCTGTGGCCAGGGCACAGGCTGACCACCTGCCCCCAGGTGTGTGGGACCCCGGAGTACATCGCACCCGAGGTCATCCTGCGCCAGGGCTACGGCAAGCCGGTGGACTGGTGGGCTATGGGCATCATTCTCTACGAGTTCCTGGTGGGCTGTGTGCCTTTCTTCGGGGATACCCCAGAAGAGCTCTTTGGACAGGTCATCAGTGGTACGTGACTCCTGTGTGGGAGGTGGGACTGTGGAAAGATGGGCAGCCTGGGGCGACCTCTCAGCTTCACTTTGCTTTGCAGACGACATATTGTGGCCTGAAGGGGATGAGGCCCTGCCCACAGACGCACAGCTTCTAATATCTAGCCTCTTGCAGACCAACCCCCTGGTCCGGCTTGGGGCAGGTAAGAGGCCTTCTGCACAGACAGCCGAGGGAGGGGAGCAGGGTGCTACCCCAGCCTGAGCGGAGGCCTGGGGTGGAAAATGGGCTGAAGGGCTGGTCTGCGGGGTAGGCTGTCAGGAATCTCTCTCATCTTCTGCCCACAGGCGGTGCTTTTGAAGTAAAGCAGCATAGCTTCTTCCGAGACCTAGACTGGACGGGGCTACTGAGGCAGAAGGCAGAGTTCATCCCCCACCTAGAGTCAGAAGATGACACCAGCTACTTTGACAGTGAGTTGGGGGTAGGGAGAGACACAGTGCCAGGTCTGAGTGGAGAATGGGATCCAGAGTGAGGTCTGGGATGGAGCCTGGCTGAGGGATTAAAAAGGCTGATGCTGGTCAGGCCGGGTGGCACAGGCCCGATGCCTCTGCTACTAGGAAGGCAAGGCTTTCTGTGCTACACAGAGAATTCAAGGCCAGCCTGAACAACTTAGTGAGACCCCGTTTTAAAATAAAAACTGAGTCTGGATATTGTGGCAGATGTCTATTATCCCAGCACTTGGGAAGAGCAAAGGTCAGTCTCAAGTACCCGACAAGTTCACGACTACCTTGACTATAGGCAGGTGTTTTAAAGTTGGGCATGGTGGTTCATGTCTTTAATCCCAGCACTTGGGAAGCAGATGCAGGCAGATCTATGTGAGCTCCAGGGTAGCCAGCCATGGCTACATACTGAGACTCTGTCAAAATGGGTGTTGGTACTGGAGATATGGCTGCTCTTTCTGGAAGACCTGGGTTCCTAGCATTCACATTCTCAGTCACAAACACGTGTAAGTCCAGTTCTAGGGGACCCAGCACCCACTTCTGACCATCACACACTTCAGGATAAGAGTGGTACCGAGACACACAGGCAGGCAGAGCATACACACGCTTTAAAAGAAAGCAAAAATAGCAAAGGCTGTAAAGAAGGTTCCATTCCAGAGCCCTTGCTGCTCCTGTGGAGAACAAAGATTCTATTCATACCCAGCACCATGCCAGCGGGTGGAGGTTAGAGGTGGGCAGGGGGCATTAAAGACATTGACTGCAGATCCAGAGGATACAATGCCTCTAGGCTCCCTAGGCAAACACACACACACACACACACACACACACACACACACACACACACACACACAGAGAGAGATACACACATTTATACAAAGAAAAGAAAAGAAAAGAAAAGAAAGGAAAAGAAAAAGTGGGAAGATGGCTAGGGATATAGTCCAGGCTTGCTGTTTGCTTAGTATGGGAGAGAACCTGGGTTCAAGTTCCAGAAAGGTTTAAAAAGAGAGAGAAGACCCAAACTGCCTTTAGGGTGTGGCCTCATGGGATTTGGCGCTATCCACTTTGGGAACAATGATGTTTGTGTTAAGAACCAGATAAGGATGAAGTTGGCCTGTTGGTACAGCCCTCTAATCCCAGCACTCTGGAGGCAGAAGCAGCCAGCATGGTCTACATAGTAAGTTCCAGGACAGCCAGGGCTACATAGAGAAACCCTGTCTCAAAAAATCAACCAAACCACAACAGCAAACAAAAACACTAGGCAAGGGCTTCCGTAGGGGACAGGGTGGAGGCTCAGCGTGGGAGAGCTGTGGTAGAGTTGTCCTGTTGGACTTGTGTTAGATGATACGGCAAGGACCAAGACGCGGGTAGGGGTGGGGGTTAGGTGGAGCCAAGGTACAGAGCGCTGTAAACTCATCTGGTAATGTAGCCAATCTCAAGCTCCGTGGGGAGGGGTGGAGGTGAGGGGGAGGGTTAGGGAAGAAACTCAGAGGAAATTGGAGGGGGCGTGGTGAGGACATAGTTTGGCTGGGCTCTGAGGAGGCTGCGGTTCTCCAGCCCGCTCCGACAGGTATCACCATGTGAACTCTTATGATGAGGACGACACCACTGAGGAGGAGCCCGTGGAGATCCGCCAATTCTCCTCCTGCTCGCCGCGCTTCAGCAAGGTGCGCCGAGCGGGGATTGGACCTGGAAGGTCTTTGGGCAGCCATGTTCCAGGCACACAAGGTCTCAGTTTGGAAAGTTAAAGTAGAGTTAGGAACTAGGGAGTTGAGAGGTCTAGTTTGGGGGGCGGGCTGGGGTTAGCATTGGGTTAGTCAAA
The DNA here is from genome assembly GCF_021556685.1 of Rattus norvegicus. Lineage (NCBI taxonomy): Eukaryota > Metazoa > Chordata > Mammalia > Rodentia > Muridae > Rattus > Rattus norvegicus. Next base: position 38,361,474 of record NC_141552.1, read on the forward strand.
GCTGTGCAGTCTTAGCAGTACCGAGCAACTGGAAGGATGCTTGCCCTACCTGGACATATAGGTAGAAATTAGGGAAGGCCTACAAGGCCGGGTTAAGTAAAGAGCTGGACCAAATGAGCCTAGAGCAAGGCAGGTTTAGCTTTGCATGAGGTCTCTTGAAGGTACTGGGAATTGTAGGCTTGAGCAGGCGGTGCCTGGGGAGAGCAGAGCTCGGTTGCAGAAAACTGATTGGCTCGGGCTCGAAGGCGTACTCAGCACCTCCCACTCTGCCCTTAGGTGTACAGCAGTATGGAGCAGCTGTCTCAGCACGAGCCCAAGACTCCCGTCTCAGCATCTGGGGCTAGCAAGCGGGACCCAAATGCTAAGGGCCCGGAGGAGAAGGTGGCCGGAAAGAGGGAGGGACTGGGTGGCCTGACTCTGCGTGAGAAGACCTGGAGAGGGGGCTCTCCAGAGATGTAAGCGGAATTATAGAGGGGCTCGAGGGCGGGGCCAAATGGGAGTGTTTCTTCTGATCTGGTCTTCTCGGTGCAGTAAACGCTTCTCAGCATCTGAAGCCAGTTTTCTGGAGGGAGAGGCCAGTCCCCCGCTGGGAGCGCGCAGACGGTTCTCAGCGCTACTGGAGCCCAGCCGCTTCACTGCCCCTCAGGAGGATGAAGATGAGGCCCGACTCCGCAGACCTCCTCGGCCCAGCTCTGATCCCCCTAGCTCACTGGACACACGCGTCCCCAAAGAAGCAGCACAAGGAGAGGGCACATCCACCCCGGGAGAACCCGAGGCCAGTGAGTGCCTTCTCTAGCCTTCCCCAGTTTCCCATGGGCGATGTATTGAGCATCCATTTAATGTACATGACACAGTTTATGCGAGACCTCACGCACTATTCATGTACCTGTCTGTGGGTATTACCACCGAGAACTCCTGCCAGGTGAAGGTCAGCGGCAGAGCCCCCGCCTAGAATCTTCCAGCGGAAGACTTGGGAGCCGTGGCTTAACCCCCTCCCCACCTCCCACTCCCACTCCCACTCCCATCCCGTGTCTCTCTCTCTCTCTCTCTCTCTCTCTCTCACACACACACACACACACACACACACACACACACACACACACACACACACACCCAGGGTTTGGAGAGATAGCTCAGTGGTTAAAAGCACTTGCTGCTCTTTCAGAGAACCCAGCTCGGTTCCCAGAACCTACAGGGTAGCTTCCACCATTCATAGCTCCAGTCCCAGGGAATCTGAGACCCTCTTCTGACTTGGCAGGCACTGAACACACGGTGAGCATACATACACGCAGGCAAAACACTCACTCATAAAGTAAAAATAAATATAAAAGAGCACTAAACCAGGAATGGTGGCACCCGCTGTAGCCCCAGCACTTGGAAGGCAGAGGCAGGTGATCTCTATGAGTTCGAGGCCAGCCTGGCCTACACAGTGAGTTCCAGAATAGTCAGGACTACATCCTGAGACCCTGTCTCAAAACAAACAAACAAACAAACAAACAAACAAACAAAAGAACATTCCTATTCTAGGTTGGCATTCAGCCAAACTGACGGGCAGTGGTGCTTTCCCTGTGCCAGAGGTTGTGCCACGGGTATTTGTGACCTGCTCTATGAAGTCCGAGGAATAAGGACAGCAAGTGGAAAGTCCCTGACCTGATAGCTTTTGTCCCTTGCAGCTGAGCGCTCACATCCAGGTGACTTCTGCCCACCCTCCAAGGATGGAGACCCGTCAGGTCCTAGGGCCACCAATGATCTGGTTTTGCGAAGGGCGAGGCACCAGCAGCTGTCTGGGGATCTCTCGGTGGAGAAGCGACCGTCTCGAACCGGGGGCAAAGTTATCAAGTCGGCGTCAGCTACAGCCTTGTCGGTCATGATTCCTGCAGGTGAAGCCGGGCCCACACACCAGGGAAGGGGCTCCCTGTAACTGTAGCAAGAAGGTTGCTTGGCCTCAGGTGGAGTAATGAGGAAGCTACTCTGGGACTTGAGTTGTGAGGAACAGATCCTGGGATAGCAATGTGAGGGAGGTTTGCCCTGGTCTCTGACCATCAAGGTATTGTGTCTGCAGTGGACCCACACGGAGGCTCACCCCTGGCTAGTCCCATGTCCCCTCGATCTCTCTCCTCCAATCCATCCTCTCGGGACTCTTCGCCTAGCCGAGACTACTCACCAGCTGTCAGTGGACTCCGCTCCCCCATCACCATCCAACGCTCCGGCAAGAAATATGGCTTCACACTACGAGCCATCCGTGTCTACATGGGCGACTCAGATGTCTACAGTGTCCACCACATTGTTTGGGTGAGTCTCATGGGCTGGGGAATGAGTGGGAAAAGGAGTCTTGCGGTGAACAGCGCAGATTTCTCTTTTCACTTCGTTCTCCAACCCCGGCCTATTCATCTATGTAATAGGGAGAATGACTATTTCGTAAAAAGTCAACGCAAAAAATGTGGAGCTGTCTTTCTTTTCAATCCCTCAATTATGCCTGTTGGTTTACAGCACGTGGAGGAAGGAGGTCCAGCCCAAGAGGCAGGGCTCTGTGCTGGAGACCTCATCACTCACGTGAACGGTGAGCCTGTGCACGGTATGGTGCACCCTGAGGTGGTGGAGCTGATTCTAAAGGTGAGTATAGGGGGCCCTTGAATGGAGTGAGGACCAGGACCCAGCATCCTCTAACAAACGAGTTACCCTCCCTTCTCCCAGAGTGGCAACAAAGTAGCTGTGACCACCACACCCTTTGAAAACACTTCCATCCGGATTGGGCCGGCCAGGCGCAGCAGCTACAAAGCCAAAATGGCCCGCAGGAACAAGAGGCCTTCAGCTAAAGATGGCCAAGAGAGGTGGGTGGGGCCATAAGTAGTTTATCCTTCTACCAGTGGGCGGTGTTAAGGTGGGAGGTGCCAGACAAGTACCTTAGGGGAAAGGGCAGTAGGGGAGGGGGGAGAGTGGGGAGCGGAAGGCTGGGAAAGTGGGAGGAGCCAGGAAAGGAAACTATTAAAAGCATTTTGGCTGAGCCCTTGAGCAGGTTAGACTTGTTACAAGAAGACTGAGAAGATTAGGGGTTGGGGATTTAGCTCAGCGGTAGAGCGCTTGCCTAGCGAGCACAAGGCCCTAGAAGATTACTACCAGACTGGGCAAGATGGTACATGCCTTTAGTTCCAGCAGACCCCACTCCTCAAGGTTTGACCATATCCTGGTCTACACAGCTAGACACTCTAAAAACAAACAAACAGGGGTTGGGGATTTAGCTCAGTGGTAGAGCGCTTGCCTAGCAATCGCAAGGCCCTGGGTTCGATCCCAGCTCCGAAAAATAGAAAAAGGAAAAAAAAAAGAAAAACAAAAAAACAAAAAAACAAATAATGGTGAGGTGGCAGAGTCAGGCAGATCTCAGAGTTTCAAGGCTAGCCTAGTCTATAAAGTGAGTTTGAAGCCAGGCTAATGTAGGGATAAGCTGTCTCAAAGAACCAAGTAAGATTGAGCTACACGAGATAGGGTTAAGCGGACGAACTGGGGTACTCCTGTAATTCCAGGGAGGTTGAGGCAAGAGGATTTTGTTAAAAGTCAGTGTGGGGGGTTGGGGATTTAGCTCAGTGGTAGGGCGCTTGCCTAGCAAACCCAAGGCCCTGGGTTCGGTCCCCAGCTCTGAAAAAGAAAAAAAAAAAAAAAAAAAAAAAAGAAAGAAAAAAGCCGGGGTGGGGGGGAGGCTGGAGAGATGGCTCCGCGGTTAAGAGCACTGACTACTCTTCCAGAGGTCATGAATTCAAATCCCAGCAACCACATGGTGGCTCACAACCATCTGTAACAAGATCCAATACACTCTTCTGGTGTGTCTGAAGACAGTGACAGTGTACTCATCATATATAAAATGAATAAATAAAATCTTAAAAAAAAAAGACAGTGTGGACCTACGTAGTAAGGGGAAAAAAGAAAAGAAACACACCCAGGCTTATTTAATGATGTAAGTGTGTTACTATAAATGCATCCTTACTTCCTGGATTTTTCTATTCGTGAGTTTACACAACTCACCTGTGAGGTCTCTAGGCCTTATAACCGTATGAGAGTTGCATGGTGTGGGTACTTGGAAACGGTTATCCATGGGGTATGACTTTCTTCTCTCATAGATTGGAAGAGTTAAGGGAGAGTGTGGGGATAAGAGTGGTGTGTGTGTGTGTGTGTGTGTGTGTGTGTGTGTGTGTGTGTGTGTGTACCCAGGCCTTCATACCACCGAACCACCTCTCCAGATGCAAGAGAAAAGGTTTATTTATTTTACTTTTTAAAATATTTATTTTAATTATGCATAGGTTTGTGTCTGTTTGTGGCTGAGTGCAGTTGCCTCTGAAGGCCAGAAGAGGGTATTGGTTGGATTGTCCAGATGCTACTAGAGTTACAGGCATTGTGAGTTAGCTGTGTAACAGAGGTGCTCAAGACCAATATACCCCCTTAACCAACCACCCATGGCTCTAGCCCCCGGAGAACAACTTTGTTTTAGTTTTGTTGTTTTAAATTTATATTCGTGTTTTGATCGTTTCTGTTTCTGTGTACCCCATGTGTATTGCAGAGGCCAGAAGAGGGCGTCAGATTCTTTGTCAGATTCTAGACAGAGTTACAGGTGGTTGTCAGATGCCTACTAGGTGCTGGAAATCCAATTCTGGTCCTCTGGAAGAGCAGCCACTGTCCTTAACTGCTGAGTCAAAGAGAACAGTTTTGACAATTGGCCATAGGGGCGCATGCCTTTAATCCCCTGCAGAAGTAGGTAGATCTCTGAGTTCAGAGCCAGTCCGGTCTACATAAGAGTTCTAGAATAGCCAGAAGTACATAGTGACCCTGTCTGTGAGAGAGACAGAGAACAGTGATAGTGACAGAGAAGATAGAGAACACACACACACACACACACACACACACACACACAGAGAGAGAGAGAGAGAGAGAGAGAGAGAGAGAGAGAGAGAGGAGAGAGAGAGAGAGGAGAGAGAGAGTGTGTTAGTGTTTTGATGAATGAGTTCGGCCAGGACTTGAGTGCAGATTCGATTAAAGAAGCGAACTGACTAACCTGTAAACTGAGCCTGCACGGGAAAGGAGGGTGACTAGATGTATGGGAGGGGCCACAAGAGGCCAAGTCTGTTTGGATGGGCTTTCTTGCCTTGTACCCTGGCGCCAAGCAGAACTGAGCTTAGACTTCTGCTTTGATAGACGGGTTGTAGGGAAAGGGGAAATGGTAGAAGGGGTAGACTGGGCTGTCTAGAAGCGGGGAAAACCCAGAGCTCCGGAGTTAAGGAGAGATGTGACCTCTTGGTATTTGTCCCCCAGCAAGAAGCGGAGCTCCCTCTTCCGGAAGATCACAAAACAGTCAAACCTGTTGCACACTAGCCGATCGCTGTCCTCTCTGAACCGGTCTTTGTCGTCCAGCGACAGTCTTCCTGGTTCGCCCACGCACGGACTACCCGCACGCTCGCCCACGCATAGCTATCGCTCCACACCTGACTCCGCCTACCTAGGTAGGTTCTGTGCCTGGGCGGGGTAGGGGACTGGGGCACCGAGGTGCTCAGAATGTTTGCACCTTCTCTGGTCTGCAGGTGCCTCGTCACAGAGTAGCTCTCCAGCTTCCAGCACACCTAATTCCCCCGCCTCATCCGCCTCGCACCACATCAGGCCCAGCACTCTGCACGGGCTGTCACCGAAACTACACCGCCAGTATCGTTCAGCGCGCTGTAAATCGGCTGGCAACATCCCGCTGTCACCTCTGGCGCACACTCCGTCCCCGACGCAGGCGTCGCCGCCGCCGCTGCCAGGCCACACGGTGGGCAGCTCCCATACCACGCAGAGCTTCCCTGCCAAACTGCACTCATCGCCGCCTATCGTGCGTCCGCGCCCCAAAAGTGCAGAGCCACCACGCTCGCCGTTGCTCAAGCGCGTGCAGTCAGCGGAAAAGCTAGGGGCTTCGCTGGGAGCAGACAAGAAGGGAGCATTGCGCAAACACAGTCTGGAAGTGGGTCACCCTGATTTCCGAAAGGACTTCCACGGTGAGCTGGCGCTGCATAGCCTCGCTGAGTCCGATGGTGAGACGCCTCCTATTGAGGGTCCTGGGGCGACCCGGCAGGTCGCCATGAGACGCCTGGGCCGCCAGGAATCTCCCCTAAGCTTGGGCGCGGACCCGTTGCTACCCGATGGTGTCCAGAGACCTATGGCGTCAGGCAAGGAGGATTCCGCGGGAGGTACAGAGGCTTGTACTCCACCTCGCGCGACTACCCCTGGGAGCCGGACCCTGGAGCGTGACTTGGGCTGCACAAGGCACCAGAGCGTGCAGACTGAGGATGGCCCAGGTGGGGTGGCCAGAGCCCTGGCCAAGGCAGCGCTAAGCCCGGTGCAGGAACATGAGACAGGCCGGCGCAGTAGCTCCGGTGAGGCAGGAACACCCCCGGTGCCCATTGTTGTAGAGCCTGCCCGGCCAGGGGTCAAGACCCAGACACCCCAGCCTCTGGGCACAGACTCCAAGGGATTGAAGGAACCTGTAGCCCAGATCCCTCTGGTGCCTGATGCCCCAAGGGTCCGGGAGCGCTGGGTGCTAGAGGAGGTGGAAGAGCGGACCACGTTAAGCGGACCTCGCTCTAAGCCCGCCTCCCCCAAACTCTCTCCTGACCCCCAGACTCCAACCGTAGCCCCAACAAAGAATGTACCCCGCAGTGCAGCTCCTCCAGTCCCACCTGCTTCCCTAATGGTCCCAGGTACGAAGCCCGAAGCAGGGTCGAACTCCCGGTGTCCTGCTGAAGGTGTGGCTTCAGCAGGCCTAACCAAAACGGGGGCACCCAGTCCTGCATCTTTAGGTCCATAGCGGAGCAGGCTTCCGGTCCTGTGCTGTACAGATGCCTCTGTACATATGTACACATATAAATAAAGTGCCCGTGCTGCCTGAGATTCCTGGGGCGAGCATTTCCTCTCGACAGGGACGGTGGCCCTTGGCTTCTCAGAAAGTAAGAAGGTGGCTTTCAGTTGGGCCTTCCCATGTTCCATCCACTGCCGATTCCACACATCGTAACAGCTTTGAGCAGACCTTGTGAGGAAGAGGTGTCCCCCCACTGGTCTGTGTGTCAGAAGAAAAAGGTTAACAGTGTCACATACAGAGTCTGTTGACTAACAACCTCTAGAGACACATCCTGATGCCCATTTTGCGGTAGACAGCCAGAGAGGTGAAGGCACTGTTAAGGTCTCCAGTTAGGAAGGGGCTGAGCTGGTATTCAGATTCATAGCCAGGGCAGGGGGTGTGGTTCAGCAGCAGGGTGCTTGTGTCCCACGTGGCAGGCCCTGGGTTTAACCCACCAACAAGCAGACACACAAAGTCAAAACTCGTCTCTGAGTTTTTCTTTCTTTTTATTTTATTTTTATTTCTATTATCCTTTTTCCCCTTGAGACAGTGTTTCTGTGTTGCCCTGGCTCTTCTGAAACTCTCTGTAGACCAGGCTGGCCCGGAACTCAGAGATCTGCCTGCCTCTGCCTCCCAAGTGCTGGGATAAAGGCTAGTCCTGTCCCCACCAAGCCAGTCCCTGAGTTCTTTGTTCTGTTGGGCTTCCAGTCAGCTCCCCTTTTAACAGGGCTTACAGGCTTTCACCAAGGACCGGAAGGCCTTCCAGAGGGCAGGCACTTGGGTGCACAGTGTGCCCCCACCGCGGTGTGTCTCTCTTTTGTTCCGATTCATGTCACCCACACAGACCCAGGGCCCTTCGGGGGCCACACACCATTTGGAGTGATCCTCTGTGGCGTTGAAAGTCGGTCCAGATGGGCCAGGGAATCCTGTCTCAGTCACATCCAGAATTTTATGGGTCCCAGAGCAGTTGGAAGGCAGGATGCCTGGAGAATTTGGCCAGAACTGGACCTGTAGGTTGGTGCCAAGGGCTGCTGCCAGCCAGCCGGAGTACAGGTCTGCAGAGGAAGGAAGATTGAGTTGAGGGGCACTGGTAGATTCCTCAGGCCGGCTTCCTTCTAGGTGCTCGAATGTCTGCTTTTGGAATGACATAAACTTAAACAGCTCCTACCAACAGGTCAGGTTAATCTGCAGGTTACACCTGCCGTCCTACCACTCGGAAGCTGGAACAAGAGGATCTCAGGTGGAGTCGAGCCTGGAATGTACAGTGAGATCATATACAAAAACATAGGCTGGGCATGGAGCCTCGAGCCTTTAAAATCAGAACTCAGGCTCTGTGTGTTCCAGACCAGCCAGGGATACTTGAAAGATACTTGTGTGATACTTGAGGGATACTTGTTTGAGAGCCTCCCCCGCACCCCAAAAAGGTAGTCCTTACCAAACAATTTATGTGGTATTTCACAACCCACTAAGGTGAGCATCAAATATCTTAACTTTTCAGATGAGCAAACAGGCTCATCTGAACCTATACTGCACATCCAGAAACCAATATTTGAGCCGAGGTCTGTGGCCTCCGTTTCGGCCTCCACGGTGCGGGGTTGCAGATGATGTACCACCTGCCCAACCCGTCTGTTGGCTGCTCACTGCTCATGGTTATCACTGTAATATGACTCCCCATGACATCTGGGCTCTAAATGTGCTTGCCCTCAGGCCTGGGGATACCAGGGACATCCTTCCACAAAGACAGTGCTCTCCCCCACCCCCCCAACATCAAGGCTTACCATCTCCAAATTTTCCAAATTTGGCAAAGCTCTGGAAGGTGGTCCCAGCTCGAGAAGTGAGAATTACACTACTATTCCAGGGCTCACGGAGGACATGGTGGCCCTTGGTCACCTCTTCTAGGTCAGGTAATTTTTGAGCAAAGATACCTTCCAGCTTGTGGTCATAGACTAGGGGGTAGGTATAGGTTAGTTGCTTGCCTGGAAGACAAGGTGAGGGAGAAGTGTGAGACCAGCTACTCAGAGGAGTTTGAGACTTAGCTCACCTCATTGAGTCTACTCACCAATCCCTGGAAACTGACTGAAGGGAAGGGACACACAGAGTAGGGTCTGGCCGTAGGTCCGAGCGTTCGGAGGCCAGCTGTATGCACCAGAGGATGCAGGGGATGGGAATCGAGGCACACTGTGGACCAGCCAGAAGCCCCCTTCTTGGTCCAGGAGCAGGACACCTGAACCAGAAGGAAGACGTCAGAGAAGTTGATAAAAGTAGGCCCCGGCAACCAGGTACACAGTCTCAGAGGGCTGGGGTCTTAGAGCAGGAATGGAGGCCAAGGTTCGACAGGGCAAATGCCCACCCTTCATGCAAGCCAAAGGTTAGTTTGGGTAGAATTTACAAGAAATTCAGGGTGGCTCCACAACCACCAGTCCAAGCCTCTCTCACCCTTCGTATGCCCACGGCTGGAAGAGTCCTGAGCTGAGCTGGATTTGGGAGGTTGGTCGTTGTAGAGTAGAAAGGCCAGCTAGGAGAATGCATAGAGGCTATGTAACTACCCTCCCTTCGTGGGACCCACCACAGTGTGTGGGCTGGGGCCCAGTTTCCCACAGCACTCAAGTTACCTGACTGGAGTTCTTTTGGTACAACGGCTGCAGGGTGAGGCCCACGGCTCCGTCCTTGCTGTCGATGTGCCCTACACCGTCTTGCCAACCCTCGGAGTTCTGGTCCATGTATTTATACATCAGACCCTTCCATGGCTTATCCCCAGACCCGCTGTTAGCCGGCAGCTTGTATACCACGAACCTGGAGGTCCGGGAAGAGAGGGGGTCGGGGGAGAGAAGAGATCTGAGGTTTTGCGGAAAAGCACTTCAATCCCAGTGCCCGCGCCGATGCCCACGGATGCCCACGCAGTCTGCGAGGGACATTCTTGCAACCACTTGCTCACCAATCCACAGGCCGCCCCGAGTCCCCATAGCAGCTCAGGGCTTCGGCAGGAACCCACAGCAGCGCAGCCAACAGCAGCGAGCTCGGTGCTGCCATGAAGCGACAGTAATGAACTCTGAAAGACCCGGGACAGCCGGGTCACGAGCTTCAGACCAACTTCCCCTAAAGACTTCAGGGACCTGGGTCTGGGCTTCACGAGGGTGGAGACCGAGCCCGCCAGGCCCGGGGCGGAGGCGGGGCTTCCTCTGAAGTTGTCCCAGCAGCGAACCCCGCCCCCTCCAGTGTCCGCCCCGCCCCGAGCTCCTGCTTTTGGCGAGCTCAGCTCCGGATAGGCTTCACCCACGGACGCGCCCCTCCCTTGGGCATTGGTTGTCACGTGACTTCTAAGGCGCTCCAACTTGTGGAGGTTTTTTGGTTTTGTTTTTTGTTTTTCTTATTCACGTTCTGAGTCAGGAACAAATCTGTCTTTGTATTTCTTTTCCATCACTGCTGTACAACTTGGGCACCTTTTTTTTTATTATTTTAATTTTTGGGTGGCCTTGCCCACATGTGTGTTTGTGCATCACTTATGTGCCTGGGCAGGTCCAATTCTTTCCTTCCGTTTTTTTTTTTTTTTTTTTTTCTTTCGTTTTCTGAGACAGGATATTACCTTGTAGTCCTGACTGGCTTAGAACTCACCAGAGATCTGCCTGCCCCTGCCTCTGCCTCTGGAAGGCTTTTTGAAAGCATGCAGCTGTTTGTTATCCCTGGTAGCTTTTTGTTTGTTTGTTTTTCTGACAAGTTTCCTGCATTCTCTGACCTCTCAACACTGTGGCTGATCCTTGGACTCCTGAGCTTCCTGCCACCCAAGCACCCAAATCACAGAGGTGCTCAAGCACATCGTACATACGTGCGAATCCATGAGCGCATGGCACAGTGTGCAAGTGGAGAATGGGACACGGTGTGGGAGCTTCTTCCACCATATGGATTTGGAGATCAAACCCAGGGCCCCAAGTTTGACAGCTGGCACCTCCACAGGCTCAGTCATCTTCTCCGCCTTCTCCTTTTTAGGGTCTCACTGTAGCTCGGGCTAGCCCGGAACTCTCGACTTTTAAATGAGTGCTGGGATTATACATATGAGCTCTCCTCCATCCTTTAAAAAATGTTTACGTGCACCTGTGTGTGCACCTTTGAGAGTTAGGGTGTATCAGGTTCAGGCTGTGCAGACACCCATACATGTTAGATCCCTGGAATGGGAGTTACAAGTAGTTATAAGCACGGTATGGGTGCTGGGACCTAAACTCAGGGCCTCTGCAAGAGCAGTGGATGCTTATAACCACTGAACCATCTCTCCAGCCACCACTACCCCTGCCCTCCAGCTTTTGTCTTTTTGGCAAGCTCTTACTCTGTGGCCCCGGCTAACCTATAACTTACTATCCTCTGGGCTCAGCCTCACAAGTGCTGGGATTCCAACTGGGTCAACCTTGCAGACCTAATCACAATGTTTTCTGCACCCTCTCTCTGTCCAATCTGCAAGTTTTCTAGCCCTGCTCATGATGCTGGCCAGGGAGTCGCTCAGGTTATGAAAAGGCAGGAATGCAACATCTGCTGAGCACTGTACCACAGATTTGACTATGTGACTGGGGTTTTGACACCTGATCGTCCTGCTTCTACCTCCCAAATTTTAGAATTACAGTCCTGAACCACCATAGCTCTGGCTGGTTTTAATGCTACGTAGACCAGGCTGGTCTCCAGCTGAAGAAATCCACTTGCCTCCCAAATACTGGGAGTAAAGACCTGCACCACCATGATGTTGGTGTTATTGTTGTTGTCTTTAAAAATAGGGTCTCATTGGGGATTTAGCTCAGTGGTAGAGCGCTTGCCTAGGAAGCGCAAGGCCCTGGGTTTGGTCCCCAGCTCCGAAAAAAAAAAAAGAAAAAAAAAAAAAAAGAACTAAAGACAGGGTCTCTCTATGTAGCCCTGGCACCTGGCAGTCCTGGAACTATTCTGTAGACCAGGCTAGCCTCGAACTCAAAGATCAGCCTGCCTCTGCCTCAGGAGTGCTGGAATTAAAGAATTAAAGGTCCATGCCACCACCCATCTACATTTTTAAAAGACAAAGTCTCTAGATTACATAGCTCTAGCCGGCCTCAAATTCAGAGATTCGCCCAGCTCTGCCTTCCAAGTGCCGGGATGAAGGGATGCACCACCTCACACAGCAGCTTTTTTTTTGTTGTTGTTCTTGTTAACTTTTGAAGAAAACAACATGAAGAAACAAACAATAAACATAAAGGAAACTGAAGCAGGTAGATCTCTGAGTTCAGTACCAGCCTGGTCTACACAGTGAGTTCCCAGACATTCAAAGTTACACAGAGAAACCCTTTCTTGGAGAAAGACACACACACACACACACACACAGACACACACAGACACACACACACACACACACAGAGGGCGAGAGACAGACACAGAGAGAGAGATAGACACAGACAGACAGAGAAAGAGAGACAGACAGACACAGACAGAGACAGACAGAGACAGAGAGACAGACACATACAGAGAGAGAGAGAGAGAGAGAGAGAGAGAGAAAGAGAAAGAGAGAGAGATGAAGAAACTGACTAAATTTCCCAGGATGACCTTGAGCTTGTTCTGTATTGCAGGCATGTCTTAAACTTGCAATCCTCCTGCCTCAACCTCCTAAACAGCTGGGATTACAGCCTAAGCTACCTCTGTGACTATGACCCACTTTGTCTGAGGAAGTAGACATGCTAGGCATGGTCATCCATGCCTTTAAAATCAACACTTTGGGGGCTGGAGAGATGGCTCAGAGGTTAAGAGCACTGACTGCTCTTCCAAAGATCCTGAGTTCAGGTCCTAGCAGCCACATGGTGGCTCACAACCATCTGTAATGGGATCCGATGCCCTCTTCTGGTGTCTCTGAGGATAGCTACAGTGTACTTATATATAATAAATAAATAAGTAAAATCAGCACTTAGGAGGCAGAGGCAGTTTGATAGGGTAATCTCTATGTGTTTGATGCCAGCCTGGTCTACATAGTTCCAGGCTAACTAGAGGCTACAGAGTAAGATCCTGTCTTTGGAAAAAAAAAAAAAAGGAGCGGGCACAGATAATAGACGTGAATATCATCACATCACTGGCTTGACACCAGGTAACAGAATTGGAAGGCTGATCTTAATGGAGGAGAAGGGATAAAGGGTTGCCCTGCTGGGGTGGGGGTGGGGTGTAGGTGAAGGAGGTGTTGGGGGATTGGGTGCGGTGGGGATGGGGGAGGGGTGAGGTGGGGTGGGGATAGGGGAGATGTTGGGGGATGGGGGAGGGGTGGGGTGGGGGTAGGGGAGATGTTGGGGGATGAGGGAGGGTGGGGTGGAGGAGGGGTGAGGGTGGGGGAGTGCCAGCAGAAGTGAATGAATTTTAGAAAGTTTACAATGTGTATGTACAGGCAAACGTGTCACCTGCTGGGGGACTCAATGCTCCCCGTAATTCCTAGCTCCATAGTACAGTAAGGCAGACACTGGTTTTATGTGGGAAATTTTTATAGTAACCAGGACAATCCCAGCTATGGGCACAGTGTGAAGCTCGCTTCTAGATTCTGGAAAATCTCATCCCATTCCATCCACCTCCAGGACTCAGGGTCCCTCCTGTGCTGGTCTAGGGATCCATATGAGTTGATTTACTTGGCGGCCTGTATCTCTGGGTCTGTGGGGCCATGTGTGTGGCTCCCTGAGGATGTAAGGTTTCTGTTGAAGGCTTCTTTGTATGGCCTTCCGGTCAGCTCTTGATCTGAGTGGGACCATCCTTTGGGAAACAGTCCTTGGATCCACTCTCATTTCATCCCCAGCCCTTGTGCAGGCTCTCTCAGAGGTGACGCTTCATGTGAAGAGCTAGGTGGTCGGAGCGTGAGAAAGCACGTGGGCAGAGGCCACAGCAGAAGGGGCGATGTCCAGTGTGCTTCCGGTAGTGGCGCGTCAGTTCGTCAGAGCGAGCGAACCTCCAGTTGCAGCCATCCCAGGAGCAGGCATAAGGCTTCTCTCCTGAAGGACAGGGAGCTGTAAGTAACACCCTCCAAGTTTGCGCACTTGATGAAGTGGAGCCAAGTCTTAGGTGACATCTCACAGTTTAAAGGGCACACAGTCCTGCCTTCTGTGACATGATCCGTTTCTGTATCTACAGCTGCTGTCCTTTAGTTTTCTCATTTCTGGTCTTCTATCCCATTTCCTATGTACTAGTTCCCTGCCTGAGACCGTATGTAGATGCATCATCATTCAGTTTTCTTTTTCCAGCTATTTCTTGCACTGACAGGGTCTGCCGATGATATCCAATCATGTTCCTGAACTTGATCCAAGCCCTGAAATCCACCCCAGGGTCTAAGGCCCTATTTCTAGTGAATCCCTCTCTTCTGGTTTTATACCTGATGCAAGTCTTGCCATGCTTGGGAGACCTGTAACTGTCGTCCAATCCTGGGATGACCCCGTTTCTCTTTCTAGGCTCTGTCTCCCAGCATTTCCTTCTTTTCTTGTGGCCTGCCTTATCTCTGGTACCTCCATCAGTTGCCCCTGAAACTGATTCTACTTAAATGTCTCAACCTCCTGATCCCATACAGTTCCAGCTCGAGCATGACTAGCTATATCCTGAGCTCTGACATTCTAAGCTTGTACCCTCCAGGGTTTACCCCTCTAGTTTCTCCTTATGTGCCATTCATTTTCCATTCTGCTCTTCTCCCATCTCTAACCTAGGCCTTACACATCCGCTTGTAACACTGAAGCCTCCAAAATGTTCCCCAGGCCTTCTGTCTACATCTACTTATTTATGAGACAGGATCTCACTAAGTAGCTCAGGCTGCTGAAACTCGCTATAATAGCCCAAATGGGCTGGAAGTCACTGATCTCCACCTGCTTCTGCCTCCTGCGTGCTGGGATTCTCCCATTTGGGTCTGGAATGGCCCCTTGTAGACTTGACCCAGTGTCTGGGGGAGGGGAGGTGTGCGGTCTTCACGACCCCTAGCGCCGGGGCCTCCTTTAGCCACGCCTCTGGCCACCCTCCGGCCCCTCCCTTTGCTCCGTTTCCGGTTCCAGATCCCGCCCCCTCCGGCCCAGCCCTGTCCTTACCGGTGTGCGTGCGCAGGTGCGCCTTCAGGTGCGAGCTCTTGGTGTAGCTCTTCCCGCATCCTTCGTGCCCGCAGGTGTGTGCCGCCTGCCTCTTTTGTGCCAGAGTTCGCCGGCTGCGTTTGGGCGGCGCAGCTCCTGGGGACAAGCCTGCGTCTCCGGCGATCGCAGTGGCCCCGAGTTCTGTGCCCACCGCACCAGGTCCCAGACAATTCAAAAAGGAAGGGGGCGCAGTGGGACCAGCAGAAGGCGCCGCGAGCCCACGAAAGAGCTGGAAATGGCCTTGGTACTGAGGCGCCGGGTAGAGCGCGGGGTATCCCGACAGCAGCCCATAGGGGGCGCTTGGAGCTGCGGGCACCGCAAGCCCCGCTCGCGGGAAGAAACCTCCGGCCGAGACCGCTCGCGATTCGGAGAATGCGGGCTGCGCCTTGGGAGCGAGTCCCGGGGCCAGGACAGGGGCCACGAAGGGCTCAGGGGTTGGGGGTCTCGGAGTCGGGTGCGCCCAGCCTGCGTGCTCCTCGGAGCCCAAAGGCCCGGTCACCAACCCTGGGCCACCCGCATAAGCGCTCAGAGACTCGGGCGGCGCGAACTGTGCCACTGGGCCCCCGCTGGGTGCCAGGGCACAGGTCCGGGGAGTGCTGGGCGGCTCGGGACCTGAAAAGTTTGTAAGGAAAAGATCCGGATCCCACGCACAGGTCACGTCCCTCTCATCGTCCTCTCCGGGAGGGTCCTCTGATTTCAGACTCACGTGAAAGGACGGTTCCGTGGGATTCGGGGGTCCCGGGCCCAAATCCTGTGTCTCCTCAGACCGCCACCACTGCGGGAGGGAGCGCACTGCTTGAATGGTAGGCACTGGGTACCTGGCCCTGAAGCAACCCCGGCTGGAAACATCGTTGGGGCAGGTTGGTTGAGGGTTTGCGTGCCTATCATTTACCCACACTGTTCCCCTAACCCCCTTCTCAGCTCCCGGCAACTCCATGAGGTCTTGCTAGAGACAGATAAGACACTTACCAAGAACAGCATTCAGGATGGGAGAAGGGGTTCTAGAGTTCTGAGTCAAAGGAATCAGTTTTGACTCCTCCGTTTTCCCTAGCCTTTCCCTATCTTCACGTGGCCCAACAAAAATAAATCTCAAAGCCTAGAAATCCCAGGACACTTTTATCTGGGCCTTTGTCTCTTTGAGCCTAGACTCTTAAGATACAGAACTCAGAATTCCCCTTCCTATTCGAGAAATAGGCCTCACCTTGATATCAGATCCCTGCAACACCTCTCCCAAGCCAGGCTCAGACTCCCCCACCTCCCCCAAAAAACCCTGCAGAGGATAATAAAGTAAGATATAAGCCCCACCCCCAAGCACTGCCTCAGCAAGACCACCTGTGCCCCCTCCCCCACTGGCCCCACCTTGAGGAAGTCCTCCTGGGTGTCCAGGAACTGTCCCAGGGTGGTGAGTGTACTGATGGAGGGTAAGACAGTCTCAGCTGAGGCCATGACTGGCTGCTGTCCACCCTGGGCCTCAGGCCTCCTCTCTCTCTTCTGCCTCATGGGCTATGAGGCTAGGAAGGTTCCTTGGAGGGCTCCTGTCTGCCCACATCTGATTGGCTGTCTTCTCTGATAAGACTCAGGCAAGGCAAAAGGCGAAGGAGGGTGTGTGTGATATGAGTGTGCCGTGTGTCTTTTTTTTTTAAAAAAAGGTTTTTTGAAACAGGGTTCCTCTGTGTAATGGAGCCCAGGCTGTCCTGGACTGACTTATGTAGGCCAGACTGGCCTCGAATTCACCAAGATCTACCTGCCTTTGTTTCCTGAGTGCTGGGATTAAAGTTGTGGCTTGTCACTTTCAAGGAGCAGACCTCACCTTGGCCTGTTTGGGAACTGGTCCCTGAAAACCAACCCTGTGTATAAAACAAGTCAGATGTCAAAGAATAGGGGCTTCAAAGTCTTGGGGTTCAGATGAAGGGTAAAGAAAAGTCCTGGTCCCCTACTCCCACCCCCAGAGGACTGAGAGGACTCTGATCTGGTCTCAAGTCTCTCTCCTTGGAGAAGGAGTAGACCAGGAAGGATAGATTTCTTGGGAAAGTTCTTTGGGACCCTTTGATCCCCATCAGGGCCACTGCAGCCCTTTCCCTCTCAGACAAACAGCAGCAACAGTGCTAATGGCGGGCCTTGGCACCAGCTCTCTTTTGGGCATTATCAGACACACCAGATGTTTCAGGCTGCTATCAGGTAGGGGGCCCAGAACAACATAGCCCTGTTCCTCCTTCAGCGGAAGAGCTGGGGGTTGGTGCCACAAATTATCTTGGCTTTGAAGTGCCTGCGTTGTGTTGGGGGTCTGAGCTGTTTAGCAAAAGGAGACCTCCCAAATCAGTCCACCCTTGGACACTGAGGACCCTTGGTGGCTACTACAGGGGAACTGAAGGGGAGGGCTACGAATCCTACAGTGTGGTGGGATAGGACCCATAGATGGAGCCATAGTAGGTATGCCCCTCAGGAGAGCTCAACCCTGACTACCTAACTACTTGTTGTTTGTGGCCCCCATGGAAGGTAGTCCGCTATTTCCATACTTCTATTCTGGTGCCACGTGAGTCAGGGTAGGGAAACAGAGGGTCATGTGTACCGTAATGTGATCGCACATACACCATCGTTCCTCAGTGTCCATAGGGGACGTCGGATCCATTATAGGAAATGGTACCTAGTCAGGCGTGGTAGTAAATGCCTTCAATCCCAGCACTTGGCAGGCAGAGACTGGTAGATCTCTGTGAATTTGAGAGACCTGTCTAGTCTACATAAGTTCCAGGACAGCCAGAGCTACATGGTCTCTGTCTCAAAAGACAACAAGAGTAAACGGTTCTGGGGCTGGAGAGATGACTCAGTGGTTAAGAGCACTGACTGTTCTTCCAGAGGACCTGCGTTCAATTCCCAGCAACCACATGGTGGTTCACAACCATCTTTAATGAGATCTCACGCCCTCTTCTGGTGTGTCTGAAGACAGCTACAATGTACTTATATATAAATAAATAAATCTTAAAAAAAAAAAGAGTAAATGGTTCTGTGGACTTAGCTTTATAGTTGGTGTGCTGAGTAGTGGTTTAAAGAGCAAAGCATAGGGTTGGGGATTTAGCTCAGTGGTAGAGCGCTTGCCTAGGAAGCGCAAGGCCCTGGGTTCGGTCCCCAGCTCTGAAAAAAAAGAACCAAAAAAAAAAAAAAAAAAACAAAAACAAAAAACAAAAATAAAGAGCAAAGCATAAGGTCCTAGGTTCAGATCCCCAGCACCCGCACAAAAGCGGAAGTCAGTGTGCATGTCTAAGACCAGTGTTTCCAGATGGAAACAGGAGGATACCTGGTGCTCACTGGATAGCCAGCCTAGCCAATCAGCTCCAGGGTCAGACCCAGCCTAGGAGATAAGGTTAAAAAAAAAAAACAAGGGGTTGGGGATTTAGCTCAGTGGTAAGCACAAGGCCCTGGGTTCGGTCCCCAGCTCCGATAAAAAGAAAAACAAAACAAAACAAAACAAAAAACAAGGAAGAGACCATCATCAACCTTGGCCCCTGGGCTGCATGCAAGCTCAGGCACACATGACACATACCCAACAATCATTGTTCTAAGATGAGTAACCTGAGGAAAACACGGGCTAATGGAGGCGGTATGGCAACCATGGAAGGTTACATATTGCATTATTTTGTTGATACAATAGCTGGGCAGGACCAGCAGTGAGTTAGTGCTTCCCAGAAGCTGGGGCAGGAGTGCCGCTAGGAGACAGTCTCATTTGGGAGGATAGAAATATTCTGAAAGCCAGTAGAAGTGTTTGTCACAGGACACTGTGAAGCTACTTAGCCCACTAAATCCACACTGATTGATTGATTGATCGATTGATTGATTGACTGACTGATTGTATATGAGTGCTCTGTTGCTATCCTCAGACACATTAGGACATGATATCCCATTCACAGATGGTTGTGAGCTACAAACAGAAGGCATTTTATTGGAGCTTGGGTACATTTTCATAGCTTTAGTCCATTATCACGGAGGGGAGCGTGGTGCACGCCATTGGGAGCTGGCACAGTAGCTGAGAGCTGCATCCCAATCCCTAGGCAAGTAAGAGAGACTTAGAAACCACAAAGCCAACCTCCAGCAACACACTTCCTAGTCTTTACAATCCTTTCATTTCTTCTTTTTTTTTTTTTTTCTTTTTTTTCGGAGCTGGGGACCGAACCCAGGGCCTTGCGCTTGCTAGGCAAGCACTCTACCACTGAGCTAAATCCCCAACCCCTTACAATCCTTTCAAAGAGTGCCACTCCCTCCCTTGTAACTAGGGATTCAATATGTGAGCCTTTGGGGGGCCATTCTGGTTTTTGTTTGTTTGTTTTGTTTTGTTTGTTTTTTGTTTTGTCAAGACAAAGTCTCTGTGAAGCCTGGAACTTGCTCAGAAGATCAGACTGGCCTCAAACTCCCTCTGCCTCTGGAATGCTAGGATTAAAGGTGTGTGCCACCACCATCCAGCTATGGGGACTATTTATTTATTTATTTTCTGTATGAGCACACTGTCACTGTCTTCAGACACACCAGAAGAGGGCATCAGATCCCATTACAGATGGTTGTGAGCCACCATGTGGTTGTTGGGAATTGAACTCAGGACCTCTGGAAGAGCAGCCAATGGTCTTAACCCCTAAGCCATCTTTCCAGTCCCCTATTGTGACCATTCATAATCAAACTCCACAGAACCTTTTTTTTTTAAAAAAGATTTGTTTATTATATATAAGTATACTGTCGCTGTCTTCAGGCACACCAGAAGAGGGCTTCAGATCCCATGACAGATGGTTGTGAGCCACCATGTGGTTGCTGAGATTTGAACTCAGGACCTCTGGAAGAGCAGTCAGTGCTCCTAACCACTGAGCCATCTCTTCAGCCCTCCACAGAACCTTTGGTAGGAAAATTTTTTCTTACCTAGCCACACCTGCACTGGGCAGAGTCAGATTCACAGAAATTAGGGGGTAGACAAGGCCAAGAGCTTCGGGGTAAGGGAGGTGACCGAGTGGAGAACTACATAGTGTCCGGAAGCCCAGGGTAATGGTGAAGTCTCTATTGTATAAGGGGGAGGATCAGAAGTTTTTGTTTTACTATTAAGGGTGAGAGCCTGTGTGCTCTAAACAAGACCAGTAAGAGAAAGGGGAGAACCCAAAGGAACAATAATTACCCAAGCCAGTCTGTTTAGCCACCCAGGCCTAGTGCTTCTCCTACCCAAGTGATAAAGTTGCTTTTGCTCTCTCTGTAGCTCAGTTTTCTTTCTTTCCCAGACTTTCCATGTTTGGTTGGCCAGGAAGACACCTCAGGATCCCCTAGACAAGCAGCAGCAGCGGTTAGGACAGGATCCAGTCAGATAATCAGAAAGGGTGTCGTTCAGTGGCAGAGATGAGCTTAGCCGGCACCAGGTCTCAGGTTTGATGCTGGGGTTTGAATTAGGGTGAATTATGTGAAGAGATAATGACGTCAAGAAAGGGGCAAGGGAACATCCGCTGTTG
Source organism: Rattus norvegicus (assembly GCF_021556685.1). Taxonomy (NCBI): domain Eukaryota; kingdom Metazoa; phylum Chordata; class Mammalia; order Rodentia; family Muridae; genus Rattus; species Rattus norvegicus. Next base: position 38,381,873 of record NC_141552.1, read on the forward strand.
ATATTTTTCAAGAAGGCTTTGTGTTACAACAGAACATGAAGAGAACATGTTGTATGTGTACGTTTCAACTCTCAGTGGACTGGGATTACACCTTGTACTTTTAAATGAGTTGCAATTTGGAATGCCAATAGACTTGGGAAGGAACACAGAAGTGCCTAAGACTTTCTTTCCTCAGATCTCTAGAGCGCTGTCAGGGTAATTGATGTTCCCACACCTCAGATGTTTTTCTGAAGACAGATAACATTGTTGTGCCTTATATAACCTTGAACCTGCTGGCTGTGGACAGCCTTCTCTTACCAAAGGAGCTCTAATAATAAAAATGAGCCTTGTCCTGTAAATTGGGCTTAGATGCTTGGCTGCCTTGACCACTGTGATTCCCTGTTCAGTTTTTCTAGCATTAATAAGAAAGGCTTTAGCTTGGGGTTGGGGATTTAGCTCAGTGGTAGAGTGCTTGCCTAGCAAGCACAAGGCTCTGAGTTCAGTCCTCAGCTCCGAAAAAAAGAAAAAAAAGAAAAAAGAAAGGCTTTAGCTAACCTCTCATAAAATAATGATATAATAAAACCAAACAACTACAATAACAGAAAAATTAAAACAAAAATTTCCAAAGATCTAAATAGAAAACCACCAACTAGAGCTCAGTGCTGCCTAGATACACAGTAACTAGCAGAGAATACAAACTTACAATTAACTATGTAGACAAGAAACCATCAAGAGAGCCAGGTGTGGTGGCACAGGCCTTTAATCCCAGCTCTCTCGAAGCAGAGGCAGACAGTTCTGCAAGTGGCCAGCCTGGTCTACAGAGTGAGTTCCAGGACAGCCAGGACTACACAGAAAGATCCTGGAGGAGGCAGGCTGGAGGCTAGAGGACTGAGCCTTTGCAGAGGATCCGCATGGTGTCTCAAAGGATCTGTAACCCTAGTTCCAGGGATCCAGTCTTCTGATTTCAGTAGGCACACACATGGTGCAAATACATACGTGCAGGCAAAACATACATATATGTGTATATATATATGTATATTCATACATACGTATGTATGTATGTATGTATGTATGTGTGTATGTATGTATGTATGGGACAGGGCTTCTTTGTTTAACAGTCCTGGCTGTCCTGGAACTCATTTAGTAGACCAGGCTGGCCTTGAACTCACAGAAATCTGCCTGCCTCTGCCACCACAACCAGCTATCAATAAATTTTTTTTTTAAGATTTTGTTTATTTCATGTATATGAATACACTGTAGCTGTCTTCAGACACACCAGAAGAGGGCGTCAGATCCCATTACAGATGGTTGTGAGCCACCATGTGGTTGCTGGGATTTGAACTCAGGACCTCTGGAAGAGCAGTCAGTGCTCTTAACCGCTGAGCCATCTCCCCAGCCCAATAAATTTTTTAAAACAAATATTTTAGGGTTGGGGATTTAGCTCAGTGGTAGAGCGCTTGCCTAGAAAGCACAAGGCCCTGGGTTCGGTCCCCAGCTCCGAAAAAAAGAAAAAAAAACATATTTTAAACCCCATGACACTGAGCTGGGGTTGCAGTTCATTAGAGTGCCTGCTTATCCTGAGCAAGGTGCAAAGTTTGATTCCACAGGATGAAAGGGAGGGAGGAGGGAGGCAAGGAGTCATCAACACTTTCAGTCATATGAACAGTCAGAGTTTCCATCTTCACTCAGCCACCCGCAGTCGAGCACTGTGGCTTGTTGTGAGGTGCTCACCAGAGAAGACAGACATTCAAGCCAATAGAAGGTCTTTATTAGCCAGCTGACAGCAACCCTGAGTGTTCAGGGTCCTGGTGTAGCCCTGAGCCTTTCTCAGGGTGAGCTTTTAAGCATAAAAACCACGTTCTGGGTTGACAGACTTCAGTTAACAAGAACAGTTAGCCAGAAGCAGAACTACGGAAGCCCCAAAGCATGGTTAGTACATTTAGAGGCTTTTCCAGAATGGCACAGACCTTGCTGGGTTAGGCCTTCGGCAGATGTTTCTGTCTGCGTACTGAGTCTTACAGAGTTCCCTCACTTCCGTCATGGAGTCAGTTGTGCTAAGCTCTGGAGGCCTGTTACAAGTTGAGACTGTAAATCAATGCTGAAGGGCTTGCTTAGTGCTTGTGAAGCCCAGGGTTTAATCCACAGTAGTCGTAAAAGGAGAGCCACAGAAGGTAAAGGTATTTCCCACTAGGCCTGACAATATCCGTTCATCCTTGGGACTTATATAGTGGTAGAAGTGAGCTGACGTCCACAGGAGTGACTTGGTATGCAAAAGTGTGTGTATGCACATACACAGTAAACAAATACAACCATGGAGGGGCTGGAGAATTAGCCCTAGTGGTGAAGAGCAATTGCTAGAGCCCAGGAGGGCTGGCATACACCCAGCACTTGTAAGCAGGATCTTTAAGTTCAAGGCCAGCCTGGTCTACAGAGTGAATTCCTGGACAGCCAGGTGAAGTGGAAACTTCTAGTTTCTCTGGAGGGTCAGTTGTGTCAAATGATGTTTTGCTGGGGCACACAGGTGAAAGGATGTCTTGTTAAAGCAGACACGTGAAGAAGTGTTTTCCTGGGGTGGACACAGGCGAAAGGATGTTTTGCTATGGCAAAGGACACATCTGAAGGAGTATAAATATGACCCCACAGACAGTGGGAGCAAGAGCTTGGGCATTGGTTTGCTTTGCTCCACCCCACTCTCCTTCACTAATGGCATGCATGGATTGGCTCACCATATGTAATGTGGTTGAGCTCCGCGTGTGATGGCAAGGCCATTGAGGGGAACTCACCCAAGACCTGCTCAAGAGGTTCCTGTGACAGCTTGCTGCTTTAGCAGTCTCGGCCAGTTGGTGAGCCTTTCAGCCTCTCAGGATTGGACTACAGCTGCTGGTTTATGCGAGGTGTCTGCCTGCCGGGAGGACTCAACTGCAGCTGCTGATTCCTGTTTGGTGTTTGCTACGGGACTGCACTGCTGCCAAAGAAGATCAAGCTCACCCGCAGAGAACTATTGTTGAACAGGCCTCTTCCTCCGTATCCTGACAACTTTACTTTTCCACTACCTCTGATAAGGTGCTGGGCAAGGGGAGAGGTTGAACACTTATTTAAAACAGTCTGTAAAAAAATTATGCCTACAGTCAGGGATACACAGAGAGACCTTGTCTTGGAAAGCAAACTTAGATCGACTGATCGTGGCTGTTCTAGCAATATAGAAAGTCATAAGTATAGTTTCTACTCCTGGTTTTTTTTTTTTTTTTTTTTTTTTGGTTCTTTTTTTTTTGGAGCTGGGGACCGAACCCAGGGCCTTGCGTCTACTCCTGTTTTTATAATCAAACTCCCTTACTCTGCTCAAAAGATGACCAGGGGAACTGTAAGACATATATGTCAAAACCACACCCTTCAGGATGCATCCAGTATTGTGGAGTGTGACTTTATAAGCCTTGCATAGGTCTGGCTGGGGGTATATCTTGGGAGTGCTCACAGATGCAGGCAGTCCCGGTCCCACATTGGAAGCCATTACCTAACTAAGCCTCTTCTTACTAAAATGTATTTATGGTTACGGTGAAATTCTAAGCAACCCCAGACTTGTAACTGAGGCCTGTGTCAAAATGAAAAGGGATTCTGCCTAAGAGATTGTCCAGCAGGTAAAGGCACTTGTCACCAAGCCGAAAGACGAGTTTGATCCTTAGAACACACATGGTGGAAGGAGAAATGGCTCTTGAAAGTTGTCTTTTATCCTTCTCCACATACATTGTGCGCTCTCTCTCTCTCTCTCTCCCTCCCTCTCTCTCTCTCTCTCTCTCTCTCTCTCTCTCTCGCATGCACGTACAATATGGTTTAGTTCAGTGATGCAGTGCTTACTGAGCTCGAGTAGAACCCTAGGTTGATGGTTGATTCCCAGCACGTCACACACACACACACACACCACTTGTAAAGATGATTCCTGTCACAGTAGCTCTCACCCACAGACAGCTAAAAGAGACATAGCTGGTTATAAGAAATACAGCCCCATAAACTGTGTTACAGGGAGGTTCCAAGGACAGGTTGCTGCCCTCAGACTTTGACAACTGAGAAGAGGATCAGAAGAATTTATTATGCATGCACCCAGGGGAGAAAACCACTCAGGTCTGAGCAACTGCACATGGGTTCTACAACATTTATAGTTATAACATTATTGCTAAGTCAGTCATCTTTATTGGTGGCTTAAACTAAACCCAAAAAGTCTATAAGGGGAAGTCTCTCTGTGTGGTTGGTCAGTGAAGCACTTTTGAGAATTAGACACTGGAGCTACAGTTAAAGCCTTCTCCTTTCAAAGGACAATTGTTAGATGGCTGCTCTGTCAGGATGACCAAGCCAGCTCAGTCAGTCAACAGGTTCTCTAGGGCAGGAGCGAGGTAAAACAAGAAAAAAGGCAATTAGATGACCCCATCGCACGACCCCAGCCAGTGCTGAGGCTGAGGCAGAGGCAGGTTTATCTTTCCCAGTCTGCTTTTACATCATTTTAAGTACATGCAAGTAATAAGGTCAGTTCTAGGTTAAGGAAGGAGCAAGGCAATAAACAAAGTCCTGTCATCACTGCTTCTAGGCGCTCATCAGGATGGCCAAGATATCTGAGCCTCCTTCCCTGTCCTGGCCTTGAAGCCCACTTCTTTGTCCTAGCCCAAAATCAGATTCCTGTCTGCACTTATGTCCCTGTCCTGGCCCAATATCAAATTCCCGCCAAGTTTCTATAGAAGAGGCCCCAAAAGCTCTCCACACTATTTCTCAGAGGTTTTGGTTTGTTTGTTTGTTTGTTTGTTTGTTTGTTTTAAGATTATTTATTATATATAAGTACTGTAGCTGTCCTCAGACACACCAGAAGAGGGCATCAGATCCCATTACAGATGGTTGTGAGCTACCATGTGGTTGCTGGGATTTGAACTCAGCAGTCAGTGCTCTTAACCACTGAGCCATCTCTCCAGCCCTTCTCAGAGTTTTTACAGTTTCATTTCCCCTTTTTTCTATTTTTGTCTTAATTTTCTCTTCAAAACAGTGCATATTTCAATAGAAATTCTAATATCCAAGACATCCAGTTACAACATATTCTAGATTATTCTACACAAACACCCAGAAAATAGAACCACACAGGTACGCAGAAATGTAGTTACTGTGCCACAGAAGATCACACCCATCCCCAGAGTACACCCAAAGCAACAAGTTCGGATAGACAGGCAGGCCGGCTGGGCTGGGCTCACAGGGGCTCGTCACTAGCAGTTAACCTTTCTCTCCACATTTGCGGATTTCTCAATGCCTGGCCTCCTTATTTTCTTATTGAACCTGGGATCCCGCCTCTCAGGCTCTGGCAACTAGCTAACCAGGAGTGGGTAGGACAGAAGTACAGTTGGCCAATCGGGTTTGCAAACTTGTTTTCCGCCCCTTCCTGGTTCCGCTGCTTAAAGGAGAAACCTGCCCGAGCGCGGAAGAACCCGCCTGTAAAGTCAGGCTGCTTGCCTTGGCTCTTTTAAAAGGCAGAGCCACAGAGAAGGCGGTGCTCTGGGAGGAACCAAGGAGAAACCAATGAGCAGCCCCTATTAGGCCTAGGTCAAGTGTGCTGGTCCAGAACGCAGCCTGCAAGCACCAGGTATGAAGGGTCTGGGGTGGGAGAAGGCTGGTCCCCGCTGACGCCCAGCCCTTCCAGGTTATGGTCCCTGCGATGCTCACCGGCTACATGTCCCTGAGAGGAGTCTCTGCGTGGTTGCTGAGCCGCAAGCTCGGCCTGCGCTTCTCGCGCGTTCCACGTACGTGGAGCTCGGCGGCCGCGCACACGGGTCAGTGCAGGGCTCCGGATGGGTGGGCAGGGAGACACAGGAAACTTTCTAAGTGTGACTTTCTCATCCTTTGTTTGCAGAGAAGACACAGATCCGATCGGTCAAATGTAAGGATCACCTACCCACCTACTCCCGGTCCAGCTGTTTCTTTGACCCATAGTAGTCTGTGAATGCAAGGACTTCTGGGAAGGGAGGCTGGGCTGTGCTCAGGGTCAGAAGTCTAAAGTAGTGGGTGTTTGTTTCTACTGGACTGGAGAGGAGTTGCGTTTGTTAGACTGTTTTGAAGCCAGAATCCGCCTGGAGCGAGATGGGGGGAATTGGGTGCAGCTTAGAAATGTTGAAGAGGAGGCAGGGATCTGGCTGACTTGACCCTCATACCCTACCAGCCTCTCGTCCTGTGTTTGACTGGAAGGACCCACTGGTCCTGGAGGAGCAGTTGACTGCCGATGAGAAACTCATCAGGGACACCTTCCGTAACTACTGCCAGGAACGACTTATGTCTCGAATTCTGCTGGCCAATCGAAATGAAGGTGCCTTGATGGAAGGGTGGGCACTCTGAGTTCCACAACCATACATGATTTGCACTCGCTGCAGTCCCTGGAGTCAGGGACTCTATCAAAGGGCATAATTCTGACACCCATCTCTGCAGTTTTTCACAGGGACATTGTATATGAGATGGGGGAGCTGGGCGTGCTGGGACCCACCATTAAAGGTAAGGACAGTCTCTGTACTATGTAGCCTGTACCCACCTGCAACATCTTGAAGAGCCATCCCTTTTTTTTTTTTTTTTTTTTTTTTTCGGAGCTGGGGACCGAACCCAGGGCCTTGCAGTTGCTAGGCAAGTGCTCTACCACTGAGCCAAATCCCCAACCCCGCCATCCCTTTTCTTATCTGTAAAATGGGTAGTGGTTATCCCTCCTGAAAGCAGCTGTGGGTATAAGATGAACAAAGTCCCAGCCAGGGCAGCCCCCTGCCCACTTCCAGAAGAGCCCCATTACAGCCCTACTCAGCCCCTGGGCTGATCTTCGGTCTACCTGCTCCTCTTCTGTACCAGGGTATGGCTGTGCTGGAGTGTCATCGGTGGCCTATGGGCTCCTGACTCGAGAGCTAGAGAGGGTGGACAGCGGCTACAGGTCGATGATGAGTGTTCAGTCCTCCCTTGTCATGCACCCCATCTATACCTATGGGAGTGAGGAGCAGCGACAGAAGTATCTGCCCCGACTGGGTAAGCAGCTGCTGCAGAGGGGAGGAAAGGCAGACGAAGGTCTGGAATGTAGATCCCGGTGTCCCCACATCCTGCCTTCATTCCTACAGACCACCTGTGTCCATGCCGGGCCCTAGGGCTCAGTTGTCAACCTTGATCTCCTGCCAGCTCTGTTAGTCATCCCCTCCCCCATCCCCTTCTACTTTACCTCTGGCCACCATCATCTCCCCTTGGATTTGTTTTCTGGGCTTCTCATCCCAGTCCAAAGTTTAAAGTCTTAACTGCTAACCAGGTCCATGAGCAGAACCCTGGGACCTTTCCTCTACTTCTTTGGCTACTCAGATCGCATTTGTGATATGGTCTCGCTGCGTAGCCCTGTTTGGCTGGGAGCTTTGTAGACCAGTGGCATCAAACTCAAAGGTCTAGCTGCCTCGGCCTCCTGAGGAGGACAGCTAGGATTAAAGGCACGCACTACCATGCTTGTCCTTCTGGCCACCATTCTGATTGCTCAGATACTAGGGATTCTCCAGTCACCTCGGTGATGACTCTTCCTCATGTCCTCCTTCAAGCTAGATGTGGTGGCATACCTCTCTGATCCCAGCACTCTAGAACCAGCCTGGTCTCCATAGTGAATTATAGGACAGCCAGGGCTACATTGTGAGACCACCTCAAAAACAAACAAGCTGGGGGGGCTGGGGATTTAGCTCAGTGGTAGAGCGCTTACCTAGGAAGCGCAAGGCCCTCAGTTCGGTCCCCAGCTCCGAAAAAAAGAAAAAAAACAAAAAAAACAAAAAAAAAAAAACAAACAAGCTGGGTACCGGTTGCCACCACACCTTTAATCCCAGCACTTGGGAGGCAGAGGCAGGCAGATCTGTGTGAGTACAAGGCCAGCCTGGTCTACAGAGTGAGTTCCAGGACAGCTAGAGCTAAGAAACCCTATCTCAGAAACCAAACCAAACCAAAGTAACAAGACGGAAAAAAAGCCCTCAAACTTTATACTCTCCTTCAGCTAAACCTCTTAGTGCCCATCAAGATACTCTTGCTAACCCTTCTTTCTGGCATCCTTCACATTGTGACACTGTGGTTACGGCCTAGACCATTTTGTCAGCAGCTCACTGAGTGCCATGATGCTGGGTGTGTCTACCTTGATTCAGGTCTGGCTCAGTGAAGAAGATAACTTACAGGAGATGAAATGAAGCCCTCTCTTGTGCTTGCAGCCAAGGGTGAACTTCTGGGCTGCTTCGGACTTACAGAGCCCAACCATGGGAGTGATCCAGGCAGCATGGAGACCAGAGCTCGCCACAATCCATCAAACAAGAGCTACACTCTCAGTGGAACCAAGACCTGGTGAGAGGCCCAGGTAGACTGGTGGGTGATAAGGTGTGCACAAGGGAGCAGCAGCCAGATCCCTCCATAACTTTCTGGCCCCCAGGATCACCAACTCCCCTGTGGCTGACCTATTCGTAGTGTGGGCTCGGTGTGAGGATAACTGTATCCGGGGCTTCCTGCTGGAGAAGGGGATGCGGGGCCTCTCAGCCCCTAGGATTGAAGGAAAGTTCTCCTTGCGGGCCTCAGCTACTGGTATGATCATCATGGACAGCGTGGAAGTGCCCGAGGAGAATGTGCTGCCTAATGTGTCAAGCCTGGCGGTATGTGGCAGACACCTTGGGATCTAGTGAAGGGACACCTTTCTCACTTTCTCACTTTTTCAAGTGGAGAGCAAACACACAGTCCCTGAGCTGCAAACACACAGTCCCTGAGCTTATGGAACACCGTGGAGTTTGTGATCCTCCCTGTCCGCAAATCTTATTATCTCTGCCCAAAGTGAATCTGGGCCTTGGACCACTTTCTACTCCATATGCATGAGTAGCTTCCTGTCTCTGCCAGCCTTAGATGTGAGCACTGAGGTCAGGCTCCATGCTATGTAGGGCTGCTTGCACATCCAGAGTGGAAAGCCACTGAACAAGGCTTGATGCACCCAAGTTTTAGGGATCACACTCTGTGTGGTTTAAATGACTGCAGATCCCTTTGTCTGGGACATTTGGGAGATGGATTTTCCTTCTTCACAGTTGGTTCTTCCCAGGTCCTCAGTTGGCTGAGACCTCTTGTCGATCTTACAGGGCCCTTTTGGCTGCCTTAACACTGCCCGATATGGCATCACATGGGGTGTGTTGGGAGCTGCTGAGTTCTGTTTGCACACAGCTCGGCAGTATGCTCTGGACAGGTATGTGGGCTGCTAGAACCTGGGGGGTATGGAGGGTTTTGGTTCCCCAGCACCCACCAAGTTAAGTTCTCTGCTCTATGAGACGGCCCAGGATATTGTGAGCAGTTAAAATGTTGAGGTGACAGCAGGGCCAGCATGAACTAGGAAGTCTCTTGAACTATGGGTCCTCACTTGACTGTGCCTGTTCTAGGATCCAGTTTGGAGTCCCCTTGGCCAGGAACCAGCTGGTTCAGAAGAAGTTGGCAGACATGCTCACTGAGATCACACTGGGCCTCCATGCATGTTTACAACTTGGCCGTCTAAAGGATCAGGACAAGTATGGACTACACTATGGCTGAATCCTAGGCCCTTTCTGAGACCCTTCCCAATGGTGGCCCCAGGGACACAAGCTTCTCCCTATTTCCCCCCTTTTCTTGGATTTTCAAGAGAGGATACCTCTACAGTGCCTTGGCTGTTCTGGAACTCACTCTATAGACCAGGCTGAGATCTGCCTGCCTCTTCCTCCTGAGTATTGGGGTTGAAGGCGTATGCTACCACTGCTCAGTGTCCCCCTTGGTTTTGATGGGCTGGATCAGACAGCCTTGCATGTGCTCCATTCTCTGGGTGTGGTCAGTACGTGAGACCCAGTGTTTATAACATGTGTCATTCCCAGGGCTACTCCAGAAATGGTCTCCCTGTTGAAGAGAAACAACTGTGGGAAAGCCCTGGACATCGCCCGCCAGGCACGAGACATCCTGGGAGGAAATGGGATTTCTGATGAGTACCATGTGATCCGGCATGCTATGAATTTAGAGGCAGTGAACACTTACGAAGGTCAGGGCTGGGCTCAGGGAGGAGGGTGTCATGGGGAGACAGCAGTAAGGAGGCACACCACCAGCTGTCACCAAGTGGCTTCAAGCCCTACCCCTGTCCTTAAGAGTTATTTGTTCAGAGCTTGTAAGAGAGACTACATGACCCTGTGAGATGCTCCTGACCCTTGTTCTCATCATGGGATGGGACATGAAGAAGAACACAGTCCCAAGAGCAAGGTGCCAAGAGAGGTACAGTGCAGGGGGGTGTGAGGAAGAAAACAGCACACACTTTGTATCACTACTTTATGTTCAGAGAAAAAGCTGTTTGTAAATTACAAAACTCACAAGGGCATGGACCCATGGCTTAGGACAAACTTGGAAAAAGACATGAAAAACTGGAGGGCCAAAGTGTAAAGGCGGGCTGTGGGGATAGCTCAATGAGCCAACAGTTGCTGAAAAGTCAGAGAACCCGAGTTTAAGTCCCCACAGCTTTTGTGAGGCCAGCACAGTCACATGTGTCTGTAATCCAGTGTTCTAGGTAAAATGGGAAACTCAGGCAGGAATCCTTAGGTGCTCTCAGATCAGCTAGCTGAGTACACACTAGTCAACAAGAACAACAAAGGACCAAGACCTGAGGCTGCCCCCTGGCCTCCACATGTGCACCTAAACTTACACATCTTTGACCAATATTAAGAAGGGGAGCAATACAATCCCATATGATCCATGCAAAGTGGGGACACCAGCTTCACGGGTAGAGAAACTTCTAGACAGAAAAAGCAGAATATATGGGATACCTTCCCTTCCTGCCCTAACAAATGAGGATTTGAACCAGGGGAAAATCCCACAGCCTTCAGTATTTATCTTAGGCTATGGGATGAAACATTCCAGAAATAGTGAGGGAGGAGTGAGGTGAGATCCTACAATGTGAGCACAATTTGAGATGGGTCAGATTTAGGCTTGTGGAAATAAATGGTATTATTTGACCTCCAAAAAAGGAAGCCATGGTTTCTGCCGCTGTCCCTGAAGTGGGAAAGAGCAAAGGACCAACCATGCTTTTGCATAGACCATCATCAGTCTTTCCAATTCTGGAATAAAGTATGACCAGGGTGAAATCAAAACATTTAATCAACTATAGACGTGGGTTGGGAGAATTTGCTAAGGCTAGGCCTATGGCAGGGTCTAACCTTATCACACTTTGGTAATTAGCACACACATAATTGGTGGCTTTGTGTTGGGTTACAGAACTGTAAGACATATCAGCATGGCTTAAACAGCCTCTGTGCCTTCTCTTGGTGACAAGGCATTAAGATGGAAGCCTCTTAGCAGGAGTCAGCATTCACCATCCTTGTAATTCTGTTCTTCGGAAGTGGGAACCTAGGACGACACGTGGGGTGGCTGTAAAGGTAAGTTACAGGCTGAGGAGTCCAAACCAACTTTGACATTCATCTCACACAGGTACACATGACATCCATGCTCTGATCCTGGGGAGAGCAATTACTGGGATTCAGGCATTCACGGTTGAAAAATGAACCCACTTCAACAGAGAAATACTTTGCTCAAGAAGTAATGGATGGACCCAGCTTTTATGGTTGAAAGTGAGACACTGATTTGAGACTTAGGAAATGTCTTTCTTCATTCAGATATGCTCTATAGAAAGAAGAAGAAATTAATTCTCAGTGTGGCTCTTGGCCCTCAGTGCTTTTTAACTGTGGATGAAATCAAACTCCATCTACCCTGTTTTAAGTTTTTTGGAACTGGAAGAGACAAAGGGGAGTGACACAGAAGCCACTGAGACGGAGCAGACCTTGTGTGAGAAGGTGTAGTGGACTTCACAGTGAGCCTTCCTGCCTCTATCCCAGGAGCAGTACCTTCTGTGTTCAACACTAAGCAGATAAAAGAGGAAAATAAAGAGCCTGTGCCTTACTCCTTGGGACTGGACTAGGTTTACTGGTAACCATTGAGAGGTAATTTGGGGGATTTCTCGGAGGAGGGATAAGTATGCCTAGGGTTGTGCCACTCTGGAATAGCACACAGAGTTTGAGCTAGACATTCTGACTGGCGGGGGACACTTTGTTGACAGCTAACTACACAATAACATGGACAATAGTTTGGCTTCCAGTCCAGCCAGGTGACTACAAACTCCCAACAAGGTAGCAGATCAAAGGCTTTTACAGAGACTGTAACCCTGCGGGCGGGGACTGGCAGTGTAGCAATTAGTAAAAGTCCTGTTTACTACCTAGATTTGGGGTGGGTACCAGTGACAGTACTTGTCTGGCATGTGCAAATCATGTGCCCTGGATTTGATTCCCTACACTTCAGGGGAGGGGAAAGAAGTCAAGTTCCCATTCATGTTTTACTTTCCGGTCTCCTTTCTCACAGGATACACCCCCAAATTCTTACCTCAGACTGGACACATAGGTCCTTGTACATAGTTTCCACAGTTTGGCAAACTTGTTTGAGCTCCATTTCCAGATGACTGATCTTTGCCATCTTCTGGGTAAATTCTTGTAGTCTTTCCTGAATGATTTTGCTGTGGTGGCTGTATACCTGGTACATCCTTTCCTCCAACTTTTCTGTCAGATCTGAGACCTTACAAAAAGTAATCAAGAACTACACTGACTACAGACAAAATTTTGTTATTTTTTTTTAAAGACGTGGTTCTGCTCAAGCTAGTCTTGAATTCATCAACCTTCCAGTGACAGCCTCCTTAGTGTTGGGATTATATGCACACTACCATCCCAGTTCTTGTGTTTTAGATGGTCAGTCTCATGTAGTTGGGACTGGCCTTGAACTTGCTATGTAGTTGAGGCTGGTTTTGAACTCCTGACCCTAGTGCTCTCTCCTAAGTCCTGGGAATTATAGGGATGTGCCACAATGCCCGACTTCTTTATTAAAACAAGATAACATTGTATATGTTCAGTTGGTCTGTACTAAATCTGTAATTCTAGCACTTGGTAGTTGAGGCAGGAGAAAGAGTCTCCTCGACTACACATTGAGTTTCAGGCAAGCTCCTGCTTCAAAAACCCAAAAAAAAAAAAAATAAAATGTACAAAATTTGTTGGTTCTATGCAAATGCTACTTCGTTTGATATGACAGCACTGAGTACCACCTCTGAAAACTGGCATCTATAAGGTTCTGAAACTAATCCTCTTATTGGATACCAAAGAAAGATAGTACGTATAATTAGAAGAGAAAAGGTCTAACTGAAGGCCCAAGACCAGTGCAGTTCATGGCTCTGCTGGCTGCATTTTCAAGCAGCACCGGGCATAGCCACACTCAGGCAATGCCCAGAGGCTGCATTCCAACACGCACACCATCAGGCTTTGTGAGCCCCGAGCCCCATGTGTGCTGTAGGACCAGCTGTCTCATCCCAGACCACAGCTCCTTTTTGAGGACACATGAGAAAGGTAAGGCAAGCCACAGAGAAGCCTGTTGGATAGGCCTATAATCCTAGGTAGTCAGAAAGCTAAGGCAGGAACATTACAAGTTCAAGGCCAAGTGGGTACATGAGATCCTGTTTCTAAATAAAAATAAGTCTGGGGTATAAATATAGCCCAGTATTAAAGAGTACTTATCTAGCATGCTTAAGACTCTTAAACTGGATAGATCCCAGTTTCTGAGCCTGGCTCCCTCGTATCATTTACCACTTTTTAAAAAAATAGATATAGGTGTTTTGCCTACTTGTCTATATGTAACGTAACATGCATGCCTACTGACCATGGAGGTCAGAAGAGGGCACCTGATCTACAGGAGCTGGTGTTACATGTAAGTTACCTAACATGGGTGTTTGGAGTCAAACCCAGTCCGCTGGAAGAGCAGTGCTCTTCACTGCTGAGCCATCAGGCCCCATTCTTTTTTTTTTTTTTTTCTTGAGACAGACTCTCACTAGCTTGCAACTCACTATGTATATATACTAGGCTGGCCTTGAACTCAGAGATTTGCCTGCCTCTACTTCCAAAGTGTTGAGATTAAAGGTGGAGTTACCATATCTGGTTTACCACTTAAAAAAGTGTGTATGTGTGTATGTATAAATGGGTATCAAACCAGTATCAGTTTTCAGGTTAGGCAAATGCTCTATTAAGCAGCACTTTCATCCAAAATCACTCACTTCTGAGCTTTAGTTTTCTCACTTATAATATGGGCCAATCTACTGACTCTTCTAGAGTCAAATGAGAGCTTGTGCAAAGTGCCTGCCTAGCAAGGTGCCTAGAACCTAACAGATATCATAGGTCCTTCCTTCCTTCCTTCTTATAGCTTCCCTTCCCTCTGAGGGATTCATCACCTTCATCTTGAGGCTGTCCCTGAAGTTGGTCATAAGTGCATGGTCTTTCTGCCTGCTTTCATTGATGTTTTCAATCAGTTCCTGGGCTTTCTTCTTCAGGGTTTCAATGCTAGAGTCCAGAGAGGAGAAGGGTCCTGGTAGTTGGCAGCTGGCACTAAGGTAGGAGATACAAGGATACAACTCTGACTTCTGAAAGTACTGAAATAATCATGTTCTCCAAAAAAAAAAAAAAAAATACTCATGATCTGAGGTGGAGCTCAGTGGGAGAATATATGCTTACCACAAGAGCATAGTATACACACACACTCACACAGGGCAGAGAAAATGTGATGTAAATAAGCCAAGGGTTTGAGTGAGGAAGGTGTTAGGTAGATCGCTGCCTTTGTGGGTGACACAAAATAATTTTCCTATTTCATTCATACCTTGAGACACAGGCCTTCCAACCCTTGTATTATAACCTAGAGCTGGACCAGTGTGTAAGTCTAACATGCCTGCAGTTCCAGGACAAGATCTATGTAGCCCAAAGCCACTGTTTTATATATAATATGTAAAGCATATTATTTATTTATATATAAAACATATATATTTGTACACACACATATATAATACAAACACATACCATTATACACACACACACATACACATCCACTGGCTTCTCTGAAATGAGCACTAAGGTTGTTTGAGTAAGAACCCCACTCCTCCACGGGGCTCAATATACCCCAGGTCTAAGTTCTTAGAACAAAGGAGATTTATTTGCCCCAGAGGGCAGGGATAAAGGACAAAGGCAGGAGATAGACAATGATGAGGAAGAAGGGGATGGAAACAAGGGAAAGGGAAGAAAGCTGTTTTTCCTAAAGTGGGACAAAGAACTGCTTCTGGATAGAGAGAAGACAGCGCTGGACCAGGAAAATGGTGGTTTATAAAAGCAAAGTGGGAAATCCCATGTAGGATGAGGTATTTAATTTTGATTGAGCATGTTAATTATTAATTAAGTGAGTCAAAGGGGGGCTTTTGATTGCTGGGCTTCAATACTCATAGCCAGTAGTCAGCCTCAGGAGGAAGAAGTGGCCAAATAAGGGAATAGGCCTTGGTGGCTTGTTTAGGAATAGAATCTAAGGGTTTTAGCAAGACAGAGAGAACTAGGGAGAAAAGCAAAGCCTGCTAAAACCATGTTTGTGAGCTGGCTAGAGTTCCTTCAGGTATGGCCTTGTTGGAGGAGGTATGCCAATAGGGTTTTGAGGTTTCAAAAGACTGGCACCATCCTCTCTGCATCCTGTTTGTAGATCGAGATGTGAACACTTAGATGCTGCTGAGAACAACATGCCCACCTGCCCGCCTGCCACCATGCATAACCCCTGTGGATACAACCGTGTGCTTGTCACGTATGATCAGAAGCCTCAAAGTATGTCCTAATGGCCTCTGTACTCCAGCATGAGAATGTCCCTAGCCTATTTCGTTGTTGTTGGTTTTAAACAGTACCTCATTCTTTAGCCCAGGCTGGTTTTAAACTTAAGGCAATACTCCTGCCTCAACCTTTCAAGTGCTAGGATTACAAAGAAGAGCCACTATGCATTAGCTCCCCTGTCAGTTGAATAAATGAAGAATACAATGCTGATCTGTTATCTCATACAGCTGCATACAGAGTCAAGTTCATTTTCCTCCAATGCATTTACCATAGGACTACTCTAGAAAGGCAGAAACTACAGTGAGGCTAGCTCCAGAAAGCATGAGAACTAGGAGGTCAACCCCTGAGCATTTCTTTAAAATGGCTTTTGGGGTGGAACAGACTTACAAAGGATCTTTGACGTCTGAGACTGGTCAGTCATCTTTCCAAGTCTGACTGAGGTAGAGCTTTACTCAGATGCTATGTGGTTTGGGTGCTTTAGGACAGCCATGCTCTCCTTGCATGTGCTTAGAGCTGGGAACAGGCTCAAGATGCCTGGTCTTGGCTCCCCAGCTATGCTTCAAACTGGGACACTGCTTTCAAAGCTTGCTGGTAGCCACGGTTCCTTTCCATGCCCTGCCCTCTTACAGAAATCACTCTGCCTTTCCACAACCAAATGTGTTCTCCTTTTCCATTAGTTTTTGGTTCTTTGTCAACTTGACACAGGCTAGGGTTGTCTAAGAAGAGGGAACCTCAACTGAGAAAATGCCTCCATTAAATTGGCCTGTAAGCAAGTCTATGTGGGCCTTTTCTTGATTAATGATTGATGTGGGATGACTAAGGCCACTGTAGGTGGTGCCACCCCTGATTTGGTCCATCCTGGGTTGAATAAGAAAATAGGCTGAGCAAACCATGAAGAACAAGCCAGTGAGCAGTGTTCCCCCATGGCCTCTGCTTCAGTTCCTGCCTCCAGGTTCCTGTCCTGCTTGAATTCTTAGCTTTCCTTCCCAATTTGCTTTTGGTCATGTGTTTGATCATAGCAATAGAGAACAAACTAGGACTGGCAAGAATGGAACTGGGAACACTATGCTTAGCTTACCTTCTCATATTTCCCACCAACCACCCTAGAACATCAGAATTCTCCTTATATGTGCATATAGGAAACTCACAAGCCTGCAGTGGTGGCACATACCTTTAATTCCAGCACTTGGGGAGCAGAGGCAGGCAGATCTCTGTGAGTTCCAGGCTAGCCTGGTCTCTAGAGCAAGTTCTAGGAGAGGCAGGGCTACACAGAGAAACCTGTCTCAAAACAAAACAAAATAAAGAACAAAGAAAACACCAAAAATATTTAAAACAAAACAACAAAAAGTCTACCACCAACAAAAACCTTTACTAAGTCACTAAGTAGGCCAGATGAGATGTCCTGCCTGTTGACCTTTCAGTCTCCCCTCTTCCATTCCCAGAATTAGAAATTGAACCCAGGGACTCACACATGCTGGGCGGATATTTTGAGACAGGGTCTTCACTTAGGCAGGCAGCCTTTGTACTGTGGTTCTTTCCTGGCTTAGCCTCCAGGGAAACGGAGATTAAGGTCTGTACCACCAGGCCTGGCTCCTTTTCTGTGTATCTTTTATTTTTTTGGTTCTTTTTTTTTCGGAGCTGGGGACCGAACCCAGGGCCTTGCGCTTCCTAGGTAAGCGCTCTACCACTGAGCTAAATCCCCAACCCCTGTGTATCTTTTAAAACAATTATAATTTCCCCCTTCTTACTGAAAATGGATTATTTTCTCATATAATATACAGTGTGGCAGGACATTTGATCACATTGTAAACCCCAAGATCATGAACTGGAGAAACCTTGCTGTGATGTGGCTCAGCCCTAGCACGCACCTTTAAGAGCTCAATAAAGTCAACTCTAGGTCAAGAGGCAGAGCAAGCAATACAAGGAAGTGAACCTGGATAAGTAGAAAGGAGGGTCTTTGAGTTAAAGGGTATTTAAGCCAGCACAGAGAAGAAGGATTTTTTTTTTCCTTCTGGGACTTTGGTGGAACAGAAGGTCAGCTGGATGCTTTCTCTGTCTCTCTGAGCTAGCAGGCTTTCACCCCAGCATCTGGTTCCTGAGTCTTCATTGGTAAAATGGAATGGCTGGGATTTTTGTTTTTTAAAACAATATCTTAATTACAGTTCCCTTCCCTCTACTCTCCTCCTGTTTTCCTCCCACCTCCCCTACCATCCAGATCCACTCCCATTCTATTTCTCATTAGATGAGAATAGGCTTCTAAGAGAAAACAACACAACAAAATAAAGTATAATAAGATTAAAAAAAAACCCATCACATTAAAGTTGGACAAGGGAAACCAAGAGAAGAAAAAGAGCCCAAGAGAAGGCACAAGAATCAGAAATCCACTTATTCACACAGTCAGGAGTCCTGTAAAAACACTAAACTGAATGCCATAATCTATGCACAGAGGACCTGAGGGCTGAAGCAGCCTACAGAATGGGAAAAGATATTTACCAACTCCACATCTGATAGAGGACTAATATTTAAAATACATAAAGAATTCAAGAAACTAGATATCAAGAAAGAAAATAATCCAATTTACAAACAGGGAACAGATCTAAACAGAATCTCAGTAGAGGAAACTCAAATGGCAGAGAAACAAAGAAATGTTTAACATTCTTAGCCATCAGGAAAATGTAAATCAAAACTCTGAGACTTCATTTACACCTGTCAGAATGGTTACGATCAGTAACATATGTAGCAGATCATGCCAGTGAGAATGTGGAATAGGAGAAACACTTTTCATTGCTGTTGGGAGTGCAAACCTGTATAGTCACTATGGAAATCAGTGTGGCTGATTCCCTCAGAAAGATGAAACTCGACCTATCTCAAGATCCAGCTTATCACTCCTAGGCATATACCCAAATGCTCACCTTACCCCAAGGACACATGTTTAACCAACCATGTTTACTGCTGTTCTATTCACAATAGCCAGAAATTGGAAAAAATCTAGATGTCCTTCAACAGAATGAATACTTTATTTTATATGAATGGGTATTTTGCCTGCATGTATGTGTGTGGATGGTGCCCACAGAAGACAGAAGAGGGGGGCTGTGGATTTAGCTCAGTGGTAGAGCGCTTACCTAGGAAGCGCAAGGCCCTGGGTTCGGTCCCCAGCTCCGAAAAAAAGAACAAAAAAAAAAAAAAAAAAGAAGACAGAAGAGGGCATCGGATCCCTTGGAACTGGAATTATAGAATTGTAAACTGACATGTGGATGATGAGAATGAACTCTAGGTCCTCTGGAAGAAAAACAAAGGCTCTTAACTGCTGACCAATCTCTCCAGCCCCTCCTCTTTAGCCTGTTTCTTTGGGTTGGTTTCTCTTTTTCCTTAGCATATACTACTTCGAGCCTCTTCCAACTGTAACTGTCTCCTTTTGTATATCTCCTACTCCACCCTAGGCTACCCGCCTCCCGCTAGCCTGTAGAAGGAGCTACCTATACTGCTAATATGTATTTCCCCACTTTCCACTCACTCTCCAGCACACTACAATGAAGTTGCTGCCCCAATTTTCAAATAAAACAGCTCCTGGCAAAGTATCCAGTGAGAAGGCACTGCAGCTAGACCCTAGCACTTCCATACTGTAATTCCCTTGGCAATTGCTGTTACTGTGTCAGTATGTGGACCCACATCACCACAAACATCTGGAGGTCAGAGGACAATTTGCAAGAGTCTGGTCTCTATCTAGTTCTACCATGTGGATCCTAGGGATCACTCTCAGGTCACCAAACTCAAGAGACAAGCACCTTGCCCTCATGAGCATATCACTGACTCTGCTGTCTAACTCCTACTGTCCCACCTATACCTTCAGGCTCTTCCACAGCTCTGGCTACCTTTTTCCAAGGGCATCCTTGTAGTGTGGGGTGCCAGAGTAGTGTCTTTCCTACCTAAGTTCCTCTAGAACATCATTTCTCAACCTGTGGGTTGCCATACCTTTGGAGGTTGAACAACCCTTTCCAGGTGTTGCCTAAGGCCATCACAAAACACAGATATTTATGCTACAAATCATAACAGTAGCAAAGCTACAGTTATGAAGTAGCAACAAAAATAATTTTATAGTTGGGGGGCTCACAACACGGGGAACTATATTAAAGGGTCACAGTGTTAGAAACGTTGAGACCTACTCTAGAAAGTACTTCTGGCTGGCCTTAGTACACACATCAATTATAGTGTTACGTCTTTGTCTACGCCCTAGCCAAGCTTTGTAGAAGTCATCTTCCCTATCTGTGTGGGAAAAACAATAAATATGAAGCCAATAAATTAATGATTCTTTTTTTCCTCTGTTTGTTTGGGACAGGGATTCACTGTGTAGCCATTGCTGTCCTGGATCTCACAGAGATCTGCCTGCCTCCGACTCCTAAGTGCTAGGATCAAAGGTATTCACCACCACTGCCTGGATAATTAGTGACTCTTAATTAAACCAGATGTGATGGAAATTTAATCCCACATTTGGGAGAAAGGTAGGAAAATCTCTCCTACTTTAAGGATAGGTTGTTCTATGTAAAGATTCTGCTTCAAAACAAACACAAAATTAATTGATTCTTGAGGGTTTTCATTACCACTCATACTTTGATTGCCCCAAAATTTATTCCCAGTACATGACTGTCTTCTTCTTTTTTTGGTTCTTTTTTTCGGAGCTGGGGACCGAAGCCAGGGCCTTGCACTTCCTAGGCAAGCGCTCTACCACTGAGCTAAATCCCCAACCCCCATGACTGTCTTCAAATCTCTCAACAAGGTGTCTTTTTCTAGACCTCTCAGCAAGGCTGTTCCAAAAGCATTTAAGCTCCATTTTTGTGTACCAATTAGCACCTCCCTTCCTCTGCCTACATAAGACCCCATCCTCCCTCCTCTTAGTAAATGATACATAAAGCTGCCTGATCCCCACACTAGAAAACTTAGCAGTTGGCTTAGAATTGGGCTTCTCTGGCCCTCTATATCCTGGCTGGAATTTTGAGTTTTACCCCCACAATCTGTTATTCTTTGCAGCTACATGTCTCTTATTTCACACCTGGACACTTGTGACCACCCAACCCCAAACCTGATCTCCTAATAGATGATCTCTTAATATGATGGCCTAAAAAAGACACCCCCAACCCCTGCCAGAAAAGAACAAACAAAAAACCAAAAAAACAAGACAAGACATGGTTTATAGGATCAAATCTAAATTCCTTGTACAGCAGACAAGACTTTCCAGGGCCTGGCCTGCACCCTTTCTAGCCTGCAGGGGTGGGCCCCAGGCTCTGTACAAACAAGGTAAATGCTCTACTAATGAGCCATCCCTTCTGCACCAGCAATATGGTCCTTCAACAAAAAATTTCTCCAAACCCATCAGCCTTTGCCCAGAACCACTTTCCCTTTCTGCCTCTCCTCTTCTTGGTCATGACTCTGCCTTACTTTATGCTTTTACACATGTGCTCAAGGTGAAGACGGCAATTCTCTTCTGTACTTTCCAGCATCTCAAAGGCTTCCCTCTGTGCTGTCTCTGTTCTGCTGACAAGCTACTCTAAGATCCCTGCTCTCATGCTTTTTAAAGATTTTTAAAATTTATTTTATGAGTACACTGTAGCTGTCTTCATGCACATCAGAAGAGGGCATCGGATCCCATTACAGATGGTTATGAGCCACCATGTGGTTGCTGGGAATTGAACCCAGGACCTCTGGAAGAGCAGTCAGTGCTCTTAACTGCTGAGGCATCTCTCCAGTCTGTCTCATGCCTTCTTTTGCACCCAGCTTGCCTTGTCTCAACTCTCTCGGACCAACTCAAGTTTAGGACTTTGAAATTAGACTCAATCTTCCAGGTATTCCTTTTTGTGTAATTCTCTGCAACCTGACTGAATTTCTAATGGCTCCTTCAGGGCTCAAGAGATGAGAGGACAGATTTTTAATGGCAACTAAAGAAATAGTGAAAAAAATCACTTGAATTCAGCTAATTCAAATTTGTGGCAGGACAAAGGCCGGCATCAGATGTCTACTGAGAGCTTCTTTATTTTTCCAAATCTATCTTTTGTGGATTTCAGCTTTTCCATTTCATTTTTCTTAATACTCAGCAGCTGTATATTAATCAAGATGCTAATGAATCATCGGCTTCCCTGGTTCTGCACTCACCAATTAGGTGTTAATAAACAAAATGTGTGGTGTCCTCTCTGCAGGCTTCTTCAGTTCTTGGGCTGACTTCTGTGGCAGAACCCTGGACTGAGGCCAGGTAATGGAAGAGTGCACATTACAGTTGCCTGGTGTACTTGGCCTGAGTGGGGCTTGGGATGTGGGGTCTGTAAGCATATCAATGCACTCATCTATTATGTCTGTCCTTCTAAGAAGCCCCTAATCAGTTCCAAGAATCAGAAGAGTTCCCAAGCAGGGCCTAAGTTGGCAGGGGGCCCAGGAAACGGGTCTAAGGGAAGAGACCATCTGTTCACTCCAGGTAACGCTATGATTGGCAGATGTATGGGCCAGAGCTACTCACTGATGGGGCCTTCACTCTGTGGCCACTCACAGATAACACAAGTAAATAAGCTACCAGCCACTTATGACCATCTCAGGGGACAGGTCCAGGAGAGGGACCCACAGAATCTGGCACTCAGGCAAAGTGATGGTTTGCTGAAGTTATGCCAGAAAAGGGGAAGGTTTGACTGGAAGCTGATGAGCTAGTTCCTCACCCACCTCCCCTTCAGAAATGTGTTAATATTTCAATCATGTTGCCGAGTGTTGGCTGCTGGATTTGCTAACTGGTCCCTGTGATGATTTCCATCCATCTGGTGTTTGGCTCTGGCAGAAGTCTTTCAAGTCTGTAAATGCTTTCTTTGCCTGTGACTCTTCAGCACAGAGATCCTGGTCTAAGCATGCTAACATCTGCAGGACACTTATCAAACGAATGGTTCATTCGTATCTGCCTATTTTCTTGTCTCTGACAAACAGCACAGGTCTAGAAAGCCCCGTAGTCTGCTTTCCTACTAAGAAATGGGAGAGAAAAGAGCAATCTAGCTTCGTCTGGAGCCTCTTACTCTGGCTTCAAGTAAGCTCATTCAGTCCACAACTGTCATCACAACAGTCATCCTCATAGCAACCTAATAGTTCCTTGTACCATACCACTTTAAGTTGTAGCTCTGAAATCCTGCTGTGATTTCTCACCTTGGCTGTACATATCATGCAAATATCCCAATATCCAACACATCTCAAAAAAAGAAGAAAAAAAAAAAGGAAGGTGGTAAGGGCATTGTAAAGTGGAACTTAAACTCTTCCCTGTGAGAAGCCATAACAAACAGAAAGCAGAGGTGTCCTGGTAAGCACTGAGCTACTTATTCCCAGGTCTCTGAGGGATGGGCAAAGTCCTGATTTGCAGTTTATGAAATGCCACTGTGCAAATATTCCCATTATAGCAATATCAAGCTTCTAACATAAACTTGTCAACTTGGGAAGGGATATATAGAATCAGCTCTTGAGCCACGCAGTGGTGACACACACCTTTAACCACAACATTGAGTTTAAGGCTAGCCTGGTCTACAGAATGAGTTTCAGACCTGGTAGGGATACACAGAGAAACCCTGTCTCAAAGAACAAAACAAAACAAATAAAAGAATCAGCTCTTGCAAACCAGCAGGAGCCAGCTCCAGTATACCATGGATGGGGACAATTTCCTTCTTCCTGTCACTTCCCCAAAGGGCCTTTTCCCAATCTGTTTTAGTAAATGGCACTCCAACTTAATCCATCTCTCTTTACACTCCCTTCAAAATGTTCTCTACATAGTAACCAGAGCCTTTGCTTCCTTTTTATTGCTTTTTTTTAAAAGACAGTCTAGAACTCACTATGTCAACCAACCTTGAACTCAGAGGTCTGCCTGCCTCTTTGTCTCAAGTGCTGAGATTAAAGCTGTGCACCACATCTAGCCAGCATCCTTTTTTTTTCTTTTTTCTTTTTTTCAGAGCTGGGGACCGAACCCAGGGCCTTGCACTTGCTAGGCAAGCGCTCTACCACTGAGCTAAATCCCCAACTCCTCCAGCATCCTTTTTTATAACAGGAACCTAAGTATGTCACATCTCTGGCCCAGCAGTTCCCACTAAGTATAATCTCCTTTCTTCTAGAGCCTATTAAGATATCTAAATCTGTGGATACTCATCATATATACTCCTTCTGTAGACTTTTGTCATATCTGAATGACTTATAATGCCTGATGCAAGCCTGGAGTGGTGGTGCACACCTGCAATCCCAGAACCCAGGAGGTGCAAGCAGCAGCATTAATTTAGGACAATTTCAGCTATGTATCAAGTTCAAGGCTAGCCTGGACTACATGAGGGACTATTTTAAAAGATTTATTTGTTTACTTATTTATTTAATGTATGAGTGCTCCGAGGGACTATTTTAAAAGAACAAAAACAAAGCCCAACAATGGGCCAGCAAGATGGCCCTACAGGTAAAAGC
Organism: Rattus norvegicus; assembly: GCF_021556685.1. NCBI lineage: Eukaryota > Metazoa > Chordata > Mammalia > Rodentia > Muridae > Rattus > Rattus norvegicus. The sequence continues at coordinate 38,406,010 of NC_141552.1, forward strand.
TACTCCTATGCAAGCCTGGATACCTAAATTCAATCCCAGAAACCCAGATAAAGATAGAAGAACCATGCTAAATGTCATGTGGAACTGGCAATCTTAATATATAGGAGACTGACTACATATGCTACATTCCCACAAAAACTTGCATACAGATGTTCACAGCACTGTTACATATAATAGTCAAATGTCAATTTGTCTATTGATAACAAATGAAATATGATATTCATAATATGGAATTTTAGCTAGAAGAAAGACTTATGTTCTGACAAAGGCTATGATATAAATGACATGCCAAGTGAAGAAAGTTAGACACAAAGAAGCACATGGCATGACTCCATGCACATGAAATATCCAGAATAGGCAAGTGTATGGAGACAGAAGGCAGATTAATGGATACAGGGGTTGGGGAAGAGGCAGGGACTGGAACTTATTGCTAGGAGGAATGAGATCTCTTTTTGGAATGAGAAAAGACTTTGAGGTTGACTAGTGATGTTTGTATGGTTCACAGACTAAAAGCTATGAACTCACACACTTCTACAGGTGAGTTGCATGGCATGACACAGAATGAGCATCCTTAATTCTAAATTCAAAAATCCATGCCAGGAATGGTGGTACACACCTTTAATCCCAGCACTGAGGAGGAAGAGGCAGGCTCATCTCTGAGTTCAAGACCAACCTGGTCTGCACAGTGAGTTCTAGGACACCAGGCTTACATGATGAGGCTCTGCCGATTAAATAAATAAGCCCCCCAAATCTAAAACATGATGCTCAGGAAGTTTCTGATAAGCAGCATAGCACATGCCTTTCTATAATCCTAGCACTTGGGAGGCTGATGCAGAAGGACCTTGAGTTCTAGGAGTCTGAACTGACACAACAGGACTCTGCTGAAATAAGTCCTGAGTGATTGTGCCGTGTTGATATGAATGTAATCATATTAAGAACGTCATTGCTTCAGTTTCCTGGGAAGAGCAAAGCCTTCCCCTAGTATGTGTTCAGATGATGACAGTGTGTGTAGAAAGTTTGGATCACTTCTTTTCCTCCTGAATATTTACTGTCTGAGACTGCTTCCCTATAAGATTTCCTACTAAAATTAGCTAAACCTGCTTCCTCATTCAATTGTATGTAATAAGGCTGCTACCTCAACTGGTTAAAAAACATTATAAATGCACCACCAAGTTGCAGGGTTGCTGCTGGTGTGCCTCCATCATGGCACATGGCCCACTCAATCCCAGCTTTTTTGTATATGTGCCTGTCCTTTATTCCTTTGTCAGACCAGTCGAGGTCAAATCCAAATACATGCAGGTTTCAGCAATTGGGAATGTATGTTCAGTGACAGGGTTACTCATCTACCATGCACAAGACACTGAGTTCTATCCTCAAGACAGCAAAAGCAAGAAGGAAAACAAAGGAAAAAACTCAGAATGGATCACATATTTAAACAGTAAATGCAAAATCACAAAATTAGAATGTAGGAGAAAATCTAAGTGACTTTGATTTTGGTGTCTTTTGAGTGTCTCACTATAAAGACCATGCAGGGAATCAAAGGCTTATGCCACTAAGCCTGGCTGTTGATGTCTTAACTTTTTGTGTTTTGTTTTTTCAAGAGAGTGTTTCTCTTTGTAGCCCTGGCTGCCTGGCAGCCTTTGAACTTGCTTTGTAGACCAGGCTGGCCTTGAGCTCAGAGCTCTGCCTTCCTCTCAGCCTCTAGAGTGTTGGAATAAAAGGCATGTGCAACTATATCCAGCTTTTCCACCCCTTTTCTGTTGATATCTTAAATAACACACACATAAATCCACAAAAGAGAGAACTGAGAAACTAGATTTCATTGAAATTAATAACTTAAAGCCAGGTATAGCTTAGAGCTGTTTTATTCATAATTGCTAAAACTTAAAAGCAATCAAGATGTCCTTCAGTAGTGAAATGGATATATTCTAAGGCATATCCATAAGAAGGATATTATGAAGTACTAAAAACCAGTGAGTTGCGATGCCACCAAAAGACAGAGCTATCACAGATCCATATTGCTAAGCACCAAGAAACCAAAAGCGCTTGCATTCCTATCACCTAGACCCTCAATAAATATCTGATGAATGAATAAATAAATGTGCAAGGGGAAACAACTTTAAGTTATCCTTGACACCTTCTTTCTTTTACCCCAGAATCAAATCTATTATCAACTTGTCAGATGTACCTTCCAACACCTGACATATCTCACCATGTCCATACCTCCATGGACCAAACTATACTCATCCTGTATGAGACTGGTTTGTATATGCTTGGCCTAGGGAGTAGTACTATTTGGAGGTGTGGCCTTGTTGGAGTAGGTGTGTCACTGTCGGTGTAGGTGAAGCTAGGACCTTCATCCTAGCTGCCTGGAAGGCAGTATTCTGCTAGCGGCCTTCAGATGAAGCTGTAGAACTCTTGGCTCCTCCTTCACCATGCCTGCTTGGATGCTGCCATGTTCCCACCTTGATGATAATGGACTGAACCTCTGAACCTGTAAGCCGGCCCCAATTAAATGTTGTCTTTATAAAAGTTGCCTTGGTCATGATGTCTCTTCACAGCAGTAAAACCCTAACTAAGACATACTTGGCTAATCCCCATGGCCTCCGCATTCTCATCCTCCTTCCTGTTACAGCAACCAGGGGGAGCCCTTTACTACTTTCTTCCAAAGGGAACAAACTTCTTCTATTAGGGAGAGACAGTAATTTTTTTTTTTTTTTTGAGACAGATCTCAGAGGCATCTAAAGTCTTAGCTGCTAAGCTAGGGATGTAGCTCAGTTGTTGAAGTGATTCTTTAGCATGTACAAAGCCCAGCATTCAATACCAAGCACTGGTATAAACCAGGTATACACACTATAATCCTAGTAGTTGCGAGGTGGGGCAGCAAGTTCAGAAATTCAATTCCAGGTCATCCTAGCTGCCAGTTTGAGGCTAGCCTGGGATACCTAAGACCCCACTGAAGAAAGAAATGGGACAGGGAAGAGAAAGAAAAGGAAACCAGACAAGGTTTCTCTGTGTAGCCCTGGCTATCCTGTCCAGCTCTGTAGACCAGGCTGTCCTCAAACTCACTGCCTCTGCCTCCCGAGTGCTGGAAATAAAGGCATGTGCCACCGCTGCCCAGCCTAACTGTATCTTTTCCTACCTCCCTTTAACCGGCGCTGTTCAGTAATCCCTGCATGCCTCTGTCTGAAGCAGGGGCTTCCTTACCAAGTGCTGTACTCTTCACCTTCTCCAGGAAATCTGCTATGACCTTGAATGGAAATCAAGTCACCATTACTGTCTCCTCAGTTTTTCCTCAGATCATGCTACCCAGTATGTTCTCCACATCCATATCTGAATCATCCATGGATTCAAATCACAAGTCAAACTTAGAAGAGGTGCTGGGGATATGGTGGTTGCTTTTATTTTGAAAAAAGATTTTGATTTTTATCAAGAATAGTATTCATAACCAGTGTGTGGTGAGGCATGCCTCTAGTCCCAGCACTTGGAAGGCAGATGCAAGCAGATTTCTGTGAGTTCCGCGTCAGCCAAACCTTCACACTGAGATTGGACCTTGAAAGAGAGCTGGAGAAACCTCAGCAGGTAAGAGCACTTGTCAGTAACAGAGTTCACATGGTGGCTCTCAATCACTCAGAACTTCAGTTTCAGAGGATCTCAATCCTCTTCTGACCTCCATAAGCACTAGGCATGCACATGGTACACAAACATACATTCAGGCAATACACTTACATGAACATGAGTCTGATTGTGAGGATGCTATGCAATGTTACAGATGGGACCTGACTAGATCTAGCTTCTACTTTCAGGGAGGGGACCCTGAAATTAAACCTTGTGGATTTCAATAGGAGGACGCCTGTACCCAGAACCATTGTGGGCACCTGTTGTTAGCATTTCCTCTAAGCTCCGCCCAGCAGTTACCTAGCAACAGCCAGGTAGGAGCCTGGTTCACATATAAAGACTATTTGACTGGGGCTTAAGCCTTCGAGTGGTTTGTTCTCTTGTTCTCTCCCCCCCCCCCTCTGTCCATCTTCCCTCTTTCTCCCACTCTTTTCTCTCTTTTTTTTTTTTCTTTTTTTTTTTCGGAGCTGGGGACCGAACCCAGGGCCTTGCGTTTACTAGGCAAGCGCTCTACCGCAGAGCTAAATCCCCCAACCCTCTTTTCTCTTTTCATCTCTCCATTTTCTCCCTCTTTCGCTCTCTCTCTCTCTCTTTACCCCCCTTTCTCTTCCCCAACCTTTCCCTTCTCACTAGCAAACTTTCTTTATATTAGGTCTGTCTCGTGGCTGATTCCTCACGGGGACACCTAGGCCGGGCCTGCCAAGATGCACTGCTTCACTGCTGCCGTTTCATAAAACACTACGCCTGGAAGGTGTTAAAATCGCCGGTGGAACAAAACCAAGGGCAGACCTCGTGGAATAAACCACGTGAAAAAAGCGGGGCCCCGGAGTCCAGGAAAAGCAGTTAGGCCTGTCACTCCTCACCTCGGCGCCACTGAGCTAGGTGTCTCCTCGTGGTTCTCATTCTGCTGATGCTCTCCGCTCTCCACAATCGCTGGCGGTTCCTGGTCCTTTAACTCCACGGGAGGCACGGCCACCTGCGAGCACAGCCAGCTCTGGAGAGGCGGTGTGGGAAGGCGCCTCTACCTGCGTGTTGGGTAACCTCAAAAGGGACGCGGCGGTGGCTGGGAAGTAAGGGCTCGAGGCCCCAGGGTCGGGGCCCTAAGGTTCGCAATGGAGGGCGCGCTAAGACCTTCCCGCCGATTGTAATTTAAAATAGGCCGAGTGCGGCACACGCCTCGAATCCCTCCCCAGCCTCGGGAGGCTGAGGCAGGTGACCGCTTCGAGTTCGAGGCCCGGCCGGGTCTACACAGTGAGTTGTCTTCGCCCGGCTCCTGTGGCGCACCGCGCCCCCTCGCAGCCTCGTCCACCAGGCCCCAGCGCTTCGTTAGTCAGGAAACCTCGCCTCTCCCGGCAAGAGGCGGCGCTAACCCTGAGGAACAGTCCCCGGGTTCGAGCATGTGTGGGAAGTCTCGTATCCCGGTGGCCCTAAGCCCCGCCCGCCTCCCGCACACGGGAAACCAGCGCCTCACGTACTCCTTGGCGCTCCATTCCGTCTTTCCCGCCTCCGCGTTCCCGCCCTCTGCGCACGCCACGCCCCGAGCACGTGCTGAATGAACCGCGCTCTGGCCCCGCCCCCAAAAGGCGGCGAACTTGTAGGCCCTTGGAACAGGCCCTGTGGTTTGGGCTATGCTGGAGTTGCCTATTGGGGTCTGCAGTGGCAAACTTATTTGTGTTGTTTAGACGGGTGGGCGTCTGAGCTCATAGCGCGTATGTGCCGGACTCGGGGTCACCTGTGGCCCTCAGAATTCAGCGTTTGAGGAATGCACTATACATCAGTGTTCCACCCCTTCAATCTACAATTGGGGTGGGTGGATTGTCTTTTCCAAGACATCGTTTCTCTGTGTATCTCTGGCTCTCCTGGAACTAGCTTTGTAGATCAGGCTCGCAGAGATCCTCCTGCCTCTGCATCTAGAATGCTAAGATTAATGGTATGTGCCACTACTGCACGGCTCAAATTCTTTCGGAACAGGGTCCCACTATGTCCTGGTCTAGGACTCTTTAAACTGAGATCGGCCTGCCTCTGCCTTGGAATTGAAGGCAGGCACCACTGAGACTACTGACAACCTTCATTTTTTTTTTAATGTTTATATTTTCTTTTATTTACATGTTGCATATAATTTAAACTACTTTGGGGCATCTGCCAGTGAAGGCCAGGAGAGGGCATCAGATCCCTTCGTTATAAGCCTCCTGACATGGGTGCTGAGAACTGAATTCCTGTTCTGTGATGGTTTTATTTTGTTTTACACTTGACCTATTTTGTGCAAGCACATGTGCCATCCACTCTGGGTGTGGAAACCAGAAGACAGCTTCGAGGGGTCCACTCTCACTTTCCACCTTGTGGGTCACAGAGATGGAACTAGGTTCTCAGACTAGGCAAGTACCTGAACCCACTAAGCCATTGAGAGGGATCTCATCTTTAAAGTTTTATATACTTTTTATGGGTATGAGTGTTTTGACTGCATATAATTCTGTACCACAGTGCCCATAGTGCTTAGTGCTCATGGTGACCAGAAAAGAGGCTCAGAAATCCTGAGGCTGGAATTACAATTGTAAGCCACCATATGGGTGCTTAAATTAGACTTGGCCCTCTGTAGGATCAACCAGTGCTTAACCTCTGAGCCATCTTTCCAACCCTTTATTTTATTTATTTATTTTTTTATTTTCTTCTTTTCAGAGCTGGGGATCAAACCCAGGGCCTTGCGCTTGCTAGGCAAGCGCTCTACTGCTGAGCTAAATCCCCAACCCCCTTTTCTTTATTTTTTATTTTTATTTTATTTTATTTTATTTTATTTTTTTTTGCTGCTAACATCCCTAGCAGCTTGGGTCCTGGAATGGTGGCTATGTGAGGGAATGAAGAAAGGACATACACACCGTGAAACTGGGATCAGGTGAGGTTCTCTAATGCTCTGGCTACAACCTGGGACCTCAGCTGATTTACAGCACAGCTAATCCTGGTAGGAGGAATTGTGGGTGAGCAATCCTGGCTTTAAAACTTCAGGAGAGGGGGCTGGGGATTTAGCTCAGTGGTAGAGCGCTTACCTAGGAAGCGCAAGGCCCTCGGTTCGGTCCCCAGCTCCGAAAAAAAGAACCAAAAAAAAAAGAAAAAAAGAAAAAAAAAAAAAACTTCAGGAGAGGAAGCCAGATTTGCTAGTCTTTGCACACTGATTAATTATCCGTAAACAATCATTCTGGAACTCTGGGGAAAAGCTTTGCCATTGCTCTTGAGCCTGGTTCATATAGGTGTTACGTAGACAGGTTTCCCATGGGCCAATTGGTCTTGGACTCCTGTGCCCACATCAAAATACACATTCAGGCTGGACTCTACTTATTCAGGGCTCCCTCTGCTTACTGTCTGTCTGTCTGTCTGTCTTGCCTGTCAGTCTGTCTTGTCTCTCTCGCCAGAGTTTCTCTGTAGCCCTGCCTCTATAGACCAGGCTAGCCTCAAATTCAGATATCAGCCTGCCTCTGCCCACCAAACGCTAACTCAAGGCAGGTACCACCAAAGCCAGCTGGAAAACTGGCACTCTCAAAATAATTCCCCCTTATTACTGCAGTGATTTAAAAACTGAAACAGTTATAAAAATTAACAACTGGCATACCATAAATTTATTGACAAGAGGCAACAAACTAAGGGTTGCTGGGTGGTGGTGGTGCACAGTTTTAAATACATCGCTCAGGAGGCCCATCTGAGGCCAGCCTGGTCTACAGAGTAAGTTCTAGGACAGCCAGGACTACACAGAGAAACCCCATGTGGGAAAAAAAAAGAAACAAACAAACAAACAAACAAACAAAAAAACAACAAAAACCTTGTGTAGTGACATAAACCTATATAATCCCAGTACTTGGGAGATAGTGATACCCTATCTTGGGGGTGGGAGTCATTAGTATCTTTTTCAATTTTATTTACTTTTTTTTTTTTAAAGATTTATTTATTTATTACATATCAGTACACTGTAGCTGTCTTCAGATACACCAGAAGAGGGCATCAGATCTCTTTACAGATGGTTGTGAGCCACCATGTGGTTGCTGGGAATTGAACTCATGATCTCTGGAAGAGCAGTCGGGTGCTCTTAACCGCTGAGCCATCTCTCCAGCCCAAGCTTTTTTTTTTTTAATGTATGAGTGCTGTCTGCATGTACACCTGCATGTCAGAAGAGGGCATCAGATCCCTTTAAAGATGGTTGCCAGCCACTATGTGTGGTTTCTAGAAATTGAATTCGGAACCTTGGGAGGAGCCAGTGTTGTTAACTGTTGAGCCATCTCACCAGCCCTGACATTCGTGTATATGTATATATGCATATGAGCACACTGTCCCTGTCTTCAGACACACCAGAAGAGGGCATCAGATCTCATTACAGATGGCTGTGAGCCACCATGTGGTTGCTGGCGATTGAACTCAGGACCTCTGGAGGAGCAGCCAGTGCTCTTAACCACTGAGCCATCTCTCCAGGCCTGACATTAATTTTTGGGGGGCTAAAGAAATGGCTCAGCAGTTGCAGGCACACGCTGCTTTCCCAGGGGACCTAGGCTTGGTTCCTAGCACCCACATGTTGACTCATATCAGTCCATAGCTCCAGTTCTAGGAGATCCAATGCCCTCTCCTAGCAACAGAGCCTCATGTGTACAAAGACACACACAGGGCTGGAGAGTTAGCTCAGTGGTTAAGAACACTTGTTCTTTAAAGAAAAATTATAGAGATAGATAGATAGATAGATAGATAGATAGATAGATAGATAGATAGACAGACAGACAGATAGACAGTATTTTTTTTTTAAAGCACTTGTTCTTGTAAAGGGCCAAGGTTTAATTCCCAGCGCCCACAAGGAAGGAAGCTCAGCACCTCTATGGGCACCAGGCATGTGGATATACAAAATACTCATACATAAAAAACAGAGTAAGGGGTTGGGGATTTAGCTCACTGGTAGAGCGCTTGCCTAGCAAGCGAATGCCCCTGGGTTCGGTCCCCAGCTCCGAAAAAAAGGAAAGAAAAAAAAAAGTTTAAATGTAAAAAAAAATAAGAAAAAAGACATGCAGACAAAATAACTATACACATAAACATAAATTAAAAAGTAAAACACAACAATCCAAAAAACCACCTAAATGCTCATCTGAGCCCCCAGCAAAGCAAGTCAGGTGTGGATACACAAAGCTTTACGAACTTACTCCCCAGAGCTCATGTGATTACTTACTTACTTACTTATTTATGACAAAGTCGAAGTATCTGGCCCAGGGTGGCTTCAAACTCATGATTGCCCCTGCCTCAGCTGCTGGGAGATTTGATTTTTAGGAGGAAAATTAAGAGCAGCTTCTCACCCACAGTCCCTCGTTCCCATCGACCTTGGGAATCCTGGATTTTAGGCTATCACCTACTAAGTGCTGTTTTTGCCAAGAGGACTTTTCTGTTCCTAGCCTTAAAAGAGGGCTTGGCTCCAGTTAGTGGTTAGTGCGTGACTGAGCTGTGGGTGGCTTGTCAGCAAAGTGCTTGCGGCATGAGTTCAATCCACACTATGGACAAGGGATGTGCATTTACAATCTGAGGCAGAGACAGGAAGGTCCCTGGAGCTTACTTGTGAGGTACCCTGGCCTAACGGGTGTGAGCCCCAGCCAATGAGAGTCCCTGTCTCAGAGGACATGGAGTGCTCCTAAAGATGGCACTCGAGATTGTCTCCCATAAGTACCTCAACAGACACACACACACACCATCACACCATTAACAGTAAGTGCTCAGTGGAGCACGGAGCTGGCTCGGACTGACTGGGACCTCTTAGGAGCAGACCATGGAGGATCTAAGCCCGACTCCCGAACTGCGCACCAGGAACCATCCCCAGCTTTCTCTCCACCAAGCACTGAATGGAACCGGGAGTGAGGCCACACCCACGAGTCACCTATTGAAATGAACGACAAGAGTCCTAACAAAAGGCACCACCCAAGGGAACGTGCCCACTTTATTAAACAGCTAACCTGTAGGGCCCAAACCCATCCTCACAAGCAAACTACACAGACCACTAAAAGCCACCACAAGGAACCTGCTCCCATAGTTGGAACCCTACCCTTGGGGTGTGTGAGGCAGAGGAAGACAGCTGGCCTCACGGAGGCCTCATAAATACTAGGTCACTGCTGCGGGATGCACAGGGACTAGACAGGGATCGCTGGGGCAGCCTGTTATCATGCAGCCTCCTGTGTCTTTGAGGACCTGGGCTCAATGTCCAGTCGGCACACGGGGCTGTCGTATACCATCTGCAGGTTCACCTTGTGGCCCACCAGCTCTCGGATGTTATTGATACCATATTTGATCATTGTTGGGCTGACAGGGGAAGGAACAGAGTTTAACACTAAGTCAGATTAACTTCTGCTTCTCAGAGGCTCCCATCTTTCTCAGAATGAATGCCAAAGTCTCCCCCACGGTGAACATGTTGTACCACTGGCCCAGTCCTACCTCCCATTCTCCCCTTGTTCATGCTTAGTCTAGCCTCAGAGCCCAAGTACTGGCTGTTCCTTATCCAAGCCTTGCTCTGTCCTCTCTATAGCACTTTCTGTACATTAACGCTCTGGCCTTCTGAGTCTCCTGATTAGCCATGCTAACCGCCCTTCCGTTCCCACTAGGATCCAGGTTGCAAGTATTAGAGAAACGTGCCCCAGTGCTCACAGCTCAGGGCCAGGCACAGAACACGGCATTCCTACCAGCACTGCTGGAGGAGTGAACAAGTGAATGAGACGATGGAACCATCCTAGGAGGGTACTCACCGCTCCAGAGAGAGACCCCAAGCAATGACAGACACATTCTCAGGGAGCCCCATAGGCAGGAGCATCTCAGGGCGGAAGACTCCAGAGTTGCCAACTTCAACCCACTTCTTTAGACCTGTGGGGACAAAGGGAAAGCTAGAGTGTGCATCTGGGCGATACTGCACAAAGAACAGGAAGATGCAGTAGGAGACTGGCAAAGAGGGTGACCCAGGCCCAGTGTGAGGTCCCTCAGACCTCCCTCTGCGCCGTCTCCCATCCCTGACCTTGGTGGTAGCTGAACACTTCCATGCTGGGCTCTGTGTAGGGGTTGTAGGCCGGCTTGAAGCGCAGCTGTGTGATTCCTGTGGGGGTTGGCCAAGACAGGCTGATGACCTCAGAGTCACTCTCCCAGCCCCCCAAACACTGCCTGCCTGTATTGGCTTGACTGCTCACCCAGCTTGGTGAAGAACTCCCTCAGTACACCCATGAGGTGGCCCAGGGTGAGACCATGGTCAGCTATCACACCCTCAATCTGGTGGAACTCGGCCAGGTGTGTGGCGTCCAGCGTCTCATTCCGAAACACACGATCAATAGAGAAGTACTTGGCTGGTGTAAATGGCTTCTGGGGAGGAGGAGTGATAGCCAGGTCAGGCCTGGCCCTGGCCTGGGTCAGAAGGTCTATAGGACAGTACCAACCACCCACCTGCCCAGGACAAGCTGCACCTTCTGGGCTAAACGGTAGAGGGCTCGGGCGCTGGCTGCTGTGGTATGTGTGCGAAGCAGGTTTTTCCGGGCCTCTTCCAGCTTCCAGGTATACTTGTAGCTTCAGGAGAAAAAGCAGGATGTCTGCCCTGAGGTCCTGGAACTCCAGCATCCCGTCCCTCCCCTCTCAAGAGTCCTGCTTCTGCCTCACCCTTGTGAGCCGTAGCCACCCTGGGAGTGGGTCCGTTTCACCCGCTGGACATAGTCCATTGGGAGCTGCAGGGCCTCGGCTGGATCTAGGCAAGACAGAGTCATGTGGTCAGCCAGTGAGCACCTCTCAGAAGCCACTGCATGTCAGGCACTGCTCCACGGAGGGTCCTGTGCCATAGCACTCAGTGGTACCTGCTGGCACTCCTCAGTTGATGACCTTCCCCTCTTCCAGAAGCCACTTCCCCTTCTTCCCTTTTACTGTGTGAAAGCCCAAGTTTCCCTCTGGTTTTGACACATTACCTCCTGCTCTGGTCTCCTCTCATTCCTACGTGACCATGACCTGCAGTCACAGGGCCACCAACTGACATTTCAGCCTCAGGACCTTTGTCCTGACCTCCGTCTCTCTCCCTTACTTCCTTGTCTTTGCTTTGAGACTTGATCTGACTGGCCCTGAACTCAGAGATCCATCTGCCTCTGCCTCCCAAATGCTGCCACTAAAGGTGTGTGCACCACATCCAGCCTTGCTAAAGACTCAAGCAGCACGAGCTTCCAGCCTTCCCTAGTTCTATAGGCACAACATTGCTATCTCCAGTGATTTTTAACCCCTTGTCCCACTCACAGATTCCTCAGAACTATCTAGTCAGGAAGTGGATCTCCCTGGGGTGAAGGACTTCTGTGCTACTCAGGCTATGACTCAGCTGACTCTTAGCATTCAGGAGGACTTTCAGGGAGACGTTGCTCAAGAAGTATGTGACTTCCCCCAGTGCTTCCTGAAACCCAGGTCCTTCCTCAGGTTTGGCAAGTGTTCATCCACTAACATGCACTTCCAGAAGCAAATGAGCAAAACATTTTTTCTTTAACAACTTAGATTTAGTTCCTGAGTAAGTCTTTTGCATGTAACAGCTGTGTAGCCTTAGGCAAATGATGTTCCCTCTGTGCCTCGGTTTCCTCAACTGTAAATGAGGGGCAAACAGTATCACTTTCTGTAGCTGGAAGGTTTGGAACAGCGGAGCAGATGAGTTTTGGGTACCACGACAATGGGCACTTAGGGAGCTTGCCTGTCACTTCAGAGGGGAGACGACAGACAGTTTGAGAAGTCACTCGTTTCAGAGGGACTAAGGACAGTGAAACAGGGGCTGGCCTGTGACAAGGGACAGAGAACTTGGAGACAGAAAACTTGCCAGCATGCAGGAGATCCCACCCCTAGCAACAGCAGCATGCGCCCATGCACGCATGTGTGCACACGCACGTACAACAAATAACTAGTCATGGGGGCTCACATGTGTGATCCCATCATTCTGAAGGCTGAAGCAGGAGAACAGAAGACACTTAGATCAATCATGGCTACATAGTGACTTGTAGGTCAACTTAGGCTATAGAGTGGGACCCTGTCTTAAACAACCAAAATAATAAGGGAAAATGTCTTAGCACTTCAAAAGCTGAGACAGGGGGCTGGGGATTTAGCTCAGTGGTAGAGCGCTTACCTAGGAAGCGCAAGGCCCTGGGTTCGGTCCCCAGCTCCGAAAAAAAGAACCAAAAAAAAAAAAGCTGAGACAGGAGGATATGAGTTCAAGGCCAGCTTGGGCTATAGTGAGGGACTCTAGTTGAAAAAACAAAAAAGAACAAAAGAAGTTAAAAGTGGAAGTGATGGGCATGTCCAGAATTAAGGACAACACGCTTCTTATTTAATGGCTTGCTTTTATTTTTCAATCGTGTGTATATCTGTCTGTGTGGCTGTGTGCACATGAGCTTGTTGTGTGCCTGAGGAGCCCGGATGGCATCAGATTCCTTGGAACTGGAGTTAAAAGGCTGTTGTGAGCATCAAATACAGGTGCTGGGAACTAAACTAGGGTCCTCTGCAAAAGCAGCAAGTGCTCTTAACTGCAAAGCCTTTTCTCCAGCCCACATATATACTTCAGTTTAGTGAAAAGGATTCTGGCCCCAAATAAACCTTAGAGAATTTACATGATAGTGAGAGGAGAGGGGACAGAACCAGGGTGGAATTTGATTATTTACTTCTTTATTTATGCTACGGACAGATAGAATACAGGTTCCAATATGCCACACTACAGTCCTTAGGTGGCATTAAAAATCTTAGACATGAGGTCAGGCAGTGATGACACATGCCTTTGATCCCAGCACTCAAGAGGCAGAGGCAGGTGAACCTCTGATTTCCAGGCCAGCCTTGTCTACAAAGAAACCCTGTCTTCAGGGAAAAAACAAAACAAAACAAACCTGGGACACTTCAGGCATAGTGGCACATGCCTTTAGTACAAACACTAGGGAGGCAGAAAAAGCTGGGTACATTTTTGTGAGTTTGAGGCCAGCCTGGTCTACATAATGAGTTTCAGGACAGCCAATAGAATTCTGAATAAAATGAAATAAAATGGGTTGGAGAGATGGCTCAATGGATAAGAGCACTGACTGCTCTTCCAAAGGTCCTGAGTTCAATTCCCAGCAACCACATGATGGCTCACAGCTGTCTGTAATGAGATCTGATGCCCTCTTCTGGTATGGACAGCTAGACTGTACTCATATGCAAAATAAATAAATATTTTAAAAATGAAATAAAATGCATACCTTTGTGTGCATTGTGGCTACACCTTTAAGCCTAGCCTTAGCAAGGCTGGGAAATCCTTGTGAGTCCAAGGCCAGCCTGGTCTACATGAGCTCTGGACTAGTCAAGGCCACAGAGTGAAATCCTTTTTCTCTATAAACAAAGAACTCTGGGTGGCTGCCTTAAGCTGACAAAGTCCCACGGCAGGTCCGGCAAGTTTGGAAGCAGAGACTAGGCACAAGGAAGAGGGATGGCAGTGGAGGATGGGACCAGCTGCCAGGGCCTGGCTGGCCACAGTGACTCTGGACCTCATTTTATGAAATGCAATATCCCTTCCGTAAAGCTTGACTTTATCCAGACTTGAGGCTTCTGCTACTGCACTGGCCAGGCTCGCCGGCTACCCACCTCGCAGGAAGAAAGTATCATGTTGGTCACGCGCTGGGTGCTGCTGAGGCTGGAAGAGTGCATCAAAGTTCCAGAAGGAGCTCTCGATGAAATTGTCCGTAGGCATCTCTGTGAACCTGCAGGAGACATGACTGACTGCTCTGCAGGCCTGTGTCCAGTAGCTTCCAAACCCCACCCCAGGCCGTGTGCTCACCCCATCTCCAAGAAGATTTGTCGGAACTGGGAGCGGACCTTGAGTAAGGGGTGCAGGTGGCCACTGTCTGGGAGCACACCACGGGCAGAGAAGTTGTAGGGTTTGAAGGGTCGGTCCCTCCAGGAGCCACTGTGGGGAGATACAGGGTGCAGAGACATGAGGAGAGCTGCCCAACCCTCCCCAACATCCTCTCCCCTCTCCTCGCCCTACCTGGAGATCATCTCTGGGCTCAGCTCGGCCTCCTGCTTAGACACACTTGTGCTGAAGCCCTTGCCCTTGCTCACCCAGTAGGTTTTCAGGATCCTGTGAACAGAGGAAGAAAAGAGACACTGCTATCATCTCGAGAGCCATTGGATGCTAATCCCAGAACCAACTATAAAGTAACTCTGGTTTTAAGTTGTTGATGTTTTAAAAGATTTCACAGATCCCACACTGACCTGGAATTTGCTATACAGTCAATCATGACCTAGAACTGGCTCTCCTAATTCTGCTTTCTATATGCTGGAAATACAGGCCTATGTCATACCAGGATTATGTGGTGCTAAGGATCAAACTCAGGACTTAGTAGTGCATAGTAATCAATTAAGCTCCATCTCAGAACCTGCCTTACTGGTTTTTTGTTTGGTTTGGGTTTTTTTTTTTTTTTTTTTTTTTTTTTTGGTTTTCTCTGGAGGGGGTCAGGTTACATAGTAAACGCTGATGATGGTGGAGGTTTTAGGCATTACATGGCAAAGTGCCTTTATCTGCACTTTTTTTTTTTTTTTTTTTTTTTTGACACAGGGTCATCATGGAGCCCTAGATGACTTGCAAGTCCTTTGGAGACCAGGCTAGCCTTAAACTCACAGATCCACCTGTCTCTGCTTGCTCTCTGTGGTGGGAGAGTGGTGTAAGACACTCTGCAAGTATCTTACAAAACTGAGCCATCCCACTAGTTTTGTCTTTACTTATGTGTATTATATATGTCTGTATGTTTGTGTGAATATATAACACATGTGTGGGTGCCTATGGGAGCTAGAAGAAGCTATCAGATCTCCTGGAGCTTTTCCTCACACAGACCTTGGAGCTAAAGTGGCAGACAGTTGTGTGCTGTCAACATGGGCAACAGGAACCTAAAACAGGACCTCTGGAAGAGCAGCAAGGGCTCTTAACCACTGAGCCATCTCTCCAGCTTTTAAAATATTTTAAAAACTATCATCACATTCACTTATCTGTGTGTGTGTGCAGCTCTCACATGTGGAGGTCAGAAAACCAGTTCGAGAATCAGTTCTTTGCTTCTACCATGTGGATCCCAGGGATGGAATTCAAGCTATTAGGCTGCGACATACTGAACTGAGCCACTGAACTACTTTTCTAGCCTTCATCTCTCTCTCTCTCTCTCTCTCTCTCTCTCTCTCTCTCTCTCTCTCTGGGTTTAGATGTTTTATGTAGCCCAGGGTGGGCTTGAGTTCTGCATTATTTATTGTTTTCTTGATACTGTCATTTGAAATTTTCTTACTGGGCCACTTTCCTTCTACCTATTCATACATTTATTTGTTCTATAAACAGTGATAATATAATTTATACCAAAGTCCGTCCAAGTAGTGATGCATATGCATACAGACGGACATGATATCAAGAAAGTATTGAGAGTTTATTTTGGGTGAGGATCCGTTATTCCACAACCCCGTAAGAAGTAAAGAAGCTTAGCTGGAAAAGGCCAGGTGAGTTGGCCAAGTCTGCATAGCTAGCAAGTCACAGAGCCTAGACTTCCATCCGGCAGCTCTACGTCCCATGGCCTCAAATAGTTTTGTTTTTTTTTTTTTTTTCCGGAGCTGGGGACCGAACCCAGGGCCTTGTGCTTGCTAGGCAAGCGCCCTACCACTGAGCTAAATCCCCAACCCCTCAAATAGTTTTTAATAGGTTTCACTCTGGAGTCCTGGATGGCCTGGAAGTCACGATCACCATCCTAGCTGCACCTAGTCTGCCTCAGTATGGCTTCACTTGAGTGACACATGAGCAGGAATTTAATTGGCTGACTTCCTGGAAGGCATAGAGAAAGCAGCAGGTGCGACAAGAACCAAGACTGAAGGGCTTCGGGAGCCTAGCACACGCACTCAAAACCCTGCATGAGGCTGGGTGTAGTGGTGCAAGTCTCTAATCCCAGCACAAGGGAGGCAGAGGCACGAAGATCTTTGCAAATTTGAGGATAGCCTGAACTACATATCAAGTATTAGGCTAGCTAGAACCACAAAGGAAAACCCTGTCTCAAAACCAAGGACCCAAGCAACAACCACAATAACAAATCCTGGGCAAACGGGGTGTGGTGAAGACTGACAACAGCAGCAACTGGGTATGGGCGAGGCGGCTCTCTCTCTTTATCCTCACAGCACCACACAGATAAAAGGGCCTAGCTGTGGCAGCCACTCACACTTCGGTCAGCAGCTTCCTCTTCCGGAGCTCATTCCTTTCCTTTTCAGCCAGCTTCTCAGCCTGGCCTGCCTGGACCTGCTGCAGCCGCCTCTGTACTTCATCCTCTATACTGTCCACCTGCCGCAGGACACGGGAATGAGGGCTGGTGTCTGCTCCACTCGACCTCTGCCTCCCGCCTGCCTGGCCATTTCCCTACAGGACTCACCACGCGGAACACCCGGGGCCCATCGGCTGCACTCTTGTCCACTCGGATCCACTTGTTGGACATGGCCTTGCTGAAGCCCACCTTGCCGCTGGGCAGTTGCTAGGGAAGTGGGATTGTGATGAGTGCTGTATCTCAGGCCATTTGCATCCCATCCCCTCCCTAGACCCCAGCCCTGGGCCCTACCATGAGCTCACTTTGCACCAGGCCCTCGAGAGGGATGCTTCTAAACACACGGGCCTCATGGCTGCCCTCCCGGGCAATCTCCTCACCCTCAGTAGTCAGCTCCCAGCACTTGGTAGAACGAAGCTCGGCTTCAATGACCTGCGGGGAAATGAGTGGCACGTGGGTCTGTGTTGTTCAAAACCACCACTACCCTACAACATTGGGCCAGAGATTCAAAGACAGCCTCAGAGCTGAAGACCTGCCTTAGCAGTCAAGACATGCATTGCTCTCCACATAGGGTGGCCCACAGCCACTGCTAACCAATTCCAGGGCATCTAACTTCTCCAGCTTCCTGGAGCATTTGCACTCACCTGGTACATATGCATGCACATGTGTGCATGCAACACACACACACACACACACACACACACACACACACACACACACAAATAAACCAGAACCTTTTGTGATAGACCACACCTTTAATCTTAGTAGTAGGGAGGCAGAGGCAGAGGCAGAGGCAGAGGCAGAGGCAGGTGGATCTCTGAGTTCAAAACCAGTCTCCTCGGGCTGGAGATGGTTCAGTGGATAAGAGCACTGACTGCTCTTTCAGAGGTCCTGAGTTCAAATCCCAGCAACCACATGGTGGCTCACAACCATCTGTGATGAGATCTGGTGCCCTCTTCTGGTGTGTTTGAAGACTGCTACAGTGTAGTTATGTATAATAAATAAATAAATCTTAAAACATAAATAATAATAAAAAAACAGTCTGGTATACTTATCAGGTACCAGGCCAGTCAGGGATACAAAAATGAGACCCTACCTAAAAAAATAAATTAAATTCAGAGGCCAGTCACAAAGTTATGTTACATCTCAACTTTACATCATCCCATAGGGTGGGGGAGGAGAGAGGGCAGAGAATGGAAGAGGGAGAGAGTGAGGGAGGACAAGAGAGGATAGGTAGCTCCATTTTCATTCAAGACCTTGCTTTGCTATATCCCAAGAGGGTTTTGAACCCCTGGATCCCTATCTTCCTGCCTCGTTTCCTCCAATTTTGAAACTATCAGTTGCATACCAAAGTCCTTAGCTGAAATAACTCTTTTTTTTTTCAGATTTATTTATTCTTTTTTTTTTTTTTTTTTTTTGGTTCTTTTTTTCGGAGCTGGGGACCGAACCCAGGGCCTTGCGCTTCCTAGGTAAGCGCTCTACCACTGAGCTAAATCCCCAGCCCCCAGATTTATTTATTCTTTTAAATTTACATGCATGTGTGTGTGCCTGCATGAGTTTGTAAACACTACCTGCACTTAAGTGCCTAGAGAGGCCAGCGGGCTTCAGATCCCCTGGAGCTGTGATTAAAGGTGTCTTTGAATTACCTGTGAGTGCTAGGACCCAAACCCAGGACCTCTAGAAGAGCAGTCAGTGCTCTTAACCACCGAGCCATATTTCCAGCCCTGTAGACAAACTTATTTTGTTTTTGGAGACCGGGTTTCTCTGTGTAGCCCTGGCTATCCTGAAACTTGCTCTGTAATTAGACTGGCCTCGAACTCAGAGATCCACCTGCTTCTTCCTCCCAAATGCTGGGATGGATGGCATGTACCACCATCAACCGGGCCCAGACCAATTCTTTTTAAATGCAATAATGGGCTACAGCTATAAAAGCGAGGTCGGCCAGCAGCACGCGCCATACTCACTTCACCCAGAGCCTGGAGGCTCTTCACAGCGCCCACCACTGCCTGGTGCTCCACGCCCAGCTGCGTAGCCAACTCCGCGCTGTCCAGGCCGCCATCAGCTACCTCCAGCCTCCGCAGCAACTGCTCCAAGACGGGATTATCCGCCATGGCTATCCCTAGCGCATTTAACGTGTGTAGGCCGCCGGACGGACTAGGGAAACCGGAACCGGAACCGGAAGTCGCGGTGGAGCATGCGTCGCCATTTTTAATGTGGCATAAGTACGGGCGATTTGGGAGCTGGCCGTCGCCATCTTAAGTGTGGCAACTGCGCCTCAAATGTACCTCAGGATGCTGTATGTAGTTTGACCAAAGTGACCTGTAGTTAACTAGTGAGATAAATTTGATGACTTGAAGGGCGAAAGTAGTTTTCTTTTGGGTTTTTTGTTTTATATCTTGACAGTTCTTATTTAGCCGAGGCTAGCCTTGAACTCATCTCCTGCCTACTTCTCCCAAATGCAAGAATTACAAACACTATAAGACCTGACTGAAGGGTTGGAGATTTAGCTCAGTGGTAGAGCGCTTGCCTAGCAAGCACAAGGCCCTGGGTTTGGTCCTCAGCTCCGAAAAAAAGAAAAGAAAAGAAAAAAAAGACTTGACTGAAATGAATTCAATCAGTGTCCCCTCCCCTCCGGCTAATTTTTATGCAGCCTCTAGTAGCAGGCTCAGATCACTGCCATCCTGGCTTTAGGCATGGCCATTCTGTTGATGTTCTGTTGTTGTTGTTTTGGATTTATTCACTTTGTTTTATGTGTGAGGTTTTTGTCTGTTTGTGTGCATGGTGGCCTCAGAAGATAGCCATCAGATCACATGGAACTGATGTTATGGATGTTGTGAACCACCATGTGGATTCTGGGACTTGAACCATGGTCCTATGCAAGAGGACTTATAACAACTGCTCTTAAGAGCTAAGGAATCTTTCCAGTGCCCCACTCTGCACATATTAACTTCTTTTACCTGTTCAAAAAGAATCTGGGTAAAGACCATACATGTTTAGGGGAGAGGGATTCACTTAAGACAGTTGCAGAGCCTGCTGACCTGCATGGAGTACTTCAGGTTTTTGGTTTTTTGTTTTGTTTGTTTTTGTTTTTGTTTTTTTCTTTTTTTCTTTTTTTTTTTTTTGGAGCTGGGAACCGAACCCAGGGCCTTGCGCTTGCTAGGCAAGCGCTCTACCACTGAGCTAAATCCCCAACCCCGTACTTCAGGTTTTTTAAGTTCTCCCTAGAATTCGTGATGTAGATACTATACAAAAATCTTCTACTTCTACAAGAGAACAGATGAGGCTCAAAGGCAAAAATGTCAACCTACAGGAAGTTGACAAAAAATTATAAACCCTCCGGCTTCTCTGTGCTCTCAGGAGGTCAATGCAATATTACATTGATGCTTCTGACAAACTGTGAGTCACAGCTGGGGCCTGGGAGTGGGGTGAGGGAGGGAGCGAGGCAGGTGGGTGAGAGGTATCCCAGCACTCATGTGACAGAGGCAGGCAGATCTCCAAGTTTAAGCCCATCCGGATCTACAGAACAAGTTTCAGGATAGCCAGAGCTACACAGAAACACCATGTCTCAAGAAACCAAAAAACAACCAAACAGAAACCAAAACAAACCTCGGGTCTCATCCGTACGTGGTCCTGTAACTCAGTGTGGGAGTTAAAAAAACAACTGGCAGGGCTGGAGAGATGGCTCAGCAGTTAAGAGCACTGACTGCTGTTCCAGAGATCCTGAGTTCAAATCCCAGCAACCACATGGTGGCTCACAACCTTCTGTCACAGGGATCCGATGCCCTCTTCTGGTGTTTCTGAAGACAGCTACAGTGTGCTCATATATAATTAATAAATAAATTAGGGGTTGGGGATTTAGCTCAGTGGTAGAGCGCTTGCCTAGCAAACGCAAGGCCCTGGGTTCGGCCCCCAGCTCCGAAAAAAAGAAAAAAGAAAAAAAATAAATTAAAAAAAACTGGCAATAGTAAAAGCCTTCTTAATATTCAGTGACCAAATTAATTCAAAATCAAATGCAGTGAGTTCAAGGTGTCTCTGGCAGCTCTTGGCCATGTTGGGCTAGGCAACCACGGCAGCCTCTTGATTGATTGGTTGGTTGGTTGGTTGGTTTTGCTTTTGTGTTTTGGAATGGTTTCATTATACATGTATGCATGTGTGAATGTACACATGTGGAGATCAGAGGACAACTTTGGGGCCTCAATTATCTCCTTCTACCCTGAGGTATAATTTAGTTCCCTAGGTTTTAGTCAAAAACACTTGTACCCACCAAGCCATCCTACCAGGCCTAGCCTTAGTTCTGAACACAAAACATGCACACTGTGGTGTCACTTCATGTCACTCCGCACAATGCTCAGTAAATACTGCTTGATTTACCAAGACTTTCTCAAGATTGAGACTGTACTGTATGTTGTGTTTCCATTATTTGGACAAAAGTTTTCTGCTCTGGTAGAAACATAATGTCTTGACATGTTAAACAGTGGCCTTTAAAGTATTTTTATATTTCTATTTTTATTATTTTAAATTAACTATAAGTGTGTGTCTGCATTTGCATGAGAGTGCAGTTGCCCAAAGAGGCCAGAGTGTCAGGTCCCAGGAGCTCCAGTTGCCTTTGGTTATGAGTCTCCTAATATGGCTGCTGTAACTAGAACACAAGTCCTCTGAAAGAGAGGCAAGTGCTCTTAACCACTGAGCCTTCTCTCCAGCCCTGGCTTAGTTCTTTACTTAAAGAAGATAGGCTGGCCTGGAACTCACAGAGATCCACCTTCCTCTACCAAGTGCTAATAATAAAGTCATGTGCTACTCTCTCTCTCTCTCTCTCTCTCTCTCTCTCTCTCTCTCTGTGTGTGTGTGTGTGTGTGTGTGTGTGTGTGTGTGTGTGTGTGTGTGTAGATTGTGCACATGAAAGCAGATGCCTGCCAAGGTCAGAGGCTCTGGATCCCTGGAGCTGGAGACAGTTGGTTATGAGCATCTCAGTGTGGATGCTAGACTCTGAACTTGAGTCTTCTTTTTTTTTCCCCCCGGAGCTGAGGACCGAACCCAGGGCCTTGCGCTTGCTAGGCAAGCACTCTATCACTGAGCTAAATCCCCAGCCCCGAACTTGGGTCTTCTGCAAGAACAACAAACTCCCCCACCCCCATCCTCTCTGTTTTATTTATCTTTCATACATATGCAAATGCAAATGACAAGAGGGTATCAGATCTTCTGGTATTACAGTTGTTAGCCACTGTGTGGGTACTGAGAAACAAACCTAGGTCCTTTGCAAAAGCAAGAAGCACTTTTTTAAAAGCAATTTTTAAAAATTTCATGTATGTGAGTACACTGTCCCTGTCTTCATGCACACTAGAAGAGGGCATCAGACACTATCACAAATGCTTGTGAGCCACTATGTGGTTGCTGGGATTTGAACTCAGGACCTCTGGAAGAGCAGTCAGGGCTCTTAACCACTGAACCATCTCTCCAGCTCACAAAAAGCTGGTCTACAGAGTAAGGTCTAGGACAGGCAGGGCTATACAGAGGAACCCTATCTTGAAAAACAAAATAAATAAAATGAAAAATAAACAGATTGCTCTTTGGAGTCTGGGCTGGAGATATGGTTGAAAGACCACTGGGTGACCTTCCAGAGGGCCCAGTCTCATTTTCCAGCACCTACATGGTGGCTCTCGATGATCCTTAACTCCAGTTTCTGGGGATCCAGTGCCGTCGGAAGTCAGAGGAAGGTACTGGGTCCTATATAGCCAGGCTATATGCTCAGAGGTTGAAGGTACTTACTGCTTTGGAACAGCTGTGGGAACTGCCACCGTCATGATTACCTAGCATATATTATCCACAAAGCCGTCAAACCCATTGTTTCATGTTTGCACCAAACCATCATGGAGGCCCTTTGCGCTGAGCACAAAATCAACCTAATTGAAGCTGATGAGAAGAAACTAGGTGAAGGGGTAGGCAAGCGTCTGTAAAATTCATGGGGGGGAGGGGCTGTAAATTTGGTTGGCTGCAGTTGTGTAGTCAAGGATTATGGTAAAGAGTTTCAGTCCAAAGATGTTATCAAAGAGCACTTCAGTGGGAGGGATGAATGAAGGAAACACCGGAGTCGCTGTGGCATGGAGCAAAGTTACTTGTTACCAACACCAACAGCTTGTATTCTATCCCAGAGACCTACAAGGTCCAAGGAAAGAACTGAATCTTGCAGAATTTCCCTGACCTCCACACGCATGTGATACACACACACACACACACACACACACACACACACACCCCTATCCCAGAGACCTACAAGGTCCAAGGAAAGAACTGAATCTTGCAGAATTTCCCTGACCTCCACACGCATGTGATACACACACACACACACACTAAAATGTAAAAAAAAAAACTCGAAAATTTAGGTTTTTTAAAAAACACGCTTGGGGCTGGAAAAACGCATCAGTGGGTTAAGAGAACTTGTTGCTCCTTCAGAGGACCCAGGTTTGCTTCTCAGCGCCCACGAGGCAGATCACAACCACCAGTAACCTGTACCAGGGGATCTGATGTCCTCTTCTGGTTTTGTGGGCCCCAGGCATGGGTGAGGTATGTATACATATGTTCAGGCAAGCATATATGTAAAAAATAACAATAAATATTTAAAAAGAAAGCAAGAAGAAGAAAAGAAGTTGAATTTAATGGTATACATCTTTAATCCCAGCAGAAGCAGGCAGATCTCAGTAAGTTCCAGGCCAGCCTGGTCTACATATATATCAAAGACGAAGACGCTGTCTCAAAGTAGGTGGATGGCTAAGGAGCAGTAGAGTATTAGCTTAACGTTTAGAAAAAAAAACAAACAAAACCCAACCAGAGTAACTCTTGAAAGGGCAAGACATGAATCCGTGAGCTCAAAGCCAGTCTGGCAACTTAGTAAGACCCACGTCATCACAAAAATATAAAAACAACAATTTTTATGTGCATTGGTCCTTTGCCTGCACGTGTGAGGGTGTCAGATCGTCTGGAAATAGTGTTACAGACAGTACCATGTGGGTGCTGGAAATTGAACACGGGTCTTCTGAAAGAGCAGCCAGTGCTCTTAACTACTGAGCCATCCCTCCAGCCTCGTTTATGTCACTCTTAGCTTATTAAATTGGTTAAATATTAAAAAAACTACTTAATATTCCTGTCCCTCAGTTATCTTAACTGGTGTAAAGGAACCCAGTTTATTGTGAGAAGCAATAGTCAACACACGCGTGGGCACCCGTGCGCGCGCGCGCGCACGCGCACACACACACACACACACACACACACACACACACACACACACACACACACACACAGTTATTTGGTAACAACAATCTAAAAGTGGACCATGCTTCAGACTTTTTTTTTCCAGTATAGGGATGGAACGCAGACCTTAGGTTTTGCTAGGCAAGGGCTCCATCACAGAGGTACACATCCCCAGTCCTGAGACACTCTCAGAAACTCATTAATTGGGCTGGAGAGATGGCTCAGTGGTTAAGAGCAGCGACTGTTCTTCCAGAGGTCCCGAGTTCAATTCCCAGCAACCACATGGTGGTTCACAGTCATCTGTAGTGGGATTCGATGTCCCTTTCTGGTGTGTGTTAAGAGAGAAACTCATTATTTAAGCCCGTTACACATCATTTCTAGTACTTCCTGATTCCAATCCGGTTATAGACAAATCATGTATTCAGGTTTCATCAGTTTAGACCCCTTTCTCCTCAGCTTCAAAACACCTTATTTTCTTCTTTTGTGACAGGGTCTCACTATGTAACTCTGACTGACCTAGACTGCACTAAGTGACACCAGGCTGACCTGGAACTCATTGGCCCTCCCAATGCTGGGGCTGAATGTGTGCTTGGGTCAGAGGACTTCAGCTCTCACCTTCCACCTTATCTGACACCGAGTCTCTTGTTCTTTTTTTCCTTCTGGGTTACAAGCTAGCAGGTCAAGAGCTCCTGGGTGACTCCCATGTTCCTGCCTGCGATCCTGCTGAAGTTGACAGCTGTGCTTTGCCACATTTGGTTTCTTTTTTAGTTTTTAAATTTCATTTTATTCGTATAGGTGTTTCGCCTGCACGTATTTCTCTCTACCATTTGATGTCTGGTGCCCACAGAAGAGGGTTTCAGACCCTTTGAAACTGGAGTTACAGGTCATTTTGATGCTTCACGAGGGGGCTGGGAATAGAACTGGGGTAGTTCGAAAGAGCAGCCAAAACAAATCTCTCCAGTCCATTATTTCATTGTGCTGAAGCAGGGTCTCATGTAGCCCAGGCTGGCCTCAAACTCACTACATCATAGCTGAGAATTACATTGAACTTTTGATCCCTGCTTCATTCAACTTCTTAAGTACTAGGACAAAGCAGAAGGCATATGTGTCAGTCACAGGACTGGAGACAGGGCCAGTCACAGGTCTGTTGGACTTGGGTGTCCTCCAGAGGGACCTACACCAGCAATGCTTAGTTCTGGACACTGCCTGGGGAACAGAGTGGACCCCCAACTTCTTGACCTTAAGTGTCATTACTGCTTGAGTTCCTCTCACTGAGAAGGAAGCACTCCATTTTTGTAAGGATTCCTTCTGTGCAGTTCCTTGTCTGTTCCAGTGTTCCCAATTCCTCAGTTTGGAAACACCTCCCATCCCCCAACCCCTACAGGTACTGTCCTTCCTCCTCCTAGCAGCAAGCAGGGTGCTGGCCACAGTCACATGATTTGAGTCAGAGGCCTCCAGATCCAAGGGTCCTGCTTATCTCCTTAGAACTCTATCACCACAGCCATCTGTGTCCTTTTTCCTTCTCAAACGGCACCCCTTGCTGTCTGCTCATAGCCGTTTAATTGCAAAAGCCAAGTCGTTTGTGGGAGACCACAAGAAGTGACTCTTTCCATTTTCCAGCGTAAGAGTAAAAAATGATAGAGGTAGGGTTACTACCTCTCACCCAAGGACACACACTTACATTCACACCGATGAGACCACTATGTTTCCTGCTCTCAAACCGTGGATAGCCCTGAAAGGTTTAAGAGCATTTCTGTCAGATAGCTCAGGGTCACCCCTGTTGGCTTCTGAGATTTCAGGGAGGCGAAGTGACTTGTATCATGTCACACAGTAGTCTGACAGGCTGTCAGGGAACTACGGGACAAGAGGAGAAAGCTGGTACATTCTCTACTGGCCTGAACAACTGGGAACCAGAATGCAGCGAAACCCCAGGATCCTGGCCCTTGACCTTATCCTGAATAGGAAAAGCTTGCCATCGGTGGGCGTTCCCTAAGTGCAGTATAGATGGAACATCAAAGTTGCAAAGAATCCTTGCTTCTTCCCTCTGACCAGAAAGGATGGAAAAAGGCCGAGACGAGACGGAGGCCCAGTCTCGGTCCCGCACGGTTAACACCCGGTACTGCTCGCGCGGATTCTTTAAACGACTTCATGGCGAGCAAGGGACTCTCACCAGCAAGGGCGGGGTTGGGCTGAGGCTCAGTCACGTGACCGCGCCTGAGTGGGCTCGCGGCCCCCACCCCAACAGGGGGCGTCCCCTACAACGCGTGGTCGACCCTGATTGGCCCAGGGTGCGGCCAATAGAAATCAGCCATCTGGGATCCCAGCGTTCCGAGCCACAGCCTAACTTGCTGAGGCGACTAGGACGCAATGAGAAGGGACAGCTGTAGGTCTAAACCAGTCAGAAGGACCGAGGGGCGGGCTCAGCGGTCGTGTCAGGTTGGGATGAGAGGTAGGTGGATATAAATTGGAGCAGCGGCGGCCGCGTCCGTCAATACCGCAGAGCCGCTGCTTGAAGATCGTTTTAAAGGGCCAGTGTGCCGCCGCCCCCTCGGCCCGCCATGCTCCTTTCGGTGCCGCTCCTGCTTGGCCTCCTCGGCCTGGCTGCCGCAGACCCTGCCATCTATTTCAAAGAGCAGTTCTTGGACGGAGGTAAGGTCTGGGCCCGCCTCGAGGCCGCCTCAGCGACTGCTGGGCCCCGAGCCCTCGGCTGCCTCGTCGTGTGTAAAGTAATTACCGTTCAGAGGGCCAACACTGTGGCCCCGGGGGGACTAGAGCCGCGGGCGGTTCCATTTGTGCGTCCTTGGGGGACCAGGAAGGCGCAGCGGTTTCCCGCGCCCGGAGTTAAGGTTCGTTCAAGGACCTGAAGCCGATCGAGGTGTCAAGTTCGAGGTTGGGATGGGAATCCCCTTCCCCACCCCCACTTGCTTGTAGCTCCTGACAGACGTTGGTTATGGGGGCGGGGGTCGGACGGTCCCGCTGATCTGACTCCTAAGCCTTTCTCTTTCAGATGCCTGGACCAACCGCTGGGTCGAATCCAAACATAAGTCTGATTTTGGCAAATTCGTCCTCAGTTCTGGCAAATTCTACGGGGACCAGGAGAAGGATAAAGGTACGAGGGAGTGGGTGCTTGGATTCAAGACAACTTCCTGGAGGAAGCTCTTGTCAGTGCACACAGCTTGTTGGAGCTTTTCCCAGGAATGAGGGAGCCAATGACAGGTGGAGGAAGGAAGGGGCGGTCAACTGTGCCCCTCAAGGTCTAGGGTATTTGGGGTCCACCTAACGACAATCCCATTTCATCACAGGGTTGCAGACAAGCCAAGATGCCCGATTTTACGCGCTGTCCGCCAGATTCGAACCCTTCAGCAACAAGGGCCAGACACTGGTGGTACAGTTCACCGTGAAGCATGAGCAGAATATCGACTGTGGGGGCGGCTACGTGAAGCTGTTTCCGGGTGGCTTGGACCAGAAGGACATGCATGGAGACTCAGAATATAACATCATGTTTGGTGAGGGGCCCCCAGCCAATGCTGACCTCTGCCGGTTGGACAGTGGGTGCGAACTGAAACCCTTTATAACTAGAATGCTGATCTTCATATCATGGAAAGCACTTGAATGATTTTTGTCCTGAGGGGACAACTAAAGGGTTTACTTTATTAGTTGGTGGACTGTATTAGTTGTAGATTTATATTGTTCATTTTTATGGTATTTTCTACATGTTTCTTAATTTTAGAAATGATGCTAATGACAGGGTCAAAGAAATCACTGGAAAAAGTGCAAATTTTTTATGTACCTGTGTATGTACTAGTGTGAAGGTCAGAGGGCAACTTTGGAAATCTCTTCTGTCATCTGAGTTCCAGGATCAAATTTGCATTATCAGGCTTAGTGGCAAGCACCTAATTTACCCCTGAGCCCTTTGCTGGCCCAGAATGGTACTCTTTTCAGATTTGTAGTCTTTGATGCCTTTAATAGGTATATTGAAATCAGGTGCCTCTCCATGATTCCTGAACAGCTAGGACTTCGTAGAGATCCTGTCTCAGGGGAAAAAAAAGACAAGATCAGGTCTTTATTTCTAGATAGCCATGGTACATTCCAGCATTCACACTACTGAGGTAGGTGAGTACTTTAAAGGCAGCTTCAGTTAAAGGTAACAGTATCCTCTGTCAAAAACAAAATAGGAGCTGGAGTGGATGCAATGGTTTCAAAGAACTGAAGTTCAGTTCTCAGCACTCAAACAGTAGCTCTCCAACTCCAGTGCCCTCTGCAGGCTCCTGTATATGCATGGTACACACACACACACGTACGTACATACGTACGTACATACGTACGTACGCATAAATACATAAGGTTAGGTCTTTCTTCCCCAAGGGTAGAGCCTGCCATCAGCCTGCATATGCTTCCTACATAGGTCCGGACATCTGCGGTCCTGGCACCAAGAAGGTTCATGTCATCTTTAACTACAAGGGCAAGAACGTGCTGATCAACAAGGATATCCGGTGTAAGGTGTGTCTGGGGTAGTCATTTAAGTGGCTGTCACGGGAGGTCCAGGCAGCCTGGTGGGAGGGACTGCTCACCTCCTTCCTTCTTCAGGATGATGAATTCACACATCTATACACGCTGATTGTGCGGCCAGACAACACCTACGAGGTGAAAATTGACAACAGCCAGGTGGAGTCGGGCTCCTTGGAGGATGATTGGGACTTTCTGCCGCCCAAGAAGATTAAGGATCCTGACGCTGCCAAGCCAGAAGACTGGGATGAACGAGCCAAGATTGATGACCCCACAGATTCCAAGCCTGAGGTTAGTGTTGGGACAACAGCTCCACCTCCATCCTAGGGGGAGGACCCTGGGTCCCCCTGACCTCCCTGTATATTCCTAGGACTGGGACAAGCCAGAGCACATCCCTGACCCTGATGCTAAGAAGCCTGAGGACTGGGACGAAGAGATGGATGGAGAGTGGGAACCACCAGTGATTCAAAATCCTGAATACAAGGTAGGCTTGGGTGTTGAGGTGCTGCTCACTAGTAGGGTGCTTCCTTTGGTGCTATGATTGATGTCGCACCACAGGAAAAAGACAAGATATGCCTTGGGGTTCTAAGCAGGGTGGTTGGTTGTACTGTGGGATGTGTCCACCTCTGTTCATCTGGTTCTCTTCTACAGGGCGAATGGAAGCCACGTCAAATTGACAACCCAGATTACAAGGGTACCTGGATACACCCAGAGATTGACAATCCTGAATACTCCCCCGATGCGAATATCTATGCCTATGATAGTTTTGCTGTACTGGGCTTAGACCTCTGGCAGGTGAGACATAGGAAAGACAAGGGTTCCTGGCAGACCTCAAGTAGTCAGGATTGTACTGGTTGATCTGGAGGGAAGAACAGGCAGAGGCACCAACCTCAAGGTGTTTAAATTCTGAAATGTCCACTTATTGAGACATTTCCTGTTTTATCTCCTTTTTTTTTACTAACACAAAAGAAAGCTGATTTGTTATTGAAACGTTTTTATGTGTGTCGGTATACATAGAGGAAAAAAATTGTTGGAGAAGTTGGTTCTCTTCACCATGTGAGTCTTAGGAATCAACTCTGGTCGTTAAAAAAAAGCTTGGCAACCAAGTACCTTTATTTGCTGAGCTGTCTCTGGCCCCACTGAGCACCTTTCTGTAGGGCTACTTGGCATGTGCTAAGTAAGTCCTTTGCTAAAGTGCCCCTGCAAAATCAGCTCAGATCACCCACTTACAGCTCTGCTCACTGCCCACCCTGGCTACATAACAAAATAAGATTTGAAAAAAACATTAGTACTGAGTTTTTGTCATTGGTATGTTTTCAGTTCTCCCCAGAATGCCTGTTTTACAGAGGGAGGAGTAGTGCAAAAAGTGAAGTCAGTATTCCTGGTCATTAGGGTTTGAGTTCTGGAAGCATGGCTTCTGAACTACAATGTCCCTAGCATCACAGCCCATGCCACCCTTTCAACCCCCGCTCCACCTTTTTTTTTTTTTTTTTTTTTAAGATTTTTGAGATGGGGTTGGGGATTTAGCTCAGTGGTAGAGCGCTTGCCTAGGAAGCGCAAGGCCCTGGGTTCAATCCCCAGCTCCGAAAAAAAGAACCAAAAAAAAAAAAAAAAGATTTTTGAGGCAAGGTAGTCTTAGTGTATGTACTGGCTGGCCTGAAATTCCTCACTCCCTCCTCCCTTCTCAGCATACCAACATGCTTACATATACCTACATACTTTTAGACACGATCTCACTATAATCCTATATTGCCTTGGAACTCCACAAGAAGTCTGGCCTCTGCCTTCTCTGTGCTGGGATGGATCTGAGGCATGTCATAACCACACCCTGCTGCCCCACACCCCTTTTGGTGGGTTCAAAGGTTAGGAAAGGTGGCAATAGAGGCCTGTGCAGGGCCAGGGCTGCCAGCCATCACTGCTGACCACCTGTCCTTCCATTCCTTCTCAGGTCAAGTCTGGCACAATTTTTGACAACTTCCTCATCACCAATGATGAGGCCTATGCAGAGGAGTTTGGCAATGAGACCTGGGGTGTCACCAAGGTGGGTCACTTTCCTTTGTTTACTCTAGGGGTCAGCTGGGAGGACTGGCAGGCGGGGGAGACCAGGTATTGAGAGATGGTGTCTTCCTCACAGGCTGCAGAGAAGCAGATGAAGGACAAGCAGGATGAGGAGCAGAGGCTTAAGGAAGAAGAAGAAGACAAGAAGCGTAAAGAGGAAGAGGAGGCCGAGGATAAAGAGGATGAGGATGACAGAGATGAAGATGAAGATGAAGAGGATGAGAAGGAAGAAGATGAGGAGGATGCCACTGGCCAAGCCAAGGATGAGCTGTAGAGGCCACACCACCTGCCTCCAGGGCTGGACTGAGGCCTGAACACCCCGCCACAGAGCTGGCTGCTCCCAATAATGTCTCTATGAGACTCAAGAACTTTTCATTTTTTTTCCAGGCAGGTTCAGGTCTGGGGTGGATTCTGATTTTTGTTCCCCTGCCTCCCCATCCTCCCCACCCCCCTTTTTTTTTACTGGTGTTTGTCTTTAATTCTTCAGCCCTCACCTCCTGGCCTCTCATTTTTGAATCAACATTTTTTCTTTCTGTCCCTTTCTCCATCTCTTGGTCACTATCCTCCAACTCTAGGAACAGGTATGGAGGAAAAGCCCTAGGCTTGAGATTTCATCTGCTCTCCTTTCTGAATCTCAGAGGAGGGTAGGAGAAGGGGGTGGTATCTTCCCTCCCCCCAGCACTGAGGAAGAATGGGGCTCTTCCCCTTTCTCCCTTGCCCCCAGGACTGGGCCATTTGTGGGGCAGCCAGTTCTAGCACAGCTCACACTGAGAGTGTAAGAACTACAAACAAAATTTCTATTAAATTAAGTTTTGTGTCTTCCCTATTGTGTCTCCTTCTCTGGGAGGACGTACATCAGGGAGTCGAGTAACCCTTTTCAGGTGCTGGTGTTGGAGTTTGCTGAGTCCCACAGAATGACATGGGAATATTTATATGTATCCAATAGTATCAAACTAAATGGGAGAGTAGCCATCAGGTCTTGATCCTAAATTCTATAGACATGTAAATTTTGATTCTAGCACAGCCCTCAGTGACAGACTGACTAGAACGTAGTAACTGTTGAAGCAGTTTGAACCCAAATCGAAGACCTCTTTGGTTAAAAGTGGGATGGATCTCTTGGCCTGATTTCTAAGACTATGTAGGATAGCTTGAGCAAATTGAAACTTCACATTAATGAGGTGAATGTTGACAGGTCATTTTGTAGTCACAGGGACTAAGTTCAGAGATAGTGGCCCACGTTCCCAGGACGGGGTTCTGTGTGTGTAGTGCAGTAGAGACTTACCTAGCCTTACCTATTGTGCCCTGGGTTCCAGCCCCACCATAAGAAAAAACTGGATTCCCCACTCTAGGGTCTCATGGCTGCCATTTAGGATGGGCCTGTGTTCTTAAAAGGAAGTTGTGATCTAGCCCTTGCCAATTCTGAAGGAGTCAAGGCTCATGTGAGAGGAGGGAGGCAGCCTTGGGTAATTGCCTGATCAGTGGTGTGGATAAGAGCATTGAGGGCAAAACCAAGAGGATGGTGTTTGTCATGTTGTGTTTACTGTGCTCAGCATCACACCATCCCCTTAAAGCACCCTTTAGGGTGGTCTAAGTCCTCATGAAAAAAAACCCTTACCTCCCCCAAAAATGTAGGGACCTTAAGGGTAAGTAAACGAAATTTATGGAGGGAAAAATTACATTGTTTTAAAAGAACCTTGAAAATGTTTGGATGAACTGGTTGGTCATTGGAGGATTACAAAGACATGGGGGATTTATGAACTCGAAGTGTAAATTTATTCTAGAAATTAAGATGGTCCTTGAAAAATGGTGTCACATAATTGCTCTGTTATGTTTAAGATTGATGGTAACTTCACTTCTAGGCAGTTCCCTGCTGAATTCCTTTTAGTTTGGCCAGATCCGATTTGGGTCAACAGGCAGACTATATGAAAATAACTTAGGAGCAGAAATCTACAACGAAGTTTTTTAAAACTTAAATGGAAGTAGGCCTTAGAAACCATTTTGTGGCATGACATCACTGCCAGTATGCATGACGTCACCAAGAGGATGTGATGCTGGTCCCCACAGCAAAAGCTCACAAAGCTACGTTTGCGCATGTCTAATGTAAAGGTGTAGCCGCGCATGCTCTAGAGGTCGAGGAGGGTGTCACGGTCGCTGACGATCCGCGGGCGCAGCACACTTGCCCCGGAAGTGCTTGGCGCGCGGCGCGGCTGGGCGCTAAGATGGCGGCGGCGTGAGTTGCATGTTGTGCGAGGATCCCGGGGCTGCCGCATTGCTCCGGCCCCGCCATGGCCGTCACCATCACACTTAAAACGTTGCAGCAGCAGACCTTCAAGATCCGCATGGAACCTGATGAGACGGTGCGGGCGGGAGCGACCGGGTGCCGGGGTGGGTGGGGGCAGGGAGGCCGGGATCCAACGGGAGGGGCGGAGGGGACGGCGCGCCGCCGAGCCCTGCCCTCCCCCAGCAGCCCGACCTCCTCGGATCCCCCCGATCGGCCCTGCCCTGCCCCGGCGGCTCGGGCGCTGTTCCCGGGCCAGTTCCAGGGAGTTCCCAGGCCCGGCTCCGGTGTCAGCTGCGGGCTCCGCGTTCCCAGCCTGCAAGCTGCTCAGGTGGCACAGTTTGTCGTCAGTGCCCAAGAGGTGCCGACTACAGTGATGATGATGATAATAAATGGTCTTAATAGTTTTGGTGGTCCGTGTTTGTTGGCCGTTTATTCTTTACCAGTCTATGAGCATTTTTAGTGTCATCTTGCGGAATCTGCAAAACAGTGTTGTCGTTTGGGGACTTCTGACTTTCCCCTTTTGACAACCACGGAGTTAAGGAACTCTGCCATGGTCACAGCAAATAATGGCAGTGACAGGATTTTTCTGATTTTTCTTTTCTTTCTTTTTTTTTTTTTTTTTTTTTGCGTTTCACTTAGCAACAGCCTAGACGTGCTGTATGAACTTTTGTTTGGTTTTCCTTTTTGAGAGTGGGGTCTTGTTAATCCAGTGAACTTCTGGGCTCATGTCATCCTTCTTTCCTTAACCTCCAAGTAACTGATACTGCTGTCTTGGGCCAGCTTCCCTGAAACTTCTCAAAACAAAGGCCACTCAGTGAAGTCCAGGCACAGTAGTTATGACCGTAGTCGCCGAACAGGGAGATTACCTTGAGTTCTAGGCCAGCCTGGAGTGCAAAATAAAATCCTGTTCCAAACACGGAGGGAAGAAAGATGTCCTGAGTCAGTATAAAGAGGCTACTGTTTGAAGTCACTGAAGGTTGTGCCTTTTCATTTCCTTCTTACTCTGCCTTCCCAACCACAGGCCATCTGAAAGACAAGCTTGCTGTTCTCACATCAGGGTCTTCTCCATGAGAACAGTGACAGATTTCTGTTTTGTTCTTTTCCATAGACCTCTGTCTCTCTCTTTTTTTTTTTTTTTCTCTTTTTTTTTCAGAGCTGGGGGCCGAACCCAGGGCCTTGTGCTTGCTAGGCAAGCGCTCTACCACTGAGCTAAATCCCAACCCCTTATAGACCTCTGTAAAACAGCTTGGGGATGGAGCTCTTGCAAAGCACTTAGTCTATACAAGGCTCTAGGGGTCCATCCCAAACCACCACTACACCATTAGATACAGTGAACGGCTTCAGTGTCTGTCATGTCACTGCCGTCAGTTCCCTAGGTTAGCTAGAAATCTCATGATTGAGAGCAAAGCCTTTTCTCTGTAAACAAAAGGGAGGAAGGGAGTCTAAGGGTTTGTGATGGTCATTTTATTCTATTTGAAACAGGGTCTCACTCACTATATAGTCCTGGCTAGCCTGGAACTCTTCCAAGTATACAACTATGCCTGGACTTCACTGAGGGTATCTTCCAGTGTTAGTGCTACTTGTAAACACATACACCACATTATTAAAATTCTGTGTTTAATACCTATGTGTGCTCCTTACCCTAGGTGAAGGTGCTGAAGGAGAAGATAGAAGCTGAGAAGGGCAGAGATGCTTTCCCTGTGGCTGGACAGAAACTCATCTATGCTGGCAAGATCTTGAGTGACGACATTCCCATCAAGGAATACCATATAGATGAGAAGAACTTTGTGGTTGTCATGGTGACCAAGGTGGGGAAATTAGCTGGGATGCTGGCAAAGAGTTTATGCCTAGGAGAGATTAGGCGTAGGCAGGGTGGGGCCGTGATAGGGCAGGGTGTCGAGACTTGATAGGGATGCTGCTGCCTGATCCCTTTCTCTTGTTGTCACAGGCCAAGGCTGGTCAGGGTACCCCAGCACCCCCAGAGGCCTCACCCACTGCTGCCCCGGAGCCCTCCACACCTTTTCCTCCAGCCCCAGCATCCGGCATGTCTCATCCTCCACCTTCCAACAGAGAGGACAAGAGCTCATCAGAGGAGTCAGCCACCACAACGTCTCCAGAATCCATTTCTGGGTAAGGAAGGGGCTGTGGCTTGTACCCTGTCTTCCTGCACCTTCCAGTTCCCACCTGTGTGGTCCCAGGCACTTGCGGGGAGGGCAAGCCATCAGAAGCCAGGGTCCGATTTCTCTCTCTTGAATTTGCAGCTCTGTTCCCTCTTCAGGTAGCAGCGGGCGAGAGGAAGACGCAGCTTCCACATTAGGTGGGTGGGTGGTCCTCAGGGCAGAGGTGACTGGAAGCCCATCAGCCTTTGATAGCCTTGTGGGTCTGGGAGGGTCTGGGAGCTGCCCTTCTGTGCCTCTGGTGACCCCAGCCCTGCTGCTCCCTTCACAGTGACTGGCTCTGAGTATGAGACGATGCTGACTGAGATCATGTCCATGGGCTACGAGCGGGAGCGGGTTGTGGCCGCATTGAGGGCCAGCTACAACAACCCCCACCGAGCCGTGGAGTACTTGCTCACGGTGAGGCCGCCACTGCCTCTGGGAGTCTCCAGGTCTCCCCGCTTCAACAGGCAGTGGAGGTGGAGCCTACCCCATAGGCTTTTGTGTGTTGAGTGTTGCCATTGAAGTCTTTCCAAAGAGGCTGGACAGAGAATGTGGAAGGCAGGGATGAGACCTTCCCGTCCTGTCAGGCTGCTCACTTGGGAGAGGGGAAGTGGGTCTGTTTGAAAGAACTAAAAAGCAGGATCCCTGACAGGGAATTCCAGGAAGCCCTGAGCCTGAACATGGTTCTGTCCAGGAAAGCCAGGCGCCCGAACAACCGGCCACAGAAGCAGGTGAGCTGGTTGGATGGTGTACTCGTGGGCATCTCCAGTCTGGATTCAGGAGCCCCCGCAGGGGTCTGACCACACTTCTTCCTGCCACTAGCAGGGGAGAACCCCCTAGAGTTCCTGCGGGACCAGCCTCAGTTCCAGAACATGCGGCAAGTGATTCAGCAGAACCCGGCGCTGCTGCCTGCTCTGCTCCAGCAGCTGGGCCAGGAGAACCCTCAGCTCTTGCAGGTGCGGCCCAGGGTGAGGGAACTGAGACAGATGCCTTTCCAGTTCCTCAGGGGAGCGAGTGCCCAGGGACATAGCTTTGCTCTGAGAAAGCAGAACTAGCATAGGCTTTGCTCCTTTTGCTCCCTGATGCCTTCTAAGGTTACGTGTAACTCCCCATGAGGTGTGGATGCTGTAGGCACCCACCTACTGAAGACATCGGAGGCTCAGAGCAGGCTGCCAT
This sequence comes from Rattus norvegicus, assembly GCF_021556685.1. NCBI lineage: Eukaryota > Metazoa > Chordata > Mammalia > Rodentia > Muridae > Rattus > Rattus norvegicus. Next base: position 38,442,348 of record NC_141552.1, read on the forward strand.
GTCTGGGCCCTGGACTCTGGCCACAGCATTTTTCTGAGTTCCTGGTCAACCTGAAGCTCTTCTTCTGTTCTCCAGTCCTGGCCTTCTTCCTGATATGACCTTCACCTTGACCCTCTGTGGTGACCTAAACCTGTATATCACACCAGATCCCTTGGGACCCTGGACCTCTTGAGTTTTCAGGCCATTCTGCTCTGATTGCTCGAGCCTCTCACAGCCTCCTGAGGACTATCTCTGCTTCTATCCCAGTGTCAGCCATTTCTCCCACCTGGTGTCCCAGCGTCCTCTTCTCAGGCCTCTTAAGTCTACACAGTGCCTCAATGAACTGTCCACCTAGAGGCTAGATTGCTGAAAAGGCCCTTTTTAATGTGAAAATTGTCAGATGTTTGAAGAAGCAAAGGGCTACATCAGAACCTCCTGATTTCCAAGTAGAGTGTATTTAACCAGAGTGGCTGGTTGTAGTAGTGTACACCATTAGGCCTGCACTTAGGAAGCTGAGGCAGGAGGATCATTGAACTTGAAGCCAGCTCCTTCTAGTAATGAGATCATCTCAAAAAAGAGAAAATAGAATAGGTTGTGTAAATTGAGTGCCTCACTAGCTGACTGCTGCTTTTAGCAGCTAAGGCCAGGTTTCCTTGCAACATGGCAAAACAAAGTGGTCAAGTAACTCCGCTGTTGGCCGCTGTGGCTTCCCACTGCTAGGGGAGAAAGTTCAGCTTTTCTGTGCTGTCTTGCCACAGAGTTCCTCTGAGACTTGCCCAGTAGATCCACCCCAGGGCATTTTATGGGTTGTTCTACCACGGACAGTAGGCCCCTCTTACAAGGCCACAGGGACATAGCTAGCACATTTGCAGTCACTTGGTTTGAACTTTTTTTTTTTTTTGGTTCTTTCTTTCGGAGCTGGGGACCGAACCCAGGGCCTTGCGCTTCTTAGGCAAGCGCTCTACCACTGAGCTAAATCCCCAACCCCTTGGTTTGAACTTTTTGTTTTGTTATTTTTTTCCCTTTAGTCTTACTGTGTAGGTTAGGCTGGCTTAAAGCTCATGTTGATTCTCCTGCTTCAGCCTCCCAAGTGCTGGGATTATAGTTAGGAACCCCCATGCCTAGTTCTGGCACATTGGTTTTGTTTGTTGAGATGTTGTCTCACTATGTAGCCCTGACTGCCTTGAACTCTTCTGTAGATCAAGCTGGCCTTAAACTCAGATCCACCTGCCTCTGCCTCCCCAATGCCGGTATTAAAGACACTGCCACTGTGTGTCTCCCCACCTTGCCACCTCAGCCCTACCTGAACAGCTTATTCCCATGGCTGCATGGCTATTCAGCCAGAGCATGCAGCGTCAGAGTACCTGACACTTTGGTATAATAAGCAAGGGGTGTAAAATGGAACCTGGGCGTAGGTGACAAGGACTGTGAATTGTCACCCTTCTTCTTCTCACAGCAAATTAGCCGTCACCAGGAGCAGTTCATCCAGATGTTGAATGAGCCCCCCGGGGAGCTGGCGGACATCTCTGATGTAGAGGGGGAGGTTGGTGCCCTAGGTGAGGAGGCCCCACAGATGAACTATATCCAGGTGACACCGCAGGAGAAGGAAGCTATAGAAAGGGTAAGAGGCCTGGCTAACGAGCCACTCATGGTGGGCAGCCCAGTACCTCCCCCTTCTTACCCTTGCCATCTCCCCACAGCTGAAGGCACTGGGCTTCCCGGAGAGCCTGGTGATCCAGGCCTACTTCGCGTGTGAGAAAAATGAGAACTTGGCTGCCAACTTCCTCCTGAGTCAGAACTTTGATGATGAGTGATGCTGGGAGGCTAGAAGGCCCCCACCCCACTCCACAAAAGTTTATAAGAGAAAAGTATATATATATATATATATATATATATATATCTCACATATATATATATTCATGTTTATTTAAGAGGAAGAAAAATCAAAAACCATTAAAAAAAAACAAAAAAAACAACCCACCCAGCCCAGCTTCCTACCCTCCTGAAGTGGCCCCTATTCCCATCTGTCTGAGAAGACCTGGGCCACACAGCTGTCCCTATCCTCTCAACAGAGCCCAGCCTGCCCAAAGTTGTTGGCAAGACCAGGAAGCGACAGATGGGCCCCTCTTGGCCTCTGTCCCAGCTCCCTGTAGCCAGATGGAGAGGCGCCTGCCTGTTTCCCCAGCCCCTGAAGCATCCCCAAGGACAACCCTCCTTCCTCTACCATGAGGGGAAGCTGGAGCCCTAAACCTTTATCTCCATTGGAGTGGCCCCGATCTTCCCATCTGGAGTAAGGCTGTTAGAAGCCCAAGGCCTTCTCCCCAGTCTCGCCTTGGCCTCCAGCCTGGAAAAGGGGTAACATCAGTTCTGAAGGCCAAGGCCACCCCTTCCCCAGGACAGAAACACCTCTGATAAAGGTTTTGAAGTGAATAAAGTTTTAAAAATGAGCCCTAATAATGGTTCATGCCTACTGGAGCTTCTCACACCTGTTTGTGAGTCTGAGCTGGCCGGGGCACAGGTGAAGTGGGCATTCGGAGAAGTGGGGAAGGAGCCTATGAGGGGGGTCTCAGAATCTCTGCCCTCTGGAAAGTTGGGCCCCTGCCCCAGCTCAGCCCTAGAATGGCTGCTGCTCCTTCTATCTGTAGTCTGTTTGGCTGTACTCCCCCTGGTAATTGGCTAATTACTGGAGATTAATGTTGGTAAACAGAAGCCTCCTCTACTGCCATCTGCTCCGTCATTATTTGCCCATCCAGTCTCCTCTCTCCCCAAGCCTCAGTGCATGACATGGCCTAGTGTCCAGGTGTGAACACAGCCTAGCAGAGGGATTCTCCTACTCCAGGTGTTGGGGAATGAGCCAGGGGACCCAGGAAGTCACAACCTGTGGGAGAATGTGTAGAATGTGGGCTGTCAGCAGCTGGCTTTATTGGAAAAGGAGCTCTCAGGAGCTGGGTTTACCAGACGCTGCTGAGTCCTGGGCTTCAGCAGAATCCTGGCCTTCAGCAGAGGCCATGGCAGCAATTCGAGCCTCCTTCTTCTGTCGCTGCCTTTCTTCCTTTAGGCGCTTGCGCTGCTGCTTGTCTAGGTCCTGTAATAGTTCCTGGAATCGGGCACTCCTTGGGTCCACATGATAGCCCAGTTGTTCCTGGGCCTCAGCCTGTAACCGGGCCCTCCGCTCCTTGTCAGCCTGAATTTTCTCCCAGCGTTCTCGCTTCTGCTTTCTCCAGTTCTCAATCATTTGTGGCATCTTGGCCATGCACTCTGCAATATGCTGCTCTCTGTGGAGGAAGCAGGCAGTGAGGGGCAGACCAGAGCAAACCCAAGTTTCACCCGCTCGCTGTCTACTGAACCACTCTCATGCCCTTGTCATGTATGCCCTCTGTGGTTTCACATGCCATGTACGCCAAGTCCAAATTCAGGCACAGGAACAACATTTTTCTAGCCCTGTGAATTTGTAGGTATCCCATAGCAAAACTGAAAGGACAAGTTTTATCACCTAGGATGGGGCAGGAAGGGAAACTAGCTCAATCCTTCCCTGCCAGCCTGGCTCTGAGTATCCGGCCTGACTTCTCAGGCCTCATTTCATCTGTAAAAAGGGTCATCTTTCCTTGCAGATTCCAACAACACATTTCACTGGCCCTGAACCATGCACCAGAAGTGACATCATCCAAATGTCTGTCTGGTTTGCCTCCACCAAATCTGATCACGTGTGCCTCCTTTTCTGACTTCTGCCCCAGCCTTCAGAGTCATCTACTACTCTGGGTTCCCATTCCCTAGGCACAGTGGCCTAGTTCCTTAGGACATACTTGTAGGCTTTTTCTTTTAAAGACGGGCTCTCACTACATAGACTAGGCTAGCTGGCCTCAAAACTCAGTGATCTGTCCTGCCTGTAACCAGAAGGCTAGGATTAAAGGTGTGATCCATCAAGACCAGCTTACTTGTGATAAAAGGTTTCACCCAGTAGGCTGGGCTGTCCTCTAACTCAGAATCGTCATTCCCACTTCTGAACCACCATTGGCTCAACCTCGGGCCTTTGCAACACTTGCTTCCTCTACTGGGAACTCATGCTTTGAGATTTTTCCAGTAAAAATATCTGGTTGTATAGGGATTTGCTTATATGTCACAAGGGCTAGCAAACTGATGTGTCCTCCAGTATGCACTTTTAGTGGTGGTTTGTCTTCCTGAGGATTCCTGGTCATCATCTAAATCTTTTGTCTGTTTTGTTCCCTGTTGTATGGATCCTTAGGTCCTTGCACAGAGTAACTCAGTAAAGATACATAGTTGAGGCTGGGACTGGTACAGGCCTGCAATATCAGATATTTGGAAGGTAAGACAGATGAATTCTAGATTCGAGGCCAGAATTCTGGGTTCTAGCTAATTGAGCCCTTGTTAAGAAGAATAAAAGGAGGCAGGCTACTGATCGATCCAGCAGTGGTTAAGGAAGAGGAAAAGGAAAAACATTAAAACTGCAGTTGAGTGACTACAAGAATTTACCTAGTAGTCTGTTTTGCAGCAAAGTTAACATGTATGTTTAACCCCGCCATAAGGGCTCCGCATGCCTCCAATGGAGGATTCATGGTTTCCGGGCCCTGGGGTACCTGCCTCAGCACACCCACCTGGCTTGACGCCTTGCCTCCGCGGCCTGCTGCTGCACGCGCAGCGACTCTTGCATGGTCGCTAAGCTTGGGTACCATTCTCGCTCCTCGGCCTCCAACTCGCACAGCTGCTCTGAGGAAGGCCACAGGGAGGCGGGGGGCACCCCGGAGATGGCGCCGTGCCGCCCGAACTGCTTGGCCGCATAACGCGGCGTTAGCTGCCATCGCGGGGTCATCAGGTTCTCCCGATCTGGCCAGTGGGGCGCGGGGCGGCGGCGCGGGGGCGGAGGCGCATGGTAGCTGCGGGACCTGGGACCCAGAGTCACAGTGAGCCTCAGGAGGTAGCGGCTCCGCGTCGCGGGTGCCGCCATCTTGGCTGTGGGTCCTCGCGGCAGCGGGGCTGGCTACGGCGCTGCCTGCGTGGCGGAAACCCCGGGGCCCTCAGGCCGGGGAACCAAGGAACTCCACAGCGGTGCATACAGAGTAGGTGGACAGTCATTGCAGGAGGTAGTTGTTAAGATAATACTTGTAAGGCTGGTGGCTCATCTCTTTAATCCTAGCACTCAGGAGGCCGAGGCAGGAGGATCTCTATGAGTTCCAGGACTACATGTATCAAAAAAAAAAAAAAAAAAAGGAAAGGAGAGAGAAAGAAAAACGGATTTCTACAATTTACTTATTAGGGTAGGGGAGTGTTGAGCTGTTGGTGATCAAGTGGAGGTCAGAAGACAACTTGGGAAAGTCGGTTCTCTTCTTCCACCAAGCGGGTTATGGGAATGGAATTGCAATCATCTTGCCTGGTGGCAAATGCCTTTACCCTGAGTCTTCTTTCCGGCCATCATTTGGGATTTGGAGACAGGATATCATCCTGTAGCCAGGTCAGCCTGGAACTTCTTGGCATAGCTCAGGATGGCATCGATTTCTAAGTCAGTTTTGCCTGTGCTAGGTTGACCGGTTTAAAATGAGCCTGTTTAAAATAAGACTTAAAATCGGCCTGCTTTGGCTGGGCGGTGGTGGTGCATGCCTTTGATATCATCGCTTGGAGGTAGAAACAGGCAGATCTTTGTGAGTTCAAGGCCAGCCTGGTCTACAGAGTGAATTCCAGAACAGCCAGGGTTGTTAAACAGAGAAAAAACAACCACCATGAAAAAAAGAAAAGAAAAAACTGGTATTATTTAAATAACTATTTAACATTTTGATTTTTAATTTTGAAATATTAATCCTTTAAATATATCTGTTTAACTTTATATTTTATTTCCCTTCACATTTGTGCTTTTAAATTTCTCTAATAAAATATTTCTACTTTAATATTTAGGCTTCTGTTGCCGTGTGTGTGTGTGTGTGTGTGTGTGTGTGTGTGCACGCGCGCACACCACACATGTCTGAGTGCCATTGGAGTCCAAAGGAGTCCTCTCAAACTAGCGTTATAAGGAATTGTTGAGGGACTTGAATACAAGAAACCAAATTCAAGTCTTCTGGAAGACAGAAAGTATTTTAAACTTTTGAGCCATTTCTCCAGCTCCATGGATTCTAACTTTTTTTGTATCTTTTGAGTCTTGCTATGTAGTGCTGACTGGCCTGGAACTCACTGTGGACTAGGCTGGCCTCCAACTCACAGAGTGCTGCCTGCCTCTGCCTGCCTCCACCTCCCCAGCGCTGAAATTAAAGATCCGAGACCACCATGTCCAGTTTGCCTTATATCTTATAACATTTACGATCCACTTTATGGATTTGATTATGTGACTCAGTTGACAGTCTGCTTGCCTGGTAAGCCCAGAGTCCTGGGTTTTATCCCCCGCACTGCACGAGCTAAACAGAGTAGTGCATACCTATAATCCTGACACTGGAGAGGCGGAGGCAGGGGGACCAGAGACGCATGGGGGCACCTTCAATCCCAGCCATCAGGAGGAAGAGGTAGAGGATCTCTATGAGGTGGAAGCTAACCTGCTCTACACAGCTAGGACAGCCGGTGTGCTACAAGGGAACCCTGTCTCAACCAAAACTAGGTGGGTGGGTGGGTGGGTGGATAGATATCAAGGGAACGTGGATCCCCTGGGCTGCATAGCTCTGTATTTTCCACTTTTCCCTTCCATTTTGCTAAGACAGTCTCTTACGTACTCAGAGCCTAGCATGAGCTCCCCTTCCTGCCTCTGTCTCTCAGTTGCTACTGTTACAGACAGGCTTCACTGCAGTCAGCAAGACCTTCCTGAGGACCCAGGTTCTTTGTTGTGTTGCTTTTTGGATTTTGAGGTAGCCTCATACATCTCAGATTGGTTTCATGTTTGCTCTGTATCCAGGCTGGCCATCCCGCCTTTACCTTACAAGTCTTGGAATAGAACCATGAATACCATGCACGTTTTAGATTTTATTTTTTTACATTTTTAAAAATATTTATTCATTTATTATATATAAGTACACTGTAGATGATTTCAGACACACCAGAAGAAGGCATCAGATCCCATTACAGATGGTTGTGAGCCACCATGTGGTTGCTGGGATTTGAACTCAGGACCTCTGGAAGAGCAATCAGTGCTCTTAACCACTGAGCCATCTCTCCAGCCCTAGATTCTATTTTAAACACTTTGCATGATTTCACTCTTTTAAATTTGGGTCTAGAAATACTTAAGACAATCTGTGTGTTTGTGTGACTGTGTACCGCGTGTTCAGGTATCATCTGAGCCCAAGAAGAGAGTGCCCAGTCTCTCTGGAACTGGAGTCATAGGTGGCTGTGGTCTGCTTGATGGTGCTGGGAGCTGAACTCAGATCTTCTGGAAAAGCCAGGGCACTCTTAACTACTTCTTAAGCTTTGTTGTACGCGTGGGATTGAGTCAGTTGTCACCAGGAAACCTTTTCCAAGTTGTGCTGTCCTTAAATATGCCTGAAATAAACTGTCCAGTGTCAGCCTCTTGAAATTTGAGCCAACATTGGCTGGCGAGTCCTGTTGAACCAAACTTTGTTTTTGCCTCGCCCTGGTGTTTACAGGGATCCTCACATGTATGTGTGAGCCTGTGTGGGTTTGGATGTGTATGAGTGCCCTTAGAGGATAAAAGAGAGCATTGAGTTCCTGAAGCTGGAGTTTCAGGATCACTAGCACCACAGAAACTGAGCATGGTGGCTTGGACCTGGAATCCAAGCAGTCAGGAGGTAGACAGGAAGATAAGTCCAAGTTACGAAGATGGTGGTGATGGTGATGGATGCAGGCTTCTAATCCCAGTCCTCCGGAGGCAGAGGCAGGTGGAGCTCTGTGAGTTTGAGGCCAGCCTGCTCTACAGAGCTAGTTCCCGGATAGCCAAGGCTACCCAAACCCTCTCTCAAGACAGAGGAGAGAGGGGGGAAGGGGAGGGTTGGGGAGGGAGGGAGGGAGGGAAGGAGGGAGGGAGAGAAGGGTGGGAGGGAGGGAGGGAGAGGATCTGTATATGTGGACACTAGTGACACCAGTGTTATCTGTCATTGCCTAGTGCAGCCCCTAATAATGCATCCTAGACAGTAGCTAGAACCAGTCTAACGTACATTGATGGGTCGTTGGCAGACGCAGCAGCATCCAGAGTATTAACAGTAGGGCTTACTTGTGTCAGAGTTTTGATTTCTTGATTTGGGGAGTGGGCTTGTGTGCACAGGGTCAGAAGAGGGTGTCAGATTCCCTGGGACTGCTGTGAGCCATCGTGTGGGTGCTGGGAAGAGAACTCCATTCCTCTGGAAGAGCAGCCAGTGCTCCTAACCGTCTATACGTCTATACGGCCCCAATCCGTTAGTGCTACATTTAAAAAGAAGCTTATTGGTGCACACCTTTAATCCCAGCACTAGGGAGGCAGAGGCAAGCAGATCTATTTTTAAGTTTGAAGCCAGCCAAAGCTATGTAGTGAAAGCCTGTGTCATCAAAACAACAACAAAAATAGGGTTTCATGTAGCCCATGCTGACCAAGAAAGCCAAAATTGACCTTGAATGTCTGGTCCTTCTGCCTCCAACTCCCAAATGCTCTGATTTTTTTTTTTTTTTGGTTCTTTTTTTTTTCGGAGCTGGGGACCGAACCCAGGGCCTTGCACTTCCTAGGCAAGCACTCTACCACTGAGCTAAATCCCCAACCCCTGATTTTTGCCCCCAAACTCAGTTCTCCTGTTTTCTTTATTTCTGGGTCAGGATGGAAGGCAGGGCCTTAAACATGCTAGGTACATATTCTACCACTGGGGGGCTGGAGAGATGGCTCAGTGGTTAAGAGCACTGTCTGCTCTTCCAGAGGTCCTGAGTTCAAATCCCAGCAACCATATGGTGGTTCACAACCATCTATAATGAGATCCGATGCCCTATTCTGGTGTGTCTGAAGACAGCTACAGTGTACTTATATATAATAAATAAATAAATAAATTAAAAAAATTCTACCACTGATCTAGACTGTCAAACCTTCTCTCTCTCTCTCTCTCTCTCTCTCTCTCTCTCTCTCTCTCTCTCTCTCTCTCTCTCTCTCTGTATTGATTGGATTTGTCTGTATGCATATATGTTCATACCTGAGCATAAGGAGCTCAGAGGTCAACTTTGGGTGTCATTCCTCAGGCACCATCCACATCATTTTTTGGAGATGGGGGTCTTTAATTGACCTGGAGCTCATTAAGTCAGCTCGGCTGGCAGGTGAGCCCCAGGAGCCTTCTGTCTCAGCCTCCCCAGTTTTAGGGTTACAAGCATGAACTCTGTAATAGAAGCCAAGTGCCCTTAACCTCTAAGTCAGCTCTCCAGTCTTTTGTTTATGTATGTGCAGTTGTTTGTGGGGTTATATGTGTTCATGTATGTGGAGACCATGCATCAGTCTTTTTGTGTAAGTGTCCCTATGGGCCAGATCTTTTAAAATAACAACAACAATAATAAGTATAATAATAATAATGACATTAGTATTATTAGTATTATTTTATTATTTCAGGGTGTTTTGAGACAGGTTTCTCTGTGTAGCCCTAGCTGTCCTAGAACTCATTATGTAGACAAAGCTGGCCTTGAACTTTGAGATCTACCTGTGTTTCCAGAGGCTTGGGACTAAAGGCATTCACTACTACTGCCTGGCTTAGATTATTTTTTTAGACTTACTTTATATGTACAAGTGCTTTGCCTGTATGTGTGTATATATGGTATATATGTGGCCCATGTTTGTGCCTGAGAAGGCTGTGGGACACCTTGGGTGGAGCTAGGGATGGTTCAGAGCCACCATGTGGGTGCTGGAGACTGAACCCTGGTTCTCTGCAAGACCAGCCAGTGCTCTTCTGTGTCATAGCTCTAGCTCCCTTCGTCTTATTTTGTTTGTGTTTTGGGGGTAGGGGTGTCTCTCTGTAGTTTGGGTGTCCTGGAACTGGATATGTAGCCCAGGCTGCCTGCCTCTGTCCCGAGCACTGGAATTTAAGGCACGCACTACTACACTGTCTTCCCCCATCTTAGCTCTGAGTGGGTGTCTCGCCAAACCCAGAGCTCCCAGATTTGTCTACACTGGCGGGCAGGAACTCCAGACTCATAACACAAGTGCTTTACTGACTGAGTTACCTCCTCAGCCTTCGTTCGTGTGTGTGTGTGTGTGTGTGTGTGTGTGTGTGTCTGTGTCTGTGTCTGTGTGTCTGTGCCTGTATGTGTGTGTGTCTGTGTGTGTGTGCCTGTGTGTGTCTGTGCCTGTATGTGTGTGTGTCTGTGTGTGTGTGTGTCTGTGTGTGTGTCTGTGTGTGTCTCTGCCTGTGTGTGCCTGTGTGCGTGTGCCTGTGTGTGTGTGTCTGTGTGTGTGTGTGTGTCTGTGTGTGTGTCTGTGTGTCTGTGCCTGTATGTGTGTGTGTGTCTGTGTGTGTGCCTGTGTGTGTGTCTGTGCCTGTATGTGTGTGTTTGTGTCTGTGTGTGTCTCTGCCTGTGTGTATGTGTCTGTGTGTGTGTCAGTGCCTGTATATGTGTGTGTGCCTGTGTGTGTGTCTGTGCCTGTATGTGTGTGTGTGTATGTGTGTCTGTGTCTGTATGTGTGTGTGCCTGTGTGTGTGTCTGTGTCTGTATGTGTGTCTGTGTGTCTGTGTGTGTGTGTGCCTGTGTGTGTGTCTGTATGTGTGTGTGTCTGTGTGTGTGTCTGTGTGTGTGTGTCTGTGCCTGTATGTGTGTGTGTGTCTGTGCCTGTATGTGTGTGTGTGTCTGTGCCTGTGTGTGTGTGTCTGTGTGTGTGTCTGTGCCTGTGTGTGTGTCTGTGTGTGTGTGTGTGTGTGTCTGTGTGTGGGTAGACACAATCTTGAGAATTGTAGCACATGCTAACTTGTAGTCTTCCTGCCTCAACTGCTAGAATGTTTCAATTACAGTCCTGCACCACAGTATCTAGTAAAAAAAATCTTTTTTCCTTCCTTCCTTTCTCTCTCTCTCTCTCTCTCTCTCTCTCTCTCTCTCTCTCTCTCTTTCTTTCTTTCTTTCTTTCTTTCTTTTTTTATTTCTTTCTATCTTTTTGGGGACCAGGAGCAGAATCTTACTATGTAGCTCTGGCTGCCATAGAACTGGATATATAGACCAGGTTTGCCTCAAACCCACAGAGATCCATCAGCCGGTGCCTCTGAGCGCTGGGATTAAAGGTGTCTGCAGCCATGCTCAGCAAATACATGATTTTTAAATGGAAAAGAAAAAGTTTCCTTTGAATTCTTTCTGCAGTCATATGCCAGGAAATAAACTAATAGTAATTCTGCCAGGGTGACACAGGACAAAAATAAAGATGGGCTGCAGACATAGCTCACTGGTTAAGAATATGTGGTGTTCTTCCGAGTTCAGTCCCCAGCACCCATGCAGAAAGTCTTATTACCACATGTAACTTCAGCTCTGGGGGCACAATGACCTTTTCTGACCTTCTGAGGGTACCTGCATACATGTGGTGGAAACATGCAAATTAATAAAATAAATCCTTAAGGATTGTTTTACAACTTGAATCTCAGGCTTTCATTGTTGTCGGAGGCCTGTACCTGAGCAGTACCTGGGCATATTCAGGGATGTTTATGTTAAATGTCAGCTGTATACCACAGAACCCTGAGAACTTCAAATGCATGTCTATAAACCTGCTCTTCTATAAGATTCAAATATTTTTTATTTTATTCTTTTTTTTTTTGTTTTGTTTTTGAGACAAGGAAGCCCTGGCTTCCCTGGAACCAGACTGGCCTCGAACTCAAGAGATCTGCCTGCCTCTGCCTCTCAATTACTGCTCAGCTTGTAAAAGTCAAATATAAGAGCTATGCCTATGAATGTAGGTTGATTATCGCATTTTTGTCTTAACATCCTGTAAAATGTGAGTGTACACTTTTTAAAAAGAGCTGTGGCCATTTTGAAATAGCTTGACCTTTGACACCAGCAATGGGGAAACGATGAAGTCACCACCTGAGCCAGAATAAAACTGAGTGTACGGGGTTGGGGATTTAGCTCAGTGGTAGAGCACTTGCCTAGCAAGCACAAGGCCCTGGGTTCGGTCCCCAGCTCCGAAAAATAGAAAAAAAAATAACTGAATGTACTTCATGTCTCTGTGTGTTTGCTCTTCTGGTGCATCGTCCTGATCAGGAGTAAATTTTCTTTTGTCCAGACACTTCAAAAGAAAAAAAAAAGGGTTTGACCTTGGAGGAACGAATTAGAGGTGGTTGTACATACCTGTAACCTCAGGACTAGGGAGTCAGAGGTCTTGAGGCTAACCTGGTCCATACAGTGAGTTCTGTGCCAGACAGAGCTACAAAGTTAGACCACCTCAAAATGAATAAATCAATTAAAATTAAAATGGAAAATATGCATTGTATGAAGTAAAAATGCCTGTCTTTTTTGTTTTTTGGGTTTTTTTTAAAAGATTAATTCATTTATTATATATAAGTACACTGTAGCTGTCTTCAGACACACCAGAAGAGGGCACCAGATTTCTTTACAGATGGTTGTGAGCCACCATGTGGTTGCTAGGAATTGAACTCAGGAACTCTGGAAGAGCAGTCGGGACTCTTAACCACTGAGCCATCTCTCCAGCCCCTGTTTTGTTTTGTTTTGTTTTGTTTTGTTTTGTTTTTGAGGGAGGGTTTATCTGTGTAACAGCCCTGACTGTCCTGGGATTCCCTCTGTAGAACAGGCTGGCATCTAACTCACAGAGATCCACCCTGCCTCTGCTTCCTAAGTGCTGGGCTAAAGGGGTGTGCCACCACCACCTTAAAAATATTTACTTCTTGTGTGTGTCCACAAACATGCATGTGTACATGTTCCAACCAAAGAGAACGTGGCAATTCTGTCCCTCTTCTCACGGTGTGTGAACTGGGCACTGACCTCAGGTTGTCAGGCTTAATGGCATCTCTGATCCCCCTGAGCCATCAATGGGGCATTCCCCAGGGTGACAGTGTGTTAGGGTTGTTTCCACCCTTTTGTCTTCACTTAGTTGAGTGCCCGCTCACAGGAAAATCAAGGGGTGGGACCAGCCAAGCCCGACGACTGGAGTTTGATCTGCAGAATCCACATGGCGGCGGAAGGAGAGAACGGACTCCCTCAAGCTGACCTCTGAGGATCCATAACTCTCGTTCCAGGGAATCACATGACTCTGCCTCCTGGAGATCCAGGCACACACATGGTGCACACCATAAGGCAGAGGAAAACACCCACACATACAGTGATATGTGTGTGCATTACCACACACACCTGGAAGTCAGAGGACTGCTTTGTGGTCGGTACAGTCCTTGTGTTTTCACAAAGGTTCCAAGGATGTAACAGGTTTCCAGGGTTACATGGCAAGGACAGCATCCATTGAGACATCTCCTTGGCCTGAGATTACTAGTATTTGTTCTTTTTTTTTTAAGATTTATTCATTTATTATATATAAGTACGCTGTAGCTGTCTTCAGATACACCAGAAGAGGGCATCAGATCTCATTACAGATGGTCGTGAGCCACCATGTGGGTGCTGGGAATTGAACTCAGGACCTCTGGAAGAGTAGTCGGGTGCTCTTAACCGATGAGCCATCTCTCCAGCCCTGTAGCAAGAGTTCTTAATTGGCCAGACATTGCTAGTACCCTCAGTCTTACTCCCGTCCTCTTGTACCTCTCTGAAGGGGATGGGTTCCCGGTGCTTTGTGGATTCCAAAGCCCTAGGTCAGTGATTCTCAACCATCCCAATTCCGCGACCCTTTAGACACTTAATACATTGCTGCATGTTGTCTCACCACCCCCAACCATGAAGTTATTTCGCTGCTGTTTCATACTTCATAAATTCGCTAATTATGAATTGTAATGTAAATATTTGCTCTGCAGGATGCCTGGTATGTGATTCCCTGAAGGGATTGTGACACACAGGTTGAAAACAGCTGCCCTGGGTGCACAAGCCACTTCCATAAAGTGGCTTAGTGTAGTCGGGAGTAGAAGTGCCCACCTTTCATCCTAGTACTCAGGAGGCAGAAGTAGGAGGATCTCTGTGGGTTCAAAGTCAGCTGGTCTACATAGTGAGTTCCAGGACAGCCAGGGCTACATAAAGAGGCCCTGTCTCAAAAAAAACTAAAAACTAAAAAAACAAACAAGCAAACAAACAAAAAAACAAAAAAAGAAACAAAACTGTAGAAGGCAGAAAACCTAATGTACCTGGTGTTGTGTTTAAACACTTGTATTTGATAGCCTTACCTGATTACAAAGTCCTCAGACTGGGGTGGCTTGAATCCTTGAAATCACTTATCTGTGGGTACAGAAGGCCAGCTGGGTAGCCGCAAGGTATTGCGGAACTCTGCCTGAGAAGCTTGGAAACTTTGGTGAAACTCTGGCTAGAGTGAGAAAAGAGGGTGGGGAAGTGGGGGAGAGAATGGGTAGGCGAGGTTGAAAAGATCATGGAGGTCCCCGTACAGGATTGGGTGGGACTTGGAAAGGTCTTTAGACTGCTCCAGAAGGGAGATGGGAACCTTGGAGGGGAGTAAGCAAAGGGCCTTGACCTGACAGAAGTGCTGTAGTGAGGAGCAAAGGAGAAAATGGGAGGTGAGGTGAGTGCGCTCATCCAGAAAGAAGAAGTGAGGTGGGAGTGAGAAGTGGGGTTTCTGGCAGAGAAAGGGTCAAGGCCACTGCAATGTTTGGGGTAAGCAGCAGCTTTTGGTAGGTTGCCTGGAGGACATCAGAAAGGATGATTGGGGAGCAGCAGAGAAAGCTGGTGTCCAGGGTGCAGCGGCCACGCAGTCCCGGGAGCGGCCGCCAGATGGCGAGCGCGCCGCGGGAAAGACACAGGTCGTAGCTTCTCACGCTCCTGCCGCTGGGCCTTGCTCCTCACCTGGGTGTGAGATGCACCGACAAGGGCTGGATCAGACCCCCCAGGCGCCTCGAGGGCCCAAAGCCTGGGATGCAATCTCAAGTCCTTTGTGTACTTCCCACCGCTCTGTTCCCATCGCCTGTATCAGCATCTCAGGTCTTTGTAAAAGTGTCACCTTCTGGGGGGGAGAGGGGTCTTCCCTGACTGCCCAGGTATCAGAAACCCATACCTTGACCTTCTAAAATTTATTTCATTTTACTATTTTTTTCCTTTGAAACAAGATCACTCTTTAGCCAGGCTGCCTTTAAACTCCTGATCCTCCTGCCTCGGCTTGTTATGTGTTGGGATGACAGATCTGGGAGTTGTGGCCCACACCTGTAATCTCTGATCTCAGGAGACAGAGGTGGACGAAGCTCAAGATAACGGTCTGTCTGAGCTACATAAGCAGGAGGTCTTGTCTCGGCCCCACCCAGTAAGACAGTAGGAGTCCAGTTAATTCACTATTTTTTGGGTACAGGGCTCCTGCTTATAATTCATAGAAGCTCCCTCCTCAGAAAAATGTATGGGTTCACGAGACATGTGCATCGGCATGTGTTTTCAGGTCTCTCTGAGTCCCCAGTACAACCTCTGAGGTTGTATCCCATGCTGTTGCTAGCATCCTATTACAGAAGAGGAGGATGAAGCCCAGGGTGGTTAATGGGCCTTTCATGAAGGTGCACAGCCAAGAAACTGCAGGGCAGCACCGAAGGGTGCAATGTCACTAAGTGGATGAATGGGGTTCGAGGATTCAAAGGACCCTTAGCTGCTGTCCTGGACCTGACTTCCTTGACTCTCATGGTCCCCACGGAGCAGGCTCAGCGCCCCCAACCCCGACCCCCTCCTAGGGACTCTCAGCAGGCTGGGAGGAGCTGTGGGATGGCCAGGTCAGCTTCCCTCCCTTCCCTGCTGAGAGCTCCCAGAAACACCTCTCAGGCTCCTCAGGAGGGGACAGAGGTAAAAAGCAGGTCTGGGAGAGCCCAGACTTCACACACTAGACAGCAGGGTCCACTGCGCAGGACCCTGAGCCCATTCCAAGACAGAAAGGACAGACAGACGACTGCACGGCCAAGTGATGCTCCGTGGCCAATTAACCACGCTGCTGGGTCTGCTCAGTGGGGCCTGGCTGCCCACAGGCTCAGGGATACCTAGGGCCCCAGCTACCCCTGCTCAGTCCTGGGCCGCTACCAATCAGAGCCGGACTCTGGATCCCCTGGTGCCCATCTCTGCCCTAGGTAGCTGGAAGGCCTTCCTGGGCCTGCAAAACAAACAGCAGGGGACAGGTGAGCCGCAGGGAGGGCAGAGTGTGGCTGCTGGTGTGCCTTTGCCCTTGGCGCCACAGGAACTGCTTCAGGAGACTTGTAAGGCTCTGCCCTTTGTTCAGGTGAGTCTGTGGTGGTGGTGGTGGTGGTGGTATCTTTGGTGACGCTGAGGTCTGTGGTGGTGGTAGCAGTAGGGGCGGGGAGGGGACTCCCAGCAGAGCACAGGTCATATGGCCAGGCAGATTTGCAATCAAGTCCTGAATCTTCCATCTAAATGCCTAGGAACTTTTGGTTTCTTCCTTATCAAATGGGGCAAATGGTTTTCCACTTGTGCGGTTGGTTTCCTCTCTCCTCTCTCCTCTCCTCTCCTCTCCTCTCCCCCCTCCCCCTCCCCCTCCCCTCCTCTTCTCTCTCTCTTTCTCTCTCTCTCTCTCTCTCTCTCTCTCTCTCTCTCTCTCTCTCTCTCTCTCTTAGATACTCTTAGACATGGGTTCCTATAGCACAGGTTGACTTCTCTTAGGGTAAGGCTGAACTTATGTAGGGTAGGCTGAAACTATGTAACTAAAGATTCCATTCTCCCAGCCTGGTCTACAGAGTTCCAGGTCAGCCAGGGTGGCACAGAGACTCTTTGGCTCAAAATCCAAAAACAAACAAAAGAAAACAACAACAACAAAATATTCCACTTCGGACCTCGCCTCGTATGTGCAGTCAACCTGGTTCAAGGAACCTAGGGCTTCATGCTTGTGAGGCAAACGCTACCCACTGAGCAACATGTCCAGCTGCTGATTCTGTTTTCCTATTTGGCAGCCCGGAAGAAAGGAAGAAGCTATTGACAGGTCCATGTCCCTGGCTCCCCTCCAAACACCCATGACTCTAACCTTCCTCTAAACAAAAGTCCTTGTTCCCAGAGCCCACAAGGGTCCGCATTCTTTGACTTCCCTAATTTGGTCTCCTCCCACTCATCCCTTCACTCCTGGCACACTGCGTGCTTTCTTGTGTGTGTGGTGTGTGTATGTTTAGACAGGGGGTTTGCTAATTTGTACCGGACTGTGGACTGTGGACCACAGACTGCCCTCTAACTCGATAGTCCTTCTGTTGGGATCATAGGTGTGAGTCACCACACCTATCTTGGAGCAGAGGTGTCTGTCTGTCTATAGTTGTTATGTTTCAGCTAAAGTCTTATGCAACTTGAGCTGGTTTAATAAACTTCTGATCTTCCTGCCCTTACTTCCGGAATGCTGGAATTACAGGTATGAACCAGCAGCCCAGTTTTGGTGGTGTTAGAGTTGGAACCCAGGATCTCAAGTATCCTAGACAAGTGCTCTTCATCCTGAGTTACGCTCCCATTTCAGGGGAGAGGTTGTCTGATTTTTTTCCCTTCTAATGTTCCTGTCCCCAAGACCTACAACAGGGACAGCCACACAGTGGACATGTTGAATGAATGAACGAATGAACGAACAAACGAATGAATGACTAGTAGCACACGCTTCTCGTGGGCTGTAGGGCAGCCCAAACAAGAAACAATTTCATATCTGCAATCAGTGTTTCAAAAGGGCTTTGGGAATTCTTGTTCTGTGCTGAGTTCAAATCCTGATTTATTGTTGGTGTCTATAGCTTGCCTTCGCTAACCCTTTCCTTAGCTTTAAAACGTAGATATCACGGCTTCACACAGAGTGCTTCTAGCCATGCTCAGTAGGGCATCAGTTCCCCCAAATCCCTGGCTTGCTATTTGCCTATCAAACCCGGGAATTTAGGAGACCAGGATTGACCAATTTGGCCCCAAATCTATTTTTTTTTCCTTTCAAGATAAGTCTCACCAAATAGCTCAGGCTGGCCTGGAACTTGTGATCCCCAGCTTCTGAATCCCGGGGTTACACACATCTCCATACCCACCCCACGTTCCAGTTCTGCCACCCGCCAATGGCTGACCTAGCAGGATGAAACTTGGCTTGGACTCTAGCTCACTGCTGAGCCCAGAGCTGCACCGGCCCCGGATGGCACAAGACACTGTAGCCTGGCAGCCTCCCTGCAGCTCTGTAATCTCAGGCAGCCCCAAGCCTCTGTTTCCTCGTTTGGAAACAGGGACACATTAGTACTGGCCTCATCACCACGGGGAAGACAGAATGAATCTGGGTTTATCAGGGACAGCATGGTGGGGGCAGGGCCGGCCTCCTTTTTAATTCCAGAGCTGGGAGTGGAACCCAGAGCTGTGGGAATGAATAGAGTACCACGTTGTGGACTGAGGCTAAAGAATAAGGAATTCAAGGCCAATTTCTGCTAAAGAATGAGTTTGGGGCCTGCCTGGGCTACATGAAACTTCTTACAAGGAACAAAAACCTTTGAAAGTTTCAGGTGGTTTCTTCTTTTCCCTTTTAATTTTTTCTTTATTATTCTTAGCATGGTGATGTATACCTCTAGTCCCAACACTTGAGAAGCAGAAGATATTTCTCTGGGAGTTCCAAGCCAGCCTGGTCTACACAGCAAATTCTATCTAGCTAGGGCTACATAGTAAGACCCTGTCTCAAAAAAATGTAACTATACTTACATTTTAATTAATTTATTGGGTGTTTGAGACAGAGTTTCTTTGTGTAACAGCCCTGGCAATGCTGGAAACCACTTTGTAGTCAAAGAGATCTTCCTGCCTCTGACTCTGAAGAGCTGGGATTAGAGGCATGTACCACCGTGCCTGGCCCAAATGTATTTATATTTTATGTACATTGTTGTTCTGACTGCCTGTCTGATTGTGTGAAGGTATTGGATCCTGGAATTAAAGTTGTGAGCTGCCATGTAGGTGCTGGGAATTGAACCTGGGTCCTCTGAAAGAACAGTTAGCATTCTTAACTGGGTGCTCTTAACATGTGTGCATGCATGCATTTGCCAAGCCATCTCTCTTGTCCTTTTATTATTTTTGGTTTTTCTTTCTTTCTTTTTTTTTTTTTTTTTTTTTTTTTTCGGAGCTGGGGACCGAACCCAGGGCCTTGCACTTGCTAGGCAAGCGCTCTACCACTGAGCTAAATCCCCAACCCCATTTTTGGTTTTTCAAGACAAGGTTTCTCTGCAACCTGGAACTCACTCTGTAGTTCAGGCTGGCCTCTAACCCAGAGATGTGCCAGCCTCTTGGATTAAAAGTGTGTGCCACTATCGCCAGGTAATTTCACTTACCTATGAGTATGAGTGTGTGTGTGTGTGTGTGTGTGTGTGTGTGTGTGTGTGTGTGTCCCATGGTCCAAGTGTGAAGGGCACAAGATAGCTTGTGACAATTTTTCCTTCACTGTCAGACTTGGCAGTAAGTGCCTTTGCCTACTGAGCTATTTTGCTGACCCGAGTGTGTGCGAGGTGTGTGTGTGTGTGTGTGTGTGTGTGTGTGTGTGTGTGTGTGTGTGTGTTTAGAAAGCATTTCAGAGGGTGGAGAAATGGTTCAGTGGCTAAAGAAACTTGTCAGCAAGCTTGACAATGAGTTTGATTCCCGGGACTCACAGAGTGGAAGGAGAGAGCTGACTCCCACAGTTTGTCTCTTGGCTTCTACATGGGAACCTTGACATACAACCCCCCCCACCTGTGACAAATTAATTTAAAACAATAAAAACATAGCGTTTCACACTATAGCCCACGTTGCATAGAGATGACTGTGCTGCCAAGGTTGGTCTCAAACTCAATTCTCCTGCTTTAGTCTCCCAAATGTTTAGACCACAGGTATGAATAACCATCCCAGACTTTAAAAAATTAAAATATTTTTAGAAGACCGATTTAGTGCTCTTAACCTCTGAGCCATCTCTCTAGCCCCCAAAGTGAAAATATCTTCATGTGTATGTTTTGTCTACTGCATGTATACCTGGTGTGTGCCTAATATGAAGCCAGAAGAGGGTGTCAGGTCCCTGGAGCTGGAGTTCTGGACAGTTATGAGCCACCATGTGGGAACAGAATCCAAGTCTTCTGTAACAGCAAGCGCAGCTCTTAACTGATGAGCCAGCTCTAGCCCTCCACCCCCAATATGATTTTTATTATTTTCTTGTAGTGCTGGGAACGGAACCTGGGCCTCAGACATGCTAGGCAAGTGCTCTATGCCTGAGCTATGCCCTCAGCTCGATTTTTCTATTTATTTTGTTTGACCCAGGGTCTCAGTGAGTTTCCTGCGTGGGTCTTGAACTTGAGATCCCCTTATCTTGGCCTCTGGACTGGCTGCGATGTCTGCATCACCAGACCCAGCCTTCTAGTTTAATTTTGGATGGTTTTGTTTGGGAGTATGTGTATAGGCTCACGTGTGTGTCAAGGACAGCAGTTGGCTTCAGTGTCCCCAACTGCTCTTTTAACTTCTTAAAAGAGTTAAATTGTCAGGCAATTCAAAGGTGGCCCGTGCCTTTAATCCCAGCACTTGGGAGGCAGATCTCTGAGTTCAGGGCTGTCTGGTCTATAGAGTGAGTTCCAGGACAGCCACGGCTACACAGAGAAACCCTGTGTTGAAATAAACAATAAACAAGTAAATAAAATCAAATCTATGGGCATTTTGCATGCATGCATGTATGTCTGCGTTCTACACACATGCTTGGTGCCCAAAAGAAGGTGCCAGATCCTCTGAAATGGAGAAGTTGTGAGTTGCCAAGTGGGTGCTGGGAATTGAACCCAGCAGCTCACTGAACCCAGAGCTTACCAATTCAGCTAGGTTGAACCCAACAGCCAGCAGCCCCCAGGGGGCCTCCCATCTTCACCTTCCCAGGGGTCCCATTTTACGTGACCACTGGGGTCTCCATGCTTGCACCACATCACCTCATGAAGCTCACCAGCCTTGCGTTTAGAAGATTTTATGCAAGCAAGAGTGTGGAAAGGTGGAGTAAGCTGCTGCAGGCCACACAAACTAGGAGGGGGAATCAGAATTGACCCCCAGGCCATTGGCCTTCAGCACCCTGGTATCTTTCTGTCCGAGTAGAAGTGGTTGAAATTATTCTCATCCCTCTACCCTAGACTCCACAGTGCTGACTGTCCTCCTGTCTCTGTTTGCAGGTGATCTCCAGGCCTGGTTGCACGAGTGCCCGGGTCCTTAACCATCTCTGTTTTGGCCACTGTTCCTCCTTCTACATTCCCAGCTCAGATCCCAGTCCTGTAGTCCTCTGCAACAGCTGTGTGCCATCTCGAAGGCGCTGGACATCGGTGGCACTGTGGTGTGGAGCTGGCCAATCAGCCTCCCCTCGGCGGGTGAGGATTTCCACTGTATTGGTCCAGAAGTGTCAGTGCCACCCGAGGCTGTGAGCTGAGCATCCTAGAGGAATGTGCAGGACACAAACCTTGGAAAGAAGCAGGAGACTCAGTAGAAAGACGTGACCTGAGTGACGAATATCAGGTCGAGAGAGCAGGGCTGGAAGGTCCAGAAGGTCCCAGAATGCTAGACATGGTCCCCTAGTCATGGGTTTAGACCACTAATAGTCATAGAATGTGGGGCTGGAGTGTAACTCAGCGGGAGAGGGCTTGCCTACCATGCATGAAGCCCTGGGTTCTATTCTTATATGATATGTGGAGAAAAAAAGGTGAAAATGAACTGTAGTGTCTGATTAGCCCTGTGTAGGAGGGAGCGTTCATGCCACAATCACTAACTCATGTCATCCTCAGGAATCAAACCTCAGCAGTCTCACAAGGTAGAATTTCACCACGAGTCATTTTACAGATGAGGAAACCGAAGCTGTTGAAGCACTGTCACTTTTCGGGAGAGGGGAATAAAGGAAGGGCTTGAGACACAGCCCTGACGCACGCACGCGCAGCACACCTCCCTGCTGAGCTCCTCCTCCCTCAGCCCGGGGTTCCACTCTCAGCCACTAGGTGGCACCGCGTCTCAGTGTCCAAGACAGACACTCCCAACTGCTACGACGACAGCACCACCCAAACCCGGACACTCAGCAAAGATGACCCTGTTCTAGGGACACCAGAACAGCAGCAGCAGCAGCAGCAACAACAACAAAAAACTGTGGCAGGCAAGCGGGAAGCAGCTGCTGGGAAAACCTGGCCCCAACCAGAGGCGACCCCGCGTGTGCGCAGCTGCCTCTCATTGACAGACAGTAGCTGGGGTTTCCCTTATTGCCCCACCCCAGTCCCCGCAGCAGCCTCATGCCCAGCCTGGCATTCCATGGGAACCATAAAGGTTGGCCAAGTCCAGCTGTGCGTGCTTCTTTCTGACTAGGATTTCCTGGGTAGGGGGTCTCCCTTTTCAGCTGGGGGGCAGGGTGTGCGGCAGCCAGGCAGCCTAGCTCTGGGCGGCTGGAAACAGGGCTCTGGCAGATGGGCCCGTCTGGCAGAGACTCAGAGACATGTGGCAGCGTCGCCTCCAAATGCCCCCCCAGTGCCGGGTGGAGGGAGCTGGTCAAGCGCCCCCCCTCCCTGGCCCTCTTCCTGCCTCAGGAAGGAAGGCTCCAGGTGAGGGGGAACAGGAGGGCCCCCCCACAAGGAAACAGATGGGACAGCACGGCGTGGGAGCTTCGACCCCTGACCTTACAGGCCTGAACAGAGGGGTGGGAACCTGCCTGACTGCCAGCTCCCAAGACTGACCTAGAGGGAGGGTCATGGAGCCCTGGGGGGCCGGGGGAAGCGCCCTCCTGCCTGTCCCTAGAGCTTGGTGGCAAACCTCATGCAGTGTCTGAGCTGGCAGCTCAACCCAGGCACCCCTTTTCTGGCGGGCACAAGATGCCCGCATCTCTCCACCTCAGCTGTGCCCACCTCCTGCCAGCCTGAAGAGCCAGCTGGGAACCTTGGTGCCAGGGGGGGCAGAGTCACTGCGCCCTCCCAGGCAGTGCCAGTCGGCCCCCACTGCTGCCCCCCCAGGCCCAGTAATGGGTGGGTAATGAGTGCTGGGGGAGTAGGGGGAAGGGCGGGGAGGCAGGTGCCACAGGCTCTGGCACCGGGGGCTGCTAATCAGGTTTGCCAACGCCATCTGTCATCGTGCGAGCATCTGGGGCTCAAGGTGACCCTGTCACCCTCAGTTACAATTATGAGTTTGGCATCTGTATTAAAGCTCGCCAGCCGGCCAGGCAGGGGAGGGCTGGGGTGGATAAGGGGGTGCACGGTGAGCCCCATCCCTGGGGTCTGGTTCCCAGGGGCTGTGTAGCTGCCAAGGCATGAAGCTCTTCTGCAGTGTGTGTGTGTGTGTGTGTGTGTGTGTGTGTGTGTGTGTGTGTGTGTGTGTGTACACGTGCTCATACATTATGAGTATACACACACTCATCCTAGACTCCTTTGCTGTTCTTCCCTAATGTGTCCGGACACAGCATTGGGGATCTCAGGGTTTGTTTCTGAGTGGTGGCTGTGTGTCTGAGGTTTGGTGGGGTGGAAAGAAGGAAATGGCTATGACAATGTATGGGTACCCAGGTAAGCATGTCTATTGGTATGCTAAGAGAGGAATGGTGCACAGTGGGCTCCATCCCTGGGGTCTGCTTTCCAGGGGCTGTGTAGCTGCCAAGGCTTCTCTGCAGTCTCTTCACTTGTCTTAGGATGATGGTGTGAGTTCTTGTAGTGTGCGTGATTGTGTGTGTGCATCAGAAGGTATCAGTGCCGTAGTTCTTATAGACTGCGTGTGTGGTGGAGGTATGAATCTGTCTGTCTGTCTGTCTGTCTGTCTCTCTCTCTCTCTCTCTCTGTGTGTGTGTGTGTGTGTGTGTGTGTGTAGTCAGCAGCTGGCAGAGGCTGTAAATATTCACCCCAGATTCTCTCCTGTCCCTTCCGCCTGTGCCTGCTCTTAACAGCCCAGCTCCAATCCAGAGAGCTCTAACAAAGACCCAGGACTCCCGGATATTGAGGCCTGTTTTGGGTTTCTCTGTTTTTAGAGCTATATTCTCGGTTCGAGATTCCAATTTCGAACAATGGGATCTCGTCTTTTTGGATTCTGGAAAGTGAACCTGGGTTTTAGATTCTGGGTCCTGCATTCTTGGACCTAATGTTTCTATCTCAGGATTTTTGGAGTTTAAAGTCCTTTTTTTTTCTTTTCTTTTTTTCGGAGCTGGGGACTGAACCCAGAGCCTTGCGCCTAGCAAGCGCTCTACCACTGAGCTAAATCCCCAACCCCTTTAGAGTCTTCTGATGCTGGAGATCGAACCTGTATATACTAGATAAAAGCTCTCTATCGTACTAGATAAAAGAATCTTGCTAGGATTCTAAGCAGTTGCCATACTGCTCAGACTGACCATGACCCCCTGAACTTATACTGTGATTATGAGTTTAAGGACATGAATTACATAGACTGAGTTCTAGGTCTGGGTTCTTACTTCTGGGCTCTTAGCTTTGTGCTACTCCTGGACCTGTCGCTCTGCCCCCTAAAGATAGGTGTAGAGACAACATTTAACCACCAGAGGCCGCCATTGGTCTAGATTTCGGCTGGATTGACCTAGCTGTGGGTCTACAAAGTACTTGCATGACCCAACTTTTAGAGGGGGACTGACTGGGAGTAACTTTCTGGTGCTTCTCTTCCATCCCAAATCTCACCTAAGGACTGATGCCTCTCAGCTCTCACAACTCAAATCTGGATAGTGGGCCTCCCTCCACAGTCCTACAAAAGGGATTCTTGGACAGACAGGGTGTAAGATGTTGAACATTTGAGGAGGCTGTGTCTGGCCTCTTGTGACACAGTTCCTGTAACCTCTAAAGGTTTTGTTGTGGTTGTTTCGTTGGGTTTCTGATAGAGTCTCTATGTAGCCCTGGGTACTCACTCTATTAGACCAATCTTGCCCTGAACTCAGAGATCTCCCTGCTCCTGCCTTCAGAGTGCTGGGGTTGCAGATGTCACCACCATCCTTGGCTACAAGGTGTGTGATTTTATCTGACCCTTGGATGATGCCAAGGTCCAATGTGCTCTCTAGGACTGTGTCTGGGAGGCATTACTGTGACATGGGGTAGGAGTCCTTGCACTATGTCATGTGTTTATAATTGCCATGGTTATGCCCGTAAGCGCTCTAAGGGCTATGGTGTGTGCCCCTGGAGGAAGGCATTCTGGAGTGTCAGGAGCAGTATATGGAAAGCTGTGTCTCTGTACGAATGACACTTTCTTAGCAGGACAAGGGGGACATTCTGGGAGTATCAAGTCGAGTCAGTGGATCAAGGACAGGGTGGTGGGGACTAGAGACTTGGAGTAGGAATCAGCACTGAATCTCTAAGCCTCTCTTGGGACACTCCTCATGTCTGCATACATCTGGCCCCACATCTGTCAACCCATGAATAGACCCACCAGCTCTCTCTGAACCTGGCTTCATCTAACCTAGGGTCTTGTCCCCACCTCACCCGATTGCCAGGCACATCCAGGAGCAGTGAAGCCCCCCTGAGTCTTGGCACTTTACTGTTCAAACCCTGTTCTCTTTCCTCTCCCTTATTGTCTCTGCTTGGTCTTCTCCCTCTACCCTTCCTCCTGGAAGCCCCTCTCATCTCTCCATCCCTTCCTCTTGGATTCTAAACATTGCTTTCTCCATCCATGGCTGTCACTCCCGCTTGCCCCCTTCTCTAGTATACACATGTATGTGCTTCTGTGTGTGCATGCACACGTGTGTGGAGGCCAGAGATTGATCTCAGTTGTCTTCCTCAACTGTTCCGTTTCTTCCCTTCTCAGGCTGGGTGGAGCTTGGTAGCCTTCTGTGACCTGAAACTCACCGTGTTGACCCAGTTAGCCTGTGATTTACAATGCTCTCGATGCCTGTATTGGGACTGAAGATGCTCACCCCCATGCCCAACTTGCCTTCCACTTTTTTTTTTTTTTTTTTTTTTTGTAGGCAGAGTCTATTACTGAGCCTGGAAGGCATCCCCCAGAGCCTGTGTTCCATGCCTGTCAAGTTTTGTACATGGGTACTGGGGAGTCAAACTCAGGTCCACATGTCTCTCTACACTTGGCCGACTGAGCTGCCCACCTCAGCTACTTCCCACTGACCCCTCCTCGCTTTTTTAAGAGACAGGGTCCTGACATGTAACTGACACTGGCCTCACACTCACGAGCCTCAGCTGCTCCTGCAGGATTTACACGCGTCACCGAGTTGGTCTGTCCCCTTTCCCTTACTACTCCACCTTCTCTTGTCGGTGACTCCCATCCCTAAATCTTTCTTGTACATCTCTCTGTCCACCTCTTCCTATCTTTAACTCTGTATTTCTCTCTTTACCACTGTCTCTCCATATTCGTTTCACTGCATCCCTGCTGCCTTTCCTTCTCTCCAGGCCAGCCCGGGTGGGTCCGGGTGGGTCCCGGACAGCCCAGCCGGGGCGCCGCTGTGAACAATGCGGCATTCAGGAGGCCGGCCAGCACCATGGCAACGCGCCCGCCCCGCCTTCCCCGCGCGCGGGCCGCGCGTGCCAAGAGGGTGCCATGGTTACATCAGGCGCGTGCCCACCCCGAGCGCGCCGCCGCGGCCCCACACCATCTTATAGGGCTGGGCCAGAAGGGGGCGCCCGGCCTTAGCCTCTCCCGGGAGTCAGGAGGGGCTGCCATCTTCAGCAAGTCCCTCCAGTCCTCAGTGCCTTGGTTTTCCGATCTATAAAGTTCAGGGTGGGGGAGGGGAGAAACGTGGGAGAGGAAGGGGGAGTTGGGGAGAAAGAGGGAGGGAGGGACGGGGAGAATGTAGGGCTTTGGGGGATAGTTCTATATTTGTGCTTCCGTATTTGTTAGTTAGTGGGACTGTATGTATACATGCAAATGTATGTCCCAGTGCTTGGACACTTGTATGCTTTACAAGAAGCTGTGGGGAGGGTACATGTTGGAAGGAGAACCTATTTTCTGTAAGTTGTCCTCTGATCTCCACAGGCTTGTCACCCCAAACAGATGACTAGACACGGGTATGGAGAAAATAAATAAATGTAATAAAATATAAGAAAGAGGGTGGCTAGGGGTTGGAGCTTTCTTAGTGCGCTGGAGACTTTGGGTTTGATCTTAGCACCACACACAAAACGCTGTTGACTGTTACTTTCAGGTCTCTCTCTTTATGAATTTGGAAATGTGTGTGTGTGTGTGTGTGTGTGTGTGTGTGTGTGTGCGCATGCGTGCATGCGCGTGCATGTATGTGTGTGCATGTGTGCATGTGCGTGCGTGTGTGTGCATGTGTGCATGCGCGTGCATGTGTGTGCGCGTGTGCGGTGTGTATTTGCACTTCTGCCTGGGATGGTGAGTGTTAGAGAAGTAATGATGTGTGTGTGGTCATATGACTGGTACCCACACATGTGGTATGCCTATGTATGTGGTAGGTCTCTGTAGTTGGGGTGCTGTTCACGTTGGATTGCTATACTTAGTGTGTTAAATCCAGTTTGACTTGGAGTTTGTGTATCTGGGGTCCATGTTCTCAAACTCATTTCATATATACTTATGTGGAAATGGGTGTGGTTTCCAAGGACTGTAGAGTTCTGGTAGGACAACCCCCCTTCACCTGAGGGCCTCCAGGCACAGAAGGGGGTGCCCAGCTGCCTGGGACCTTGGACTCCCTACAGGTTCAGGAGCGCCCCAGTTGATGAATATTCATGAGGGGGGGGCTGGCACCTACTGGCAACAGCTGCGCTTCCATTAGTCGGTCCTTGCTCTGCTTGCTTTCAGTAGGAAACGAGATTTCAGCCTCAGCTTTTCCCTTTCTCCCAGTCTCAGGTCTGGAGAATCCTGAGGACAATCACAGGGCTGTGTCAGCATGTCAACAAACGTCCCAACAGCTTGTTGGGATGGCTAAGGAGCTGTCTAAATGTTGTGACGGCCTCTGAGAAGGGTGATTGTTGTATGACAGGGTGTCCGTGTGGCTGTGGTGTGCCATTACCCAGTTCATTGTAGTTCTGTCCACACTGCATTATGGTGGGACACTGTGAGAGAAAGGAGTGTCTGCTACTTGCAAGAGGACCGAGCAGTGTGGCCTGTAACTTACTGGCCACCAGTTCCTCAGCACTGTGCCTGCAAAGCTGTATTGATTTGTCTGTCTGGGACACCTTGATCTGAGGACAGATGTGAGCTCTGCCCCGGGAGTGCAGGGATTGGACTTGCTCCTCCTATCTGTGACTGATGGGGGTAGCGAGCGAGACTCTGTGTAGCCTCATGGCTAGGACAGCTGCAGGGACATGCAGACTGAGCGTGTCAGAGTGACATTGATACAGTGTAGGGTCAGATTGTCAGGGCAACCGAGAGGATGTGTGAGATTGTGGGGCTGATGACACATGTTGCTGGAGTTACTGGGTGTGGTGGCACTTCTGCATGTGAGAGTGTGGCTGACGTTATGACAGGCCGTGTAGTTGTGCTGTTGACACTGTGGTAGTGACTATAGCTAGGTGGAGTTGAAAGTGTGACAGGGATTGCACTTGAAAACAGGAACCAGAAAGCCATGACTGTCCAGCTCCTACCTCCAGGCTTCACAAGGAGCTGAAGGTATTGTGTGGGGCATACAGAACAGGGGTTCACATTGACATTTCCTGAGACATGGATACCAGCTAGGCATAGGACCTTTATTCCTTTGTCCCTTCCCTCCTGATTGGTTTGGGGAGAAGCTTCTAGAAGCAGCAGAGATGTAGTAGGAGTCTGGCTGTACTTAGTTGGGCCCAGAGGCCTCAGATCCAGCATATGTGGCTCAGACATCGTGGCCACCTTACACTCCGAGCCAATTGCCTGCTGCTGCTGGCTGCCCTGGAGGTGGTACAGAGGCTCCATTCAGGATCAGGGACCAGGTTACCAGGGTGGGCGGGCAGGTCTCTGACCAGCTGCAAATGAAACATTTCCCTAACCCTACATGAGCACTGGCTCCAGGAGGACCTGGCTGGGCAAACCATGGACAGTGTGGGCGTATTCTCTTGCATCCTGGGCAGCTGTGGTGGTGGTGGTGGTGGGGTGTGGATGCCCATCTGTGACCCAGGCATGTTTGCATCTTTGTATGTGGCCAGGAGTGACACTCTGCAGGTCTTCTTTATATGTGTGGGTGTGTGCTTCTGAGGGTACACTGTGTGTCCCTACTTATAGAGGCCAGAGGTCAACTTTGTTCCTTAGATGCTGTCTGCTTAGTTTTTTTTTTTTACACATTTATTTATAGAGTGTGTGTATGTGGCTGGGCACATGTGCCAGAGCATGTGTACGGGAGTCAGAAGACAACTTGGAGAAGGTGGTTCTCTCTTCCCATGATGTAGTTCCAAGGATTGAATTCAGGTTATTAAACGCCTTCATTCACAGAGCCATCTCACTGGCTCGTTCTTGTAAATAATTATATCTACAAATAAGGATGTCTACTTATTTGTAACAAGAATCATAATTGTGTGGAGAGGGCACGTGCATGGCATAACGCACATGTGGAGGTGGTGGCCAGTGCCGTTAACCAATGAGCCATCTTGCTTCTGGCCCTCTTCCTCCTCCTCCTCCTCCTCCTCCTCTTTCTTTCTTCCTTCCTTCCTTTCTTCCTTCCTTTCTTTCTTTCTTTCTTTCTTCTCCTCCTCCTCCTTCTCTTCTTCTTCTTTTTTAAGGATTTATTTATTTTATGTGTATGAGTATTCTGCTTGCATGTGTGCGCATGGTGCCTTCAGAGGTCGGAAAAGGGCACCAGATCCTCTGCAACTGGAGTTATAGATGGTTGTGAGCTGCCATGTGGGTGCTGGGAAACAAATCCGGGTCCTCTGCAAGAGCAGCAGTGCTCTTAACACTGAGCATCTCTCTGGTCCCTCTTTGTTTCTGAGTCAGAGTCTCTCACCCAGAGTTTGATAAGCACAGGAGGAGGCTGGCTGGCCTGACCCGTGAGCTTCAGGTATCTGCCTGTCTTATCTCCCGGGTCTGGGATTAAAATGTACACCACAACATCCTGTCTCTTCCTCTTCCTCCTTCTCTTCTTTTTCTTCTCCTCCCACTCCTCCTTTTCCTCTTCCTCCCCTCTCTTCTTTGCTTTAATGTGGCTCTGGGGATTCAACTCAGTTCCTTATGATTGTAGGAAGAGAGCTTTACCAAGTGACTTCTCTGCAAATATCCCTCCACTTCCACTTTTTGAAAGATATGGTATCCCCAGGTGATCTAGTCTGGCTTAAACCCCTTCCTTCTGCCTCCATCCTCTGGGCATTGGGATTTCAGGTATGTGCCTGATATCCATCATGGGGGTATATATTTAAATTTTTAAAAGATTTATTTATATTTTTAATGTATGTGAGTACACCATAGCTGTCTTAGACACACCAGAAGAAGGCATCAGATCTCATTACAGATGGTTGTGAGCCATCATGTGGTGGCTGGGATTTGAACTCAGGACCTCTGGAAGAGCAATCAGTGCTCTTAACCACTGAGCCATCTCTGCTCACTATTTAAAATTCTTTATTTTTTTTTTCAAACAGGGTCTTGGTGTGTTGCCTAGGCTAATCTTAAACTCGGGACCCTGAAGCCAGTTGTGGTTGTGCACACATTTAATTTCAGAATTTGGGAGGTAGAGGCAGGCAAATCTTGGTGAGTTCAAGAGCTAGCAAGTTTCAGGATAATCAGAGAGTTACACAGTGAGACTCTGTCTCAAACAAAACAAAACAGCACAAAACAGAAAACCCATGAGCTTTCTGCTGAGTGCTGGGATTATAGATGTGTGCCTGACTTAATTAATTTTTGTTTTTTGGGACAGGGTTTCTCTGTTTGTATACCTGGCTGGCCTCAAACTCACAGAGATCAATCTGCCTCTGCTTCCAGAGTGTCGGGATCAAAGGCATGCAGCACCACCACCTGGCTGTGCCTGGTTCTTGGGTGGTTCTATTCCGTCCTGAGACAGCGTTTCACATAGGCAAGACTGATTTCAAACCTGTAATAGAGGCAAGAATGATTGTGAACTTCTGATCCTCCTGCCTTCAACAAGGGCAACCACAGTGAATTTATGAAGTATTGGGGATTAAACCTAGGGCTTTATGCATGCTAGGTGAACACCCTTCCACCTGTGTCTCCCCCACTCCCTCTGTGTGTGTGTGTGTGTGTGTGTGTGTGTGTGTGTGTGTTTTATACATCTGTGTGTGCCGTACCCACAGAGGCCAGAAGAGGGCATGGGATCCATTGTTAAACTGCCTAAACTGCCCGATGTTGGGGCTAGGCGCGCGCACACACACACACACACACACACACACACACACACACACACACACACACACACACACACATATATATAAATGCTTGCATGTGTGGAAGTCAGAGAGTAACTTGCCAGAGTCAGTTCTCTTCCCAACTTGTGGTCACAGCAAGCAATTTTACCCATTGGACCATCCTGCTGGTATCTGATGCAGGATCTCATGTAGCCCATGGGGGACTCAAGTTCATTATGTCGTAAAGGGTGACCTTGAATTCCTGATCCCTCAACCTCTACCTCTCAAGTGCCAAGGTGACAAAAACAAGCCCCACGCCTGTTTTATGGGGTGCTGGGAATGGTTCCCAGGGCTCCATGCATGCGGGGCAAGCCCTCTGCCAGCAGAGCTATGTCCCCTGTGCTTTTATGTTTGGCTATGCCTGCATGTTCCCATGGCCCTGTGTGAGTGTGGTGGTGAAACTCCAGACCTGTTCTCATAGGTGAGCAACATGGTCTGGCCACAGCTATATCCCAGAAGTGGAAAACCCATGACTTTCTCACACTCAGCACCACTTCAGAGTTCACAGAGCAAAAAAGTAACTACAAGGGCAGCCACCCAGGGACTAGGAGTGACCCCGCCGGCGGCGTAGGATTCTTTTGTGAAAACAGGGACCCCTATCTTTCCAGGAGGAACTAGAGCACTCCTTTCTCTTTGGCTGGCAGCACCCACAGTTGAAATCCTTGCTTATCTTCTGTGCTGGGTGTGTGCCCACTTTCCTCAGAGGCCCACCCACCTGCCAGGCGACTCTGGAGCCTAGGATTGCCCAGCTCCACCTTCTGTGGCCCGGGATGTGGCTGTCGAAGCC
The DNA here is from genome assembly GCF_021556685.1 of Rattus norvegicus. NCBI lineage: Eukaryota > Metazoa > Chordata > Mammalia > Rodentia > Muridae > Rattus > Rattus norvegicus. The sequence continues at coordinate 38,474,268 of NC_141552.1, forward strand.
CAGATGTTTAAGCCCTCCCTCCCCCACCGCCGCTGGCATCCTGGCAAGCAATGCCATGAGCTTGCTTCTCGCTCTCTAACACCTGCATGGGAAGAACACACCTGCTGCCAGCTGTAGCCAGGTGGGCAGCTGGCAAGGAGGAATGTGGGGGATTCCAGCTGTGACACCCCAGCTGTGCCCAACCCCCTAGTAGCACCCCCCTTTCTCAATTTCTTCAGGGCCAGGTGTGCCCTCAGATCTGGGCTCTGGGAGACAGAAAGGCTGGGCTACTACTCTGTTTCTCTGTGAGAAACACCCCCTCCAGCTGCCAGCTGTGAAGGCTCAGACTATGGTGACTCTGTATCTGTGTATTGTGGGGGTGCCCTCGGGATCAAAAATGGTCTGAGTGAGGGGTAAGCTGAGTGCAAATTTGTGTGAATACAAGGGCAAGAGCTTGGCTTCTGTGGGTGTAGATGGACATAGTGAGTGTGTAACTCTAAGGGAAAGTATGTGTGTGTGCACTGGAAGATGCTACGGTGTGAGTTTCAGTGTATGGACTGGAATATGGATGTTGTGTGTGAGTGGATGACGGGCTAGACTGTGTGTGCAAAGATGGGGGAGAAAGCTCGTGTGTGCAGTGGATGTCATGTGCCTAGATGAAAAATGGATGTGTGTGTGTGTGTGTGTGTGTGTAAGGTTTTGTGTGGCATGGAATGGACTGTGTGTATATGCGAGAGAGAGACTGGAGGGATGGGTGTTACTGTAGAATGGCGGTGTATGAATATAGTATTGGTGTGTGAGCACAACATGGGCGTTACGTGTAAGTGAAGAGTAGAGTGTGTATGTGCAAATGAAAGGATGTGTGAATGAGGGATAAAGTGTGGTGTATATGTATGGAGGGGTTGGTGGTGGTGGTGTGTGTGTAGGGTTATTTTCTAGTGTATGTGCAGGGTTGATGGTGTGTTATGTGCATCTGAGGAGTTGATGTGTATGTGTGTTTGTGTAAAGGGTTCATGTATGTGTTTATAAGGTTGATATTGTGCAGTGTGTGTGTGTGTGTGTGTGTGAAAGGTTGCTGTTATGTAGTATGTGTATGTTGCTGTAATGTGTGGTGTACATGTATGGAGGGGTTGATGGTGTGTGTGTGTGTATCCAAAGGGTTGATGTTGTCTAGTGTGTGTAAAGGGTTGATACTGTGGTATGTGACTGTGAGGGTTTTGTCATATTGTGTGTGTGTTTACAGGGTTGGTATTGTCTAGTGTATGTGCAGGGTGGATGGTGTGTTTGTATGAAGGGTCCATGCATGTGTTTACAGGGTTGATATTGTGTAGTGTGTGTGTGTGTGTAGGGGTGATGTCTGGAGTGTGTAAGAGGTTGATGTTAACTGGTATGTGTGTGAAGGGTTGGTGTTGTGCAGTATGTGTGTATAAAGGTTTGATGTTGTCTGGAGGTGTGTGTATGTGTGTAAAGGGTAGATGTTTGGTGTGTATGTGTGTGAAAGGTTGATGCTGTGCATGTGTATTTGTGGGTTAATGTTTAGTGAGTGTGTGTATATATATATATGTGTGTGTGTGTGGGGTTTTATGTTATTGTGTGTCTGAGTCAAGATATTGTGTATGTGTGTACGCGCAGGATTGTTGTCTGCTGTGTGTGTGAAGGAGTTAAACGCCCCCCCTCCAAGCCTTCCATCTTCCGTCTCTTCTCCCAGCCATCCAGATCCTGGGTCTTCTCAGTCCTGGCCCCTCCTGGATCCATCTGTCTCCTGGTCTCCTAGGTTCCCCTTCCTGGGGCCATCCTGCTCCCCTGGCCTCTTTAGTCCCCAAATCGCTCCCAGCCCCCAGTTCTCACTGTACCCCTAACTCCATATAGCACACACTTCCAGCCCCCTTCTTGTCTTGGAGCCCCTCCCCCTCCTCTGTGGCAGCCCTGAAACTTTAACCGGGTGTTAAAAGTTTCTGTTTACGAGAAGCCCTTGAATTTTTAAGGACATATCAATTCCCTCCCTCTGCCAGCTCCTTCATCCTTGCCTCACAGGCAGATACTGTGGGTGCAGGGAGAGGCCTGGATCACCCACCACATGGGATCCCAGGGACCATGGTCCCAAGCAGAATGACAGGCATACCATATCCCCCCTGGATGGCTTCAGGCACAGAGACCCTGCTCTCTGATACACAAGCACACATATCTATTTAGTAACACAGATGAATTCAGGCTGAGGTCTTCAGGCAAGCATGTCCACCACTGACAGGCAGTCCTTAGTGCAGACAGACAGACAGACAGACACAACACACACACCACACACACACCACACACACACACACACACACACACACACACACACACACGGAGTTTTGTGTTTTGAGATAGGGTCTCAAGTAGCCCACACTGGCCTCCAGCTTGCTGTGTATACAAGAATGACCCTGAACTTCTGATCCTCCTGCCTTTTTGTCTTCAGAGTGTTGAGATGGTAAGGTTGTGCCACCATGACTGGAGATTGAAGCCAGGGCTTCATGGATGGTAGAAAGGCACTCTACCAACGGAACCACACCCCCAACTCCTACACTGTTTTCACATACATAGACACAGAAGCACAGCATGTCACATGCACACCAGCTATGCACACATACACACTGACATGGTCTGACACATGGAAACATACCTGATACATTCTGACCGTACACAGCTATGGACTGTGTAGACAGGATGACCTTGAGTTTGAACATATAAAATATGTTACATGGGCTAACATACAGGCACATACCTGGCATCCAAGAAAGGCATCCAATGCCTGGTGCACAAACACATATGCTCACATCCAGTTGGGCATGTTAGCATTGTCTGATACACACAGCTATTTATCCACTGAGATGCTCTTTTTTTTTTTTCTTTTTTTCCGGAGCTGGGGACCGAACCCAGGGCCTTGCGCTTGCTAGGCAAGTGCTCTACCACTGAGCTAAATCCCCAATCCCCCACTGAGATGCTCTTATGTACACTTACTGGCATGGGCTGACACACAGAGACCCATATCCTGGACACAGACATCCATCCTTGGCCTGCTCTGGTACACACAGATCTTCTCTATTGGATGGGTCCCACAGGAAAACAAATGCATGTGAAGCCTTCTCACAGGCAGTCCTTCTGTGACCTCTGGACACTTACCTGCTGGGACACACACACACACACACACACACACACACACACACACACGGAAAACATGCTACAGATCTCCAGTGTGGCTGCACTGATATGTTGGGTCAGTGCGGACACACCCCGGTGTCCTGTGGCCTCACCTCCTGTCAGTCACACTCATATCTCCATCAATGATCAGTGTTCCCTGTCCCACCACGTCCCCTGTGTTTCGCCTAGAGAGGTGGAAGACACCTTTGCTGACTCACAGACACATCCATGGGTACAGCCACACCCACGCCACTACTCAGAATATACTGAGTATAAAAAAAAAAATTGGCCCTGCTCAGACCCACACCAGACACCCCAGGCACATCGCCTGCCGCCCTATCTCAGAGGTTTTAGGACAAGGGGCATAGCATTCAGGGACATTTATGCACGCACATCCTTGTGCCTTGTCAGCCCCTACACACTCACCCACGCACACCTGGGCACCTATACCACCCCCCATTAGACAATGCATTACTGAGAATTGCCACAGCTCCTTGGCTCAGGAGGCTGACAAGGTGCTGGCTGCACCTGGCAATGGGAAGGAGCTGTGCCTTGCTAGGAGCTGCCTGGGAACTGAGGCACAGCCTTCCCACCCAACCTAGGGTCACCCAAGAGTTCTCTGTGCCCTCCTTCAGAGTGCCCAGCACCGTCTTCCCCACTTCTTCCTTCCCTCCCTCCCTCTCTGTGAAGGCTTTCCCTTTCTCCCTCTGTTCCTTGCTTGTTTTTTTTGAAACAGGGTTTCAGTATACAGGCCAAGCCAGCCTCAAACTCTGTAGCTCAGGCTGGTTTACAGCTCAGTCTTAACCTTCCTCTTGGAGCTTCTGAGTGGAGGGATTGCAGACATTTGCCAAACCACCCCGCCCCACCCCACCTTATTCCCAGCTCCAGTGGAAGTGGGGGGTCCTGGGCCTGCAACAGAGGCTGGAGCTTCACCACAATACAGATAATGTTCCTAAGTCCCAGGATATGTGCAAAGGTACGAGAGACATATGAAGGCTAAGGGTGGTGTGTGTGTGTGTGTGTGTGTGTGTGTGTGTGTGTGTGAGAGAGAGAGAGAGAGAGAGAGAGAGAGAGAGAGAGAGAGAGACAGACAGACAGACAGACAGACTGACTGACTTGGGAGAGTCTACACAGAACCTGCCAACTGTTTTGCTATCAGGATTGTAGATCAGCGTACCCTAGGCCTGGGGTATATTTGTGCAACACAATGTGTGATACGTGCAGTGTGTGCCCCTGTACAGTGATACTTTGTGTCCTTTGTATGGGGGCTCCCATGTGTCAGTGTCACCCTGTGTCTGGGTTGCCACAGCTGTCTTCCAAGATATTTTGGCTTGGCTGTGTGTTGGTGTGTCCTTGTGTGTCCGGGGTGACAAGGTATGGCTATGTGATCCTGTGTGTGTCAGTATTCTGCAGGGACGTGTGTGGCACGCGCATGTATGTTAGTGCGGCTCTCAGCGTCGGTCTGCATTGGGACATGTGACAGTAGGTGGTGTGTGGCTCTTGCTCGTGTCTGTGCCCGGTGTGCACCGCCGTCTGCTGTGACTTCATGAGGACTAGTCCCTGCGTTCCTTCGTGACATTTGTGCCCGTCCAAGCCCTGCTGCGTGTCAGCGTGTGTCGGCGCCCGAACGCCGGCCAGCACGTGTCGGGGCGGCCGCGTCGGTGTGCGTCCCCGCGTGTATGTGTGTGTGCGTGTGTGCGTGTGTGCATGTGTGTGCGCGCCGGCCGCGCTCACCCGCCCCGCCCGCCCCTCCCCGCGCCCCTCCTCCCGCCCGCGCCGCCCGCCCGCTCCCTCTCCCCGGAGTGCGCCGCTTCCAAACTTTGTCTAAACTTTCACTTTCACAGCGCGGCGGCGGCGGCGGCGGCGGCGGCGGCGGTGGCGGGCGAGGGCGAGCGGCCGAGCGGCGGCGGCATGGAGTAGACGCGCGGCGGCGGCGGCGGCGGCGGCGGCGGCGGACGCGAGAGGCAGCGGCGAGCGCGGCGGCGGCCCGGAGCCCGCGGGGCCGAGCCTGTGAGCGCGGAGCGGCGGCGGGCCGAGCGGGGCCGCGGGCCGGGCGGGCGCCGCGCGGCGGAGGCCGGAGCAGCGGAGCCGGAGCCCGAGTGCCAGCCAGCGCGACGCCGCCTGCCGGGCCTGCCCTCGCCGCGGCCGGCCTCTGCGCTCGCGCCCGGGCGCCCAGCGATGTACTCCCCGTACTGCCTCACCCAGGTACCGGCCGCCGCCCCCGCGCCCCGGGAGGGCCGGGCTGGGGTCCCGCAGGCGCGCGGGCAGCGGGCGGGGCGCGGGGGCGCTGCCCCGGGGCGCGCGGCGGGAGTGCGTGGAGAGGGGGCGAGGGGCGAGCGCGCGCGGCGGGGCGCGGCGGACAGCGGACCCCTGCTGCTGCGCGGCGACGCGGCGTGGTGGCAAGCGCGGGCGGGCAGGGTGACACGGCGGCAGGAGGCAGAGTGGCCCCGGGGCGCCGGGGAGCACGGGCGGGCGGCGTTCCCTGCGCGCGGCGCGGCGCTGCCGCCCCGGGGTGGCAGTGGCGGGCGTGTGGGCAGCTGCTCTGCGTGCGGCTGGGGTGCCCCGGGCGGCCCGGGCGTCTCCCCAAAGTCTTTGTTCAGGCCTCGCATGGGAGCGGGGCTGAGAAAATGGCGGGGCTCCCAAATTTCGGAGGGGCAGGGGAGGGGAGGGAGGGACGGGCGTGCTGCCAGCCCGGGCCGCGCCTCTCTGCGGATCCTGGACGTTTGCAGACGCGGCTCCCCGGCCCCAAACTTTCATCCGTGCAAACTTTCCGGTCTCAAAGACCAGGACCGCCGCGGCGTGGACCTGGAAGTGTCCGGAGGAATCCCGGTCCGCCACCCGCAGGCGGGAAGGGGGGAGCAGCGGTGGCCACCGCAGGTCGAACCTGTTGGGATCAGCCGTCGGGTCAGCCTCGGGCACAGCAGCGCCGACCTTGGCGTGCTTCGGGAGCGCGAGCGCGAGAACGCGTCCCGCCTCCAGCGAAGTTCCCTGCGCAGTGTATAGCGGAGGCTGAGGCCTGGAGCATGCCTGATTTGCCACCCCTCTCTTTCTAGCTGCGACTCCAGGCTCTGAGAGGGCACCAGCCAGACCAGCCCAGATCTAGAGGGGCCCTCACAGCTCTATCTGCAGAACCAGACCAGGGCAGGTGACAGATTTCAGCAGGCAGAGGGGATTTGTAGAGGTTGTCTAAGTCTTGCATGCTGGCCAGGCCTGTCTGTGGGAACTCTCTAGGCCAACCCTGAGTCCCTAATGGCCCCCTTTGCTAAAGCCAGGGCCCTTTCAGACGAGTGCTGAAAGTGCCACCACCTTAGAGTGGGAACACACACCCATGGTGTATATAAATGACCAAGTATACGAGGAGCATGCCAGGATGTTTTGAAGGGCAAGAAGGTATATGCAGGTGGATTGCAGTTCCAACGACTCAGCGCTCTTGTAGTCCCAGGTACTAGTTGTCTGTGTGTCTGTGTGTCTAGAATCTGTATGTGACTCCTGTAGGCTGGCAGTGGCCAGACTTCGTGGCACAAACACAGATGACCGGGCGAGATGATGTGTCTTCCAGTATAAATCACACGCAAGTGTGTGTCACTGGAGGAGCCCATGCTCGCCTGCCCTGCCAATCTGACCACCATAGCAGTATGGGTCTGTTCCTTCAAGTTGTCAGCTACCCTATGTTGGGTTCCCCGCAGGAGGACCTGGTCAGCTATCTAGGTCTGAGCTGTGGCTACCTTCAGGGTGATTGGTGATCTGCTCATCTCTATGGCTGTGTAGTGGGACAAAGACCCCATGTTCCAGCAGCTACCTCATCTACCAAGCTGCTAGCCTACCTCCACTCCAACGTCGCCAGACATCTGGGCTTGCCCCCTCCTCACCCATGGGTCAGGTGAAGCACCCACCGTTGGAGAGAAAATACCAGCTGATACACTGGTGCCAAGGCTACGGAGGGACTGGGATGGCCCCCAGATTTGGGGTGATGGCCTCGGCTTGGCTCTGTGGCACTCCAGAAGGGAATACGGGCTCCAATCTGTGCGTGTTACATCTTGCACATGCCAGGCTGCCTGGGAGGGGAGTGGGCACAATCTCACCAGTCTGCCAGCCCTGCATGGTGGGCAGGGAAACCCCTTTGCTTAGGGTCCTTGGCAGCCTTCGGTCATCAGGGTCTGGCTGTCCCTGCCTCTCCGCCATGTCTCTTTTTCGCAAACCTTTCTACTGCCATAGTTTGCCTCCCATCTTTGCTTTTCCAACAACCTCTTTCGCTGGCTGGCCTTTTTTTTTTCTTTCTTTCTTTCTTTCTTTCTTTCTTTCTTTCTTTTCCTCTATCTCCGCTCTTTGTCTGTTCCTTGTCATCTCTGTCCTTCTGTATTTCTAGCTGTCCCTGTCTCTGGTTGGCTCTGGCCTCCCCCCTTTCACTCTTGGACTCTCTCTATACCCCCTTACCCCCTCTCTCTTTTCTTTCTTTTTTTTCAAACCAGAATTGGCTTCAATTTTAAAGTCAATAAATGATTGAACAGAAGCAAGCTTGGAGCAGCAGGGCTTGGTGGGGCGGGCAAGAGGAAGGGTAGTGGGGAGGATCTCCTAGAAAAGAGAAACTGATCCAGCGGTGGGTGGGGTCATTGCTGGAGCTGCTGAAGCTCTTCACAGCCACACGCCTGGGTCTCAGGTAGACATCAGGAATCGGATGGACTTGGTGGGCCCCTCAACAACGGGGACACACACACACACACACACACACACACACACACACGTATTATCGCTGCCAGGGGAGATCATAAACATTGTATTCACCTTGACATCTAGTCACATAACTCTTGTCATACACTTCAACACACGTGTGCCCCTGGGGATGAGATACATGTATTCATTCATGTAAGTTCAGACATGAAAACCTCCCTGTGAAATAGCCACCAAGGCAAAACCGTGTGCCTGTGTTCCTAAACACCAGCACTTGCACGTATCAATCTCAAGGCAAGCCGTGCGTGGATATGCCACAGAGTCACGGTACCCGTGGCACAAACTGGGCCCACAGCAGGTGTGGATGTACTCACAAGGCTGAGGACGGAGGGCAGTGGGCATACGTCTTTACATGGAGACATGACATCATTGGCTTTCAAGTTGTGAACGAGACTTTCTCTAATTCTTAGATACACACCCATGCCTTCCCACTCCTGGCCGAGAGAACATATATGCTACTATGTAGACAGTTGCAAACACACACAATGACACACATGGGCGTACACGGGATCACCCCTGGACGGGCACCTCTGCCAAGCTTCCCCATGGTAGTCGTAGAACCTATGATCTTGCACAGCCGTGTACCCTCTTGAAGGTGAGCTGGGCCTGCCCTTCCTCTCTTCCGCGTCTGGCTTTTTCTGGCTCACTGTGACCATTCTTCTGTCCCTGTAAACTGTAGATTGCTCTTTGTTCGTGAACCAACTGGTACTCACAGCTCATTTTTACATTGGTTGATAATGGATGTCTTGCTGTGTAGCCCAGGCTGGCCTTAAGTTTACAGTGGTCATCCTGGGCTACAGGGGTGAACCATGCTCTATCTTGCTAGTTTTGCTTTTGTGTTTGTTCGATTGGGACACGAAGCCCAGGCTAGCTCTGCATTGAAGATAGCCTTAAACTCTTGACCCCCTTGTCTCCACTCTTAAGAGCTTGGATCACAGGTGTGAGCCACCGTGCCTGGAGCTGCCAGCTTTTCTCTCCGTGGTCACACACCTCCTATCCCTAACATAAAAATGAGACAACACAGGTTGGGTCACTTTGGGTACCAACCACACTGGGGTCCTGCGAAATGCTCCAGTGGTGGGCCTGGCTGAATTCAGAGCCATGGCTCGGTTGAGTTAATAATACATCCCCAAAAGGAGCTTGGGTTCTTGGCCTAGACATGAGTGTCTTATGCAGTTTCTGGGGCTGCCAGATGGAGGGTGTGGGGGCAGAGGTCAAGGACTAGTCAGCAGGGGGCTTAAGTTTCCTCTCTGCATCTCCTGGTCTTGGGACTTTAAGGACAGGGTTTTCCTGGTCTGTGAAGTTCATGTATATCTTTTAGTCTGTAATGCAACTCACTGTCATGCTGGGCGTGTGATGTGTGCTTGAGAAGTGTCCCTGTCATCATCCGGACCCTGCCTGCATAGAGAAGGTTGATCATGAAAGTGAGAAAAGAGTGGAGTCCTTTGCCACTGTGGCAATCTCCATGTTCTTCCTGGAAGAGGAAGCATGGACTTGGAAGGAAGGGCAGGGCTCAGCGCTTTTCCTCTTATTGGGGTCCTGTGGGCTAAGCTGAGGGTGTCAGACATCACAGTAGGGCAAGGTGAAATGAGGAGAGGGTCTTCCCTGTCTAATGGGAACCAGCTGTCTGTTGGTAAAGAGAGCACACGTGGATCTGGATGAAGACCGGACAAAGCCTGGAGACTTAGTTCATTGCGTTAGTGACTTAGAGATGTCCTCCCTGCTCCAAGCCACTTACAAGTCTACACCGCTTGTGATGGGGATCCGCCATAGGACAGAACTCTTCGTGTGTACTTGACAGTGATGGCTGTGGGCAAGATCCTGAAGTGATTCTGGATCCAAATGTTTTTGTTTTTGTTTTTGTTTTTTCTTTTCTTTTTTTTCGGACCTGGGGACCGAACCCAGGGCCTTGTGCTTGCTAGGCAAGCACTCTACCACTGAGCTAAATCCCCAACCCCTGGATCCAAATGTTTTAAACTGCAAAGAGTCTCTGTCCCCAGGAATGGGGCTGGAGTTGGCGGTCTTGCACTACCTTTTCTCCAGTTGATCAAGACAGGCAGAGAAGAGCCCTGTCTACTCCCTGCAACTTGGTACTGGCATACAGCGTCAGTCTCTGGTGAGCCTGATCAACAGACAAGAGGGGTGTCTATTCTCCTGCCTCCAAAGTCCTGGGTGTGGGGTCAGGAGGATGAAGGGATGGCTGCCAGAGCTCTCAAGACTCCCATATTGTGATCAGCGTGCCGGGTGGCCTTCCAGCCGCCATGTCATCGGGACCCCCTATGACCGTGTGGGCGTTCTTTTTCCGTTGTTTTCTGAGTCTGTTGATAGGTGCTACCTGCATTTGACTTTAAGGACCATCTCACATTTTCTCTCTTCTGTATTTGGTGACAGCGTGGTTGAGGTGTGCATCACCATGCCTGTTCATGCCTTGGTGGCACGTCCTTGTCCAGGCCTTGGATAACACTGTAGCTGTCACAGTTACCACCATTGTGGCTGTGTTTCAGAGTGGAGTGAATGTGTCACAGTGACAAGCAGTCCCTCCTGCAACAATGGGTTGGCCTGTGTTTCTCTGGAAGGAAAGCAGTCGTTGCTAAGTGTGTGTCGGCAGCTCACACATGTGTCAGCCTGCACTCACATACATGCCAGCATGTGTCTGTGTGTGCCAGCCCCCCCACCCCGCCCCATGTTGTTGCATACCCCGGGCTTGTCCCTGTGACTGCTGTGTCTTACCACATGGTCCTCCTCTCAGTCACTCCTTGGCTTCCAGGCATCATGCATGACGCCCATGATGTCCCCAGCTTAGCAGCTGGAAGCAGGCTGGCCTCTTGTCCCTTCCCATGAGGTTCTGTGACTGTGGTGGCCCTGCTGTGGGCCCTGCTGTCCTCTGCCTGTCGTGGACAGAAGCTCATTGTGCAGGCAAGGTGCGGGTGTGTTGAGGCCGCCCATAGACCTCCCTCTGTCTGTTCAGTGCACATTGATTTTGGCTTCTGCCTGCGGCTGCCCTGGCCTGAGCAGCTGGGTGTGCGGCTGTCTGTGGGCCTGGGGCCACTGTCCTATGGCCCTCATCACCCTACTGCCACACTTGTCTTGGGGTCCATACCCCAGAGCCACCAGGTATGCCTGGAAGGCTCTGAGGGTTCAGATTTGGAAACTGAGGTCCCCTTTCCTTCCCCCTTTCTCCAGCTCTTTCCTCTCTCCCTCCTCCATTCCTCCCCCTCCCGCTCCCTCTCTCCCTCTCTCTCCTGCCAAACGCATCTTGGCTCTCTCTGAATATCTCTCCTCCTCGATTTTTGGCTCCAGCTCTGGGCTCACTCACTAAAGGAAGAAGGGCTAGCTCCCCACCCCCAACCCCTTCCTCAACACCTCCCCCTCCTCAGGAGCCCCTCTGAGGGCGGGAGCAGCCTCTAGCAGGGGCCTGGGCCCCAGAGTAGGCTTGGCCAAGGGGGGCCCAGGCCCAGAGGGTGAAGGGATGAGGGGGATTGGGTCTGGCAGCCCGAGGGGACAGTGGGCTGGGTGGCTATGCTGCCAGGTTGAGCAGGCGGGCAGGGAGGGGTCGGGGGCACAGAGCTGGGGTGTCTGGCTTCTGGTGGGGCTGGCAGGCCTCTGTGAGGCGCAGCTGTGCCCAGAACTCAGAGTCGCATTTGCCACCACTACCGATGTGGCTGCGCCAGCCAGAGAGGGGAGGTGGGTATCGGGCACTGCGGCTCTGTGCAGCCAATCAGAAGCTGGGTTGCACTGGGGAGCTTTCTACCCACCAAACCCCACCCCGAAGGGAGCTGAGGGTGGCAGGCAGCAGTGGGCAGGGGTCAGTGCCCACCTCTGCTGATGGGACCCAGTTCTCTCACCAAAGCAGTGCCAGCATTCCTAGCACAGGTTTGACCAGAGTGGGGTCTATGTGTCCCCACCTGTCTGTAAGATAAGCTGGAGGAAGGGATGTTTCTGAGGTGCATTCGATGCCACTCCGGTGTCACAGGAGGTGACTTTAGGTCTGAAGCTCAGGGGAGAAAGGGCATAAACCATCCAGGTGGGTCCAGGAAAATACCAGCTTCAATGCAGTTGTCTGGTGGGGGAGTTTATTCTGGGTCTGTCTCATAAAAAGTCATACACTCACTGGCACGGGCGGGCACAGAGAGTCACATTGGCAACCCATCAGGCATAAACATGTGTGCACACGTACACACACAGACGTGTACATACAAAGAGACTCCCCCCCCCCCCAGACACCTACAGATACCCAGCCGCACCCTAGCATATCAGTGCGCATGACAGGCAAGGAGCCACGTGTGGGTGGAGATGCGCGGGGACTCACAGTCACACAACCACACGCTGTGAAGCACAGTCCAGACCACAACCAGCCAACACACAGGAACCCATGGAACCCACAAACACATGCACATAGTGACATAGCACACATGATCATCACCATCATACACACACACACCCCCCAGACTCAGGAACATGCCTGCACACACACTTGCAATAACACTCTTACACACATGGGCATGGATGTATTCCTCAGCCCGCTACTTCAGAGTGATTTTACCCAACATGAAATGTCTGGAGACATTCGGTTGGCTCACATAAAGGGGCGTCACAGGCAATGAGTGGGTGGAAGCCAGGGATACTGCCCAGGTCACCCTGTCACAAAGAACAATTCCAGCCCCAATAAGGTCTGAAATACTACATTGCAAACTCATCCAGTAATAAACACGTAGGTATCGCTAACACTCCACACCCATGGTACACCGATGCATATCACGCGCAAGTAAGACAAAAAGGTTGGCCAGCACAAGGTCACACACAGATCTGGACATTGTCCCCTGTGCAGCCACACACATGTGAACCCAGGCAGAGTGACACTGGTATATTATTAGTTTGCACTTGGCCCCAGCAGGGCCAGGTTAGAAATAGGCCCCCAAATGAGAATACCCTCACTGGGGCCACATTGCTGGATGACTGAGTCACATGACTGAGTCAGCCCTGACCTATCCTGTTAGAATTTGGAGCTTTGGCTCGATAGCTTGTCTTGCGGGATATGTCCGTGTGTGCCCAGGATTTTGCTGGTTTTCTGAACCCGAGAGCTGAGGCATCGACTCTCATTGCCTCGCAGGCATAGAGAACAGAAAATGGGATGAAGCTAAATTCTGAGATGCCTTCTTTGTGGGGTCTAATTCTTTGGCCTTTCTTCCACTGCAGTGTTGGGCCCGAACTCAGGCCTCATATGATGCTGCCCTTACTCCAACCCTCTAGCTTCTGACTCCAAAAGAAGAAAAGAAAGCCATAGGTAGCAGAACAGTGGTGGGAGGAAGTTTTTTTTTTTTTTAGAGGAATATGAAAATGAATATTTATCCTAAAAATTACAGCCAACAGTGAATGTGTACACAGAGGGCTTACCGTGTTGGCTCCTAGGCTAGATACCTCTGAGCGCATGCCCTCGTTTTCTTGTGTGAGGCGAGGTTTACTCTGAGGAGAGTAAGGCTTTTCAGGTTGGAACCCTGGGTCTGAGGTTAGGCTCTTGCTCTGTGACCCTAGACAAATCACTCAGCCTTTTTGGGTTTTATTTAGAAAGCGGGGTTGTGGCAAGCATGGGAGTGAACCACCCCCCCACCCCCCCACCCCCGAGCTGAGGACCTAACCCAGGGCCTTGCACTTGCTAGGCAAGCGCTCTACCGCTGAGCTAATAGGGGTGAACTTTTAACTTGTAGAAATATTTTTATTTTATGCGTTTGCGTGTTTTGCCTGCATGTATACTTGTGTACCACATGTGTACCTGGCACCTAAAGAGGTCAGAAGTCAGAAGGTTCTACGTCCCCTGGCGCTGGAATTAGGAATACTTGCGAGCCACCATGTGAGTGCTGGGTATCGGTATCGAACCTGGGTCTTCTACAAGAGTAATCATTAAGCCAACTCTCCAGCCCTAGGCGATGAACCCCTTCAATTCTAGTACTCCAGGAGGCTGAGGCAGGAGGATTGAGTTTCCGACCAGCTTGGTTTAAATAGCCTACCCTGCCCCCGGCCCCGCCCCTCTGTCTCTCTGTCTGTCTCTGTCTCTCTGTGTCTGTCTGTCTGTCTGTCTGTCTCTCTCCATATGTGTGTGGGGGTTGGGGGGCTCACCTTTAATTCCAGCGCTTCAGAGGCAAAGGTAGGAAGGTCTCTCTATGATTTTGAGGCCAGACTGGTCTCCATAGGGAGTTCCAGCCCAGTCATAGTTGCATAGTGAGATCTCGTTTCAAAAAAACCCATAATGATAATAATAATAGCAACAACAACAACAACTAGATAAGACTGAGGACGAAAAGAGAGAGCAGAGCTGTATTAGGATGTGAACTGGTTTGCAGAAAGTGCTCTAAAATTGCACAGGAATATGAACGTATGCACTCGATCTTATATACGCCAACACAAGATCGAGAGAAGCCTTATGCCGTGCAGGGATCAAGGGTAGGAGGCCATGTGGTCTCTGCGGGGTTCCTGATCACCACTGTGTTGAGTTCTGCAGATGAGGCAGCCCTTCCCTTGGCCTTTGCCTGATTCCTGATGTGAAGTGTGCCTCAGCCTCAGCCCTGATTGTGCCCTCCTTATTACTCTGACCTTTGGGGTGTTCTTTTTAATGCTTATAATAAGAGTGGTCTTCCACACTTACACCCCCACTAGTCAGATCTGCCTTCAGCATAGCACACCTCTCCCACACCTTGCTGGGTTGCCCAGCCAGAGCCTGTGTGCTAGGGGTACAGCCAGGGGGCCTGTGCATTCCTTTGACAAATATTTACCAGGCACCTCCTGGGTGCCAGGCCCTGTTCTAGGCCCTGGGGGCTCGGCATGGTGCAAAACCAGCAAAGGTGCCAGCCCCAGTGGGAAGGCAGACAGTGAGCCCGATAAACAAGGGTGTGTCCTGTCCTTGGGACTGTGCTAGGTGCTGTGGGAATGAGCTCGGCAGGGCCCTCAGAGTGTAGGCAGTGCAGGGGTAGCAGAGGGGGTCTGGGTACCCATTTCCGTTACCCCCTGTCACTCTTTCTCGGTCTAGAAGCCTGGAGGTTAAGGGTGTGGGGCCCCAGCACTCAACTATCTGCCAGAACCCAAGACTGATGGCCTCTCCATCTACAGCCATTCTTTCTCATCTGTGTGATACAGCATATGGTGTCTACCTAAGACCTGGGGACAGAATGGCTGCATCTTCTCCTGTACAGAATTTGGGCTTGGGCAGGCACTGAAATTCTCATCCATGGCACTCTGAGCCAGGGGGTAGGGTGGGGGCAACTGGTAGCCCAGAGTAGCACTTCCACCTGGAGCCCTGGATTTAGCTCCTGGGGGTGGGCCTGGTTTATTTTTACCTCAGCCTGTCACCCTGGCAGCACCAGGCTACACCATCTTTGCAGAGTCTTGGGGTCCTGCCATACTTTTCGGGGGACCTGGTTTTGCATTCTGGGCCTCTCTCACTGAGCCACTAGACCCCTATATTCCTCAGATTCCCAAATCAAGGGCTCTAGGCAGGGGCCTAGGACAGGATCAATGCTAAGGGTTGGCAACCATCACACCCAGCCTGGTGGCATTTGGTTTGGCCCCCTGCCTGCCCCCACCCCCACCCTGTGCCTGGGCAGAGCCGAGCGGCTGCTAGTGCCAGTCTCCATTTCGGAGCTTGTGCAGGCGGGGTGGGGGGGCATGTTGGGCACCTCCAGTCCTCTGCCTGTCCCGTGCAGCCTGGGGCCTGATCCCCCCCATGCCCATTCCTTGGAAGGACTTGGAGCTGCTTTGCCTGCTGCCCCTTTGCAGCCTGGAGCTTGGCGAAGATGTCCGCCTGGCTTCCATCTTTCCCTAGTGTTCTTTCTTTCTCTTCATCCTTCTCTGCCTGCAATGGCTCACCATTCCTGGCATCACCTCCCTTCCCCTTCCCGTAGGCGCCAACCTCACTTCCAACCCCGCCATTGTTGGCTCTCTCTCAGCCTTCTCTGCTGCCTAGGGCTGGGACCAAGAATGGGGTTTTTGGGGGTGTGGGCATGTGGGCATTAGGGGCTTGCTAGTTACTTACCTGCATGTCTGGAATGGGCATGTTCTCAAAGCCAGTTGGCTGACCTGCCTCGTCATTTAGCCTCAAGGTGGGTAGAGCTAGACTTCGGCACAGATAGGGATTCTTTCCTTTCTGAATTCCCCCTAGGCTTTGTGCTAGCCTCTGGACATCCAGAAGACCAGAGTGGCTGTCATCTGCATGCCAGGCAGGTAAAAGGGAGTCATCGTGGTGTGCCCACACCCTTCCCGTCAAGTTCCTCCTGGAGCTACTGGGATCCTGCTCTCCCTCTCCAGAGCCAGGATGGGGCTGACCAAGCCTGGTATTGGGGACTTGTGCCCCCCAGAGGGACAAGGGACGTTGGAGGAACCGGTTTACTACCCCCTCCCCCAAGCCCGCAGCCCGAGTCTCTCTGCACTAAACAAAGTTTGCTAAGTAACTTCAAATGTTATTTGAGGACGGCCTGGCCTCAGCCCAAGGCGGCCCTGTGGAAACTTGTTTTTCGCTGCCGCTGCCGCTGCCGAGGCTGCAAGTATCAAAGACACACTTTCGGATGAGGGGGGTGTGCTTTCGTGCCTCTCCTCTTCTGTAGCAGGGGCTGGCCCTGAGCAGATGGACACTCAGGGTACACATATCTTCCTAGAGCATGCACACCATAGACTGCAGTAAGCTAGCCATACCATGCAACACATACTGAGGCCTGAAATATGTGTTCCTTGTGTGTGACACAGGGTACTGCCCCTTAGCCCGAGTCCCCAGAATTTTTCCAACCATGAGTCTTTGTCCCTTTGCAGTTGCTGCCATGAAGTTCAGATGCTTAGAGTAATTTTCCTGCTTTGGGGGTCTAGGCATACTTAGATAAGTCTCCCCAGCCTCAGTTTCCCTACCCATAGAGGGAAGCAGAGTAACTGGAGAAGCTGAGATCCACACTGACTAGAATTCCTGGATAGTGACTTTGACCTGGCTGTTTTTCAGCTGTGTTTGGGGTTCCTGGTGTGTCCTAAGGGGTTGAACCCTCCAGGTCAGTTCTGAGAATGGGGCCTGTTATGTCCTAAAGGGTTGAACCCTCCAGGTCAGCTCAGAGCATGGGACCTGTTATTTGACCGCGTTTCTAGGAGGTGGCTGGCATCAATCCCAACCTGACTGTGACTATAACATGGTATGTACTGATCCCACCTTGAGGCCCTAACACCCTTCCAAGTCCCCAAGTCCCCTGAAATAACCTGTGTCAACCTTGCTGTCATGATTTCCTCTAACCTTCCCTGGCTTGCTTTTTTTTTTTTTTTTTTTTTAAATGCTGGAGGATTTAATCCAGGGCCTTGATCAGGTCAGGCAGTGCCCCTCCACTGAGCTGCACCGCAGCTCTTCTTATTTTGCTCCTTCCTCTTTTCTCAGTCTTTCTTCTCCAGGTCTCCACGTCTTCTGCTAGGAGGTCAGAAGAGAGAAATGGTTATAGGGCATTACGTCAGCCAGGCCTCAGGTCCTCCATTCCGGGGAGGTCTTTAGTCACTTTCCTGGGGGTGGAGGTCACCTAAATACCAGCAAGGACTGGGCCATTGAGCTGACACAGTGGGGAGGCTTTGTCACATGATCTGTTCTGTCACCTCTGAGAGCTGCAAACTGGTGGACCCCCTGGAATATAACAAAAAGCCAAGATTTGAGGGGAGAATGGGAAGTCACCGCCATTCACCATGAGAGCTTACAACCCCCTCTGTCAAGTATATCCTCACTGAGGTGGGTTTGTAGGGTCCTCCAGTACCAGCCTCACACACTGCTCATCTCCACTCACAGTCAATGCCCGCAACACCCGCCACCCGCAGTCTGTCGCGTGGTGACAGCCTGTCACAGGCACTGCCGCACACCGGCACAATCTGTCGTCCACGCACAGTCTCACACACAACCTGTCACACACACACACACACACACACACACACACACACACACACACACACATACACACAGCGGCACAGTCACACAGCCAGCCTCATGCGATCACACCAAGCGTCACAGCTTGTCACAGCCATAGATTCCTCACAATCAAAATAACAGCTAGGGACCCATCTCCAGAGCAGCTACACAGGGCATGGGTAGGCAGGCACCTGTGATCTGCCACCTTTCTAACATGAGGCAGCTATGCATAGCCTCTTTTACTGCAAAGGAAAGAGGCTATGAACCAAGCTGCCCTATGGGGCTAGACATAGTAGTGGTAGAGAGACTACCCTGGTTACCCTTTCAGCCCCACTTCTACCCCACCCCAGCCCCCGGAACCCTCTGCTCCTAGGAATTCCAGGCAGGAAAAGGGAACCTGGTTATGAAACAACCTGCAGCTCTTGCTCAAGGGTCATCAAACTGTCCGTAGCTGGGGAGAGTTGAACTGTGCCAAGTTGAACTGTGCCCTCTAATCCAGATGCTCTCTGGCTCCAAATGGTGTTCTGATAGGCACTGGAATCGATGAAGTTCCACGCAGGGTGGTGTGCGCCTGCAATCCCAACACTCAGGCGGTAGATGCTGGGGCAGAGGAAGATTGCCACAGTGTGAGGCCAGTGTGGTATACATAGTTGCATACTAGGCTGGACCAGAGTGAGAATCTTGTCTCAGAAAAACCAAAACCCAAATCCAAACCAAGAAACCCAACCAGTCACCCCCCACTGATAAAAACAACCAAAGCAACACAAAAAGGGACAGGCTGCTGTGGGGCCATTGGAGGGCGCGAATTGAGGGTCTGAAATGCGTGTGTATGACTGGGGTGGCCATGTGGTTTGCCTGTGGCCTTGTGGGGATCCAGTTGGTAGACTCAGGCCCTCTCTAGCAGTAAGAAGTCTGTGCCAGGCGTGCACACGTGGCTGTAGAGGCACAGTGCCTTCTGGGTCCCACCACTGTGCCTGGTCAGGCCCCACCATCTCTATGCATCTGCACCCCTACCCCCAGGGGCCCTCAGCGTTCCAGGGTGCTTCCGTCCTCCTTTCAGCCGCCTTCTTTAGCTTTCCCCTCCTTTGTTCCACCCCCGCCGGCTCCCGGGGCTTCCCCCATTGGAGTTGCCTTGGCCAAAACCAACACTGCTCCGACGACAACGCTCCGAAGCCTGCAGGGTGCGGGCCCTGCCCCTTTGGCCGACTCAGAGCCCAGATCCCAGCTCTTCTGGGTCTCACCAGCAACCCGGGCACACGTGGCCGCTGCTAGAGAGTAGGACGCACAGGCAGGGAACAGTATGCAATGCAGAATGCAGGCTCCCAAGACACCTCAGTAGGGCTTTTTGGACAGGCACACACCTAAACAGGATCCAGCTGTTTGGCTCCAACCAGTCTCTAGCGTCTGCGCATGTCTAGGCCTACCACTCCACAGAGGCTGCAGGGGGCACACATCCACATAAAGAAGCCCGACGTCCGGCCTCGGAGTCCCTACACTCTCAATCCCTCCCCTGCGCAGGCAGAGGTGAGGAAGTCCTAGCACGTGTACTACAGTGAGCGTCCACGGAAGTTCCTGACCCAGTGGTCTGTGTACTTGTAAGAGCCTCTAGTGTCCACGCTTGTGGCTCCAAGCGTACTTGGCACGCGTCTCCCAAGCCTGCACGTGAGTGTGTTTCACGTGAACCACACACCTGCCAGACCGCCCAGGGCACCTGGCTCCAAAACCGTATTCAGGTTTTTGGGGGGCAAGGGGTCAGGAGGGGCGACCCTAATTCGCACCTCTTCCTTTCTTTTAGAACACTTTTAGAACGCTCCCTCAAACAGCCATCCCTGAGGGCTCAGGTGAGACGCCCTAGAATGGCTACTGCCCAGTGGCACTCCTGCCTGTGCAGTATTTCTATTGCAGTTTTATCGTGTGTGTGTGTGTGTGTGTGTGTGTGTGTGTGTGTATGTATGTATGTATGTATGTATGTATGTATGTATGTACTACTCCCCCTTCCTGCTCCCTTTGTGTTAGGACTTTCCACCCCCACTAGACTTCGACCAAACATGCAAAAGCCTGGCAGGGACGAAAGGTTAAAGCGGGATGAACTCCCCTCTTTACTTCGGATGTTCCAGGTTTTTAAAGGCCGCACACCTCTTCCTAGGACTGCCTTGGCTGCACGATTGGATCCTTCAACACTCCTCAAACCTAATCCGGGTGGTGGGTGCTGGAGGTCAGGGGACGTGTGTGTGTGTGTGTGTGTGTGTGTGTGTGTGTGTGTGTTTGCCTCAATTCACAAAGAGGCCATTTAATGCCCCTCAACACCCACTCTATGCTAAATTGCCACCAGCCGGCAGTCTACCGTGGCCTTTGGGGGCTGCGCGCTTCCAAATGCTTTACGTGAGTCCAGCCGGGAGTGCTCCTTCAGCCGCAGGATTTAGCAGCCGGTGTGGGAGTGGCTAAGATGGAGTGCAGTGGAGACTCCCTGAAAGCCCCCAGGTCCAGCCACCACTGCCCTTTGTCGATCTTAAGTCCCCTTTCCAGTCTGTTGGTCACCATCACGTCCCTCGGTGCAGCCCCAGTTGTGTGTTCTCCATAGGTGACAGCCTCCCATCCAGGGTTGCCTTCGGTAGTAGCCCCCGGCCCCCCGGGTGTTCCCTTGGCACCGCAGTGTGTGGCATTCCCCCGGACCCGCAGCTGCTACTGTCTCAAGACCGAACAGTGCACAGCGTGGGTGGGAATGGTAACGAGGTCTCCCGAGGGCCTAGGAGGACCTCGCTGACCATCGTCCCTTACACCTGGCACTGTCCTAGTTGCATCGCCGATCTGCTTGGTGGGACAGCAAGGTCGCCCGGGCCAAGGCGGACTTTGCGCACAGATGCGAAAAGGCGGGAGTGGGCGTCGAGGCGAGCTAGAGTAGCGCGCCTGTGGCACCATGGCCGCGGGGGACTGGAGTGAGTCTTGCGGACACCTACCTCGGGGGCAGCGAAGGGAACTAGTGTCAAAGACTCCGCAAGCACTCAGACAGGGCCATTTACACCGGCTAAGCCCTCGCAGGGGTCGGCGTCGCGAACTGTCCGTGGGACCTCGCGGTGAGCAGACGTGTCCCGGCTCCCGATTTAAGAACTACCCACAGGACCCCATGTTGCTCGCCTCGAGGGTTCCTTCCAGGGCGCGAGGTGCTGTCCAGGGCTGCTTTGCCTCAGTTTCTCCGCCGGAGTCCAGCTTACGGGAGCCGGGTGGCGGTTGAGGCACTCTGGACTAGCGCGGCGGGCGCCGGGGGCTCCGGTGTTTTTCCTAAGAGGTTCAGAAGCCGGAGTCCTCGGCGGCCACCCGGACATCAGTCCCGCCCACAGCCTTGCGGCCCGGGGAACCGGGCGACACTCCCAAGCCTCCGATTTGTAGGGAGCATTGGCGGCAGGGAATTATCAGGGGAGATTTTTGTGCCGTGGCTTGGCTGAGGTTGAGGGCATTTGGCCTTCAGGGAGCGCGGACAAGAAGTGACTAAGAGGCCGAAAAAACGCGAGTCCACCTCTTTTTTGCTTCCAGGCCGCCGGAGTCGAATTGTCTTGTGCAGCCTTGTTTTTGTTGTTGTTTATTTTATTTTGTTTAAAGACAAAAACAGAACAAAAGGTACCCTCGTTTTAGAAATTTATTTTGCCCCCATGATCAGCATGGGTTTATCTCTTGGGGCTGACTAATTTTGGGCCGCCAAAAAAAAAAAAAAAAAATGGGCCTTTTGACCCATTGCTACCTAGTCTGTTGGGGACTTCCAAATGTCAGGGCCAGAAGAGGGAAAAGTAGAAAAAAAAAAAAAAAAAAAAAAGAACCTATGCGGTGAACCTGTGGGAGAAGGGAGAGGGTGTAGGCTGTTGTCCCCTGAGCCAGAGCCGCCCCCAAGAAGTTCCAAGAAAGTCTCCACCAAAGCATCTGAATTACTTAAACACACTTTTATAGTGCAGGTCCACTACAGTCCCCAGTTACATAAGACTTTACTCGCTCCCAGTCACTCACTGAGGGAGGTGACCCCGGGCAGTGATTAACACCCAGACCGGCATCCCGGACTCCGAATTTCAAGATGACCCACCCGAGCTCGGAGCCTTCCTCCCATTCCTCTCGGAACTCCCTGACACACTTAGCGCCTTATTATTGTTCAAGTCTCCCGTCTACCCCGCTTAATTTTTTCCATTTAAAGTTTTATTACTACTTATACAAAAGTATACAAGACGGAGCTGAATGGTCGAAACAGGCAGAAAGGAAGGAAAGAAGGAAGAAAAGAAAACAGATGAAAAAAAATGCTGGTGACACCCGATGGTGAGGCCGGAGAGTGTCACCGCAAGGGTGTATAGGTTTTCAGAGACCAATTTTCCAGGTAGAACCGAACATAAGGCACTGGGCATGCCCTCCGTTGAAAAGGCACTATAGAATGCAAAGCATTATTTTAATTTTAATGAAGAAAAAACCCGTCTCATTTAAGAGTGCACGTTTGTGCTTCCTCTGTAGTCAGAGCCCGGGTTTGCCACAGCAGAGTCTGTAATCAGGGGAAAATACCAGCTTTGTTGGGGGTTAGAATATATCATTGGCTAATGTGGTGGTTTAAAAAAATAATGCTAAGAATTGGAATAATTAAAGACTGAGAAATAACTCGTGTACTTGTCCTTCCCATTCTCCCGTGTTGTCTTATTTAAGGACCAGAAGAGTGTTTCTCGGCCGGCCTGGTTAGTTTTAATTCCAGCTCTTTCTCTCCTTTCCGCTTCCCCTTCAACTCTGGTGTGATTCGAAAATCCCCAGACTGGCACAAAGTGGGAAACTTGCTGTCCGGAAACAGTTCTCCCAGAGTTGGAGACACTCTCTTCCACCCCTGGGCCCTGACCTGCTGCCTGGTTTGTAGTAAGTAGAGTATTTTTATAAAGAAAGGAGCTGGGCTTTGGTGCCCCGTGCCAGTGAGGGCACCTTTCCCAGGCTGCTGGCGAGCTTGCTTCGGGAGAGCCAGCCCTGGTATAGGGAAGTAGCTTCGCTGTGTTTTGATTTGGTTTTCTTGTTTTGTATGTAGATCTGGCTAGCCCAAAACTCACTATGTAGACCAGGCTGGCCTTGACCGCTCAGAGGTCGCCCCACTTCTGCCTGCACTGTTTATCTAGCAGCCCTCATCCCAAAAAGGGATCAAGGGCTTTAAAAAATTGTCCTGGGAAGGGCTTAGACCCCTGGGCTATGTTAAATTAAGCTACTTAGCCCCCCCCCCCCCCCCCCCGCCTTGGCAGTCCTGTAGGGGAAGATCTGTCTGCTTGGGCTGAACCTGCATCCTGTCTTTGGGCAACACAAATGCTCCTGCCCACAGGCCCTGCTCCAAAGGAAGACCGTACAAAAACTAGACACTGACTGAAGAGGTGTGGGGACTGGAGACAGGGTTGTGAGTGTGGCTGTGGAGGTAGATTTTGGGGTTAGGCCTTCCCCCAGGAGTGGGGAGGACCACTTAGAAGGAAAGGGCCCTTCGGTATTGAGGAGAAAATGGTTCCCTTTGAGAAAGGAGGAGGGGGGGGGCGTCTTATAGCCAGAGAGTGCCTGCAAGGGGCAGAGGGAGTTATTTATTTATTTGCTTCAGGTGTTTTAAATTAAACACATTTCTCTCACTTTCCTGGTTATTTGGTGCTCAGAGTTTTCAGTGATTCCTCCGTTCTATCTTTTACATAAGCAGAGCTCCCCCCACCCCCCAGAGATATCGTGGGAGGTATTTTGCCTTCAGTGCTTTCTCTTTCCTGGTTTCTTTTTAAATTTAATTTTAAAATTATAAAGTAAATTTAGTGCTAGTGAAAGTGTGCGCGTGTGGGGGGAGCCAGCTGGGTCTAGAGGCAGCGAAGGGATAGGCAACCATGCAAAGTTCAGCCTTCCTCATCAGGGGCAGCTGAGCCCCAGGCCTCGAAGTTAGCCTGCAGCTGCCTGCTTCCTGCTCGACGCCTTCTTCCTTGCCCTCTTCCCCCTCAGCTCCCAGCAGGAATCCGGTGGGCAGCGAAGGGCAAACCCGGAGTGGGCTCGTTCACACCTAGGAGCTTCCTGACCTACATACAAAGGTTCCCTAGCCCCTGCCTGTGCCTGCAGGCAGGGTAAGAGGAGGGGCCTTGCTTCCTTAGTCACTAAGGCTGTTGGCTTTTAGCTCTATGGGTCTTGTCCTGACCCCCCCCCCCCCCCATGTCTTGCTAGTTTGTTGAACTGCAGCACAATTGGATGCTCGGTTGATGGGATCAGAGTTCAGCAGACACACACAGAGAAAGACTCTCTCTCCCCCGAATTACTGAGGGTGAGGGGCTTCTGTTCACCATAGACTTCTGCCGTCACATGAGTACACACACTGGTCTCTAAGGTGTGCACACACACAAATGTTCACCTTGAGGCTGTTGGGTTTTGTTTTTTTTTTTTTTTTTCCAGAACTGTTCTAAAGGATTCCTAAATTCTGGAAACCCTATAGCTTAAAATTTTAAGGCCTGTTTAGCAGTACTGGAAACCATTCTTTCTTAATCTGGGTGGAGTTGCATGGGTGTGTTCGCTTTGTAGAAATATATGGAGGGAGCAGTGTGCTTACAATGCAAGCATTCTTTATACACAGCGGCTTCTGCTAAAATGTTAAAAAAAAAAAAACCAACACCACACCCCCAAAACTCTGGGCCCAAAGGTAAAGAAAAGGCCTCCCATTGCAAATTTAAAATACAAATTTAAATAAAAATGTACTCCTGCTTACTTTACTCAGTTTTTCCTGCTAAGAGTGGTAGAAAGCCTTGTTTTAAAAAAAAAAAAAAGTAGTGGGCTGAGTAAAAAAAAAAAAAAAAACTCAAAGGCGGCGGGGCGGTTCACACAGCTTCCCGGCCCATCCTCAAGTGAAGAGGGCGTGTATGCGACCCTAAGACTTAGGTATAGAAGTGGGATTTAGTGTCAGAACCAGAGGACGAGAAGCAGTGCGGAGTAACTTCTTTGCCAATTACATTTTGCTGTCAACATCTGGAAAGCAAAATTGCAGCTGTTCTCCCTGCCCCTCCATTACCACCTCTTTTTTTTCCCTCTCCACTTACATTTTCTGTGAACTTGCCATCCATACTTCAGTTTTCCGCAGTGTAAAAACATGTTCACGGCTGTGTTCAAATTGAATTTTTAGATTTGGACTTTTTAAAAACGTGCATCTTATAGTCTGGCAGCATAATTTTTGGAGCAATGTGTTTGAGCAGGCCAATGATAGGCGTCCTTCGCTTCCCTTTCTCTCTCTGCTGTCGGCTCTGGCCCTGGCCCGAAGCGCGAGGGAGGACGCCCAGCAGCCCTGGACAGCCTCCCTCTTTTCGCCTCTACGCTTCTCGGGCAGGTAGCGACTGCATCGCCCTCCACCCCCCACAGCCCTTCTGCGGTGTTTTTGTTTTCTCTTTGCCCCCCAAAAATATTTGAACCAAAAAGCCTCTCTTTTTTTTCCTCCACCCACAGCAAACTGAAAGGGCTAGTGAACCGTGATTCAACAGAGCGAGGGCGCCTCTTTTCTTCCTTAGCATTAATTAACTCAAGTTCGTTAGGACGTTGGGTCTGTCGCCCACAGTTTTCTCTTGTGTGTGCTGAATCGGGTCATAGAGGGAGACTTCCCGTGCAAACAGTTTGTGTTGGAGCTGGAGGACGCAGAGGGGGAGAGAGGGTGAGAAAGAATGGGAGCCTGGGAGGGAATGAGCGGGCGGCAGAGGGTGGGCACCGTCCGAAGTCCTTCAGGCCCCGGTGCCAGCCTTTCTCTGCAGGGGCTAGGCACCAGGGAAATGAGGATTCTAGGGTTTCCTTGGTAGTGATTCTGGTCATAAAATAATTGGGAGCAGTACATTTTGAGGGACTGGAAAATGTCTAAAACTGAACATTTTGGGTAAGAGGCTTGTCCCGCCCGGCAGGGCCGGCCCAGCTTTCCCAGAACCCTCGAGCAGAGAAAACCCCAGCTCTCCCGGTTCTGCCTGTTGCTGCAGCAACTGAAGAAAAAGGCTCCCTAAGGGCCAAGGGTGCCACGGTGCAGGCTGGCACAGGGGTTTGGAGAAGCCTGGGCTATCGCAGAGGAAGCACTGAGAAGTAACACGGGTGTGGGGGGTGGGGTGGGATGGGATCCTGACTGAGCTCTTGGGGGCCAGGGTGTCTGGGAGTGCCACTACCGGTCAAGTTCTGTCCTTGAACCTTAGTAGAGCAGTTGTGGAAGGAGAGGACCGGCTACTGCAGCCATATGCCCAGCCAGTTTGAGCACCTACTCTTGCCCCGGCTTTCCCCGCAGACATTTTCTTGTGCGGGGTGCACGGACTTCACCTACCCTACGGCAGGCCTTTTTCCTTCCCTCGCCTTTTGTCAGTTTTTCTCCTTTAAAGAAACTTGTGAAGCTGGTCTGTGGGGTTCCTCCTCTTCCTGGGCCCTGGGCCACTAAGGAGTGACACTGTCAAAGCCAACCAGGTGGGTTAGGCACCATACTGCTCTTGCCTGTCTGGTGAGCCTCCGTGGATCCTTTGGCTGTCACCTGTTCTGCTGTTCTTTGAAGGGCCCTATTCCCACTCAGCCCATTGACTAGGGCAGAGAGTCCTGGCTTCCAGCATTTACTTGTATTTGGTGACACGGAAGTTTCTAGCTAAATAATGAATTAAAGACTAGGGTTTTTGTTTCCTATTCCCCATAGAAGACCAGACGAAAGTAAACAATTTCCAGAGGCACTGGGAATAGATCATCTCTTCTAACACCCCCATCCCTACTCTAGCTCATTCTGTGCCAAGAGGGTGAGGGGAGATGTGCTTGGAGCAGGGGAGCGTTCCAGCCAGGAACGAGGCTGCTTGTTGGCCCTGTACCAGGCCACAGCTCCCGATTTGTAGAAAGGGGAGAAGAGGCAGTGTGGGGGGGAGAGGGGGCGGCAGGAGCATTTTTACAGGGGTATTATGCGGCCTGGTTCTGGGATAGACCCCAAATGAGACGAAGCTCTGGTGTGGGCAAATCCATCCATCTTGCCTGAGGACACCTTCCACATAAGCTGCTGTTCCTGAACAGAGGAAGACAGGCTCAAATCAGCCAAAACCCGCTTTGTCCAAATTATCGAGAGCCTCCTCAGAAAGTGCATTTTCCGGTTTCCATTCCTAGCATTTTCAGACTCTTGGATGGTTTAACTGAGCACCAGAGCCTCTACTTGCCTCCCCCAGAGAGGGAGGCCCCATCCACCCACAGGACACGCAGCCAGGTCTCTTCCTTGGCTCTTGCCAGAGTTCTGTCCACAGTGTCTGCCCATGGCCTCTCCTAGCCTTCTGAGGGAGGAACAGGGACCTGAGGAGGTGGGAGATGGGTGTCTACATGTGTGTTGTTGGTGGGGATTATGTATGAAGCTGATGTCCGGACCCAGACAGGATTATAAATGCCAGGAATTAGGTGAACTCACCAGGACTTGATTTGTGGCCTTTCTAATTTCCTGTATTTTTCCTTACCTAGTCTGCAGATACGCGTTAGTAAAATGGACCCTGGAATATCTGGTGATTTCTACTTCCAAGCACAGCCATGTGCTTAAACTGTGGTACTTGTCCAAATCAGTGTGGGCCAAGAGGCCCAGGATCTAAAAGTGTATGTTTAGGCCCAGAAGCTAGCGGCTTGGGGACAAATAAGATTTTGTGTTTAGAGATAAAGAGGCCGACCCGTGGCGGGGCTTCCTGTGCTTATTAGCTGTCTCACTATCAGGAGGCAAAGGCCAGCTACAGGAGTCTGTATCAGTTTTGGGAAATTATTTTGTTTCCTGGAAGAAATTTTAATATTGTACATGTAAGTGATGTATTCTCTGTTTTTCCTCAAACAATCCACAAGGCCTCAGTCCACATGGCTGCTTTGAAAGCCATAGGAAGCCACCATTTTTCGTAGCTAATTTTCTTTCCCCCCTCCTTTGTATCATGGATTCCTTTTCTATTTTCTTGCTTTTCTGCCCACCCTGCTTTCTTTTTCTTCTCGTCGCCCCCCCCCCACGCAGCTTTGGGCCCAAGTTGGTGTCCTGGGTTTGCTCTCTGCCTCTTTCTTCTCCCCCTTTGCATTTCTGTTTCTCTCGTCTGCTTAGTCTTTCTTTGGGCATGGGACACATCCCTCTCAGGGATGGCTAGCGCTAGCGGGCACCAGAGTCTAGCTGGGCAGTGTTTCAGTAGAAGATTGCTGTGTTCACCAACTTCTATCTTCTCAAAAATGAGAGAGGCCTTTCTTCCATGAAGTTAAAAATTTCCCTTCCAAACCCCAAAAGTCCATGTGGATCGCAACAGTATTATTTCTGGCTTCTTGACTCCTCTTGCAAATGGAGAAAGCACCTTTCAAACTCCACCTCTCCCTCCCCCCACCTTGTCATTTGGTTTTCCCTGTGGCTCCAAGCACCCCTGCCTTCCTTTCCCTTTCAGCAAATTTTCTTTCATTTTGTCTCTCTCTTCCTTTCTTTTCTTCCTCCATGACCTGAAGGTCTCCACGTTTGTTCTGTCCCTCCCTGAACCATGATTTCTGTTTGAACTCAGACCTGGAAGCATCTTGAGTCATCAACAACTTTCCAGTCTTGACTTGGGTCTGGGTGCAGCAGAAAGCAGGCTTGTGACCTCCAAGAGGGTGGCTTGGGGAAAGGAAGGAGTGGGAACCGGGACAGATGATCTTCCAGAGGGCTCCTAGACTGTCTCCTAACAAAAAAAGGGGATGTTCTCTTGTTTGGAGAGTCTAAGGCAAGCACACAGGCACACAGGGTCACAGGGGTACACACACACACACACACACACACACACACACACACACACACACACACACAGAGCTGTTTTCTTTTCTGGGGTGGCCTGCTTACCGGAAGCATCACACAGGAGACACTGCCCGAAGATGATCTGCTCACCTTCAAGGTTACAGCCCTCCCCCCCCCCCCGTCCCGCCTCCCCCCTTCTTCTAAGAGAAGGACAGTTGACAATTGTTCTCCCTTACAGATTGGTGAGGAAGAGTCTATTGCTCTTCTGCCAGAGTCTCCTAGGCTTCCTGCACACACACACACACACACACACACACACACACACACACACTCCATGGTCCTGCCACCTCTCACTCCAGAGACCCTGGATAGTTTCCTTCCTCAGTTCCTCAGGGACTGACTGACACACAGTCCCCAACTTCTGTGGACTTTCTCCTAGCCATGCTCCCCAAGCCAGACCTTCAACTGGGTTGTACCACCACCACCATGTTTGTGAAAAGGAACAAGCCAGGATTTGAAATAGAGCAATATTGGCCATTTTCTTTTTTAATATTTAAAGCATAGTCAGGATAGCAACGATACCCTCTACCCTCTAATGCCCCCAAATACAAATTCACTTGCAGCCTTTATGACTTTAGAAAGTGAAATCGCCTCCTCAAGGTGGAGAAGGCAGTGTTCATTCAGTACTTCATGTCTGTCGCTGCTATGCTATCCCTATGCTCTCCTTGGCTGGTTGGCCCAAAGCCTGTTATTCACAGAACGTGAATTATTGAACACCACCCTAAGAGGCCTGTCTGTGATGGCACCTGCCTCCTGCACTGTTCTTTCTGACTGTGTCTCTGGGGTCAGCTGTAAACTCCCTCCACTGGAGCTGCCCATTTAGGGTGTGGGGTTCCAGGTGCTGGATAGCACCTCCCATTGTTGGGGTGGAAGTTGGGGTGATCTTTTGTTTTGGCTCACACTGGGTGCACTCCCAGGAACCTTTCTGCCACTGAGCTGAAAGCACGGAGCTCAGGGCTTCAGCTGGGGAGGAAAGGGGCACCAGTGAGCGGTGACCTTTTTTCCCTTGCCAGCTTAGGGTTGAGCCTGCTGGTGCCTTCCTCTGCTCTTCCCCTCCCTTCCTGTCTTCTCACTGCTTCCCTGGGCTACACCAAGCCCTTTCTGAAGAGTCCTCCTGCGTGTGGAGGCTCCCCTCCCTCCTGCTAGGGGACCTGGTCAACAGATTTCTCTGGCATCACCTGTCCTGTGTCTGCCTCCTAAAGGTCCTCTGCCTTCTACTTCATCACATCCTTTCTCAGGCCTTCCCTCCATCCAGGCCCCTCAGTTTACGTTTTTGCACATTGCTTGGCTCTTTAGTCTGACTCGAGGGACAGGTAAGAATGCTAACCCGGGAGGAGTAGCAAGGGCAGATCTGGAGGAGGGGAAGGTTGCTCAGAGCGGGAGGTGGTGTTGGTGTGGGGGAAGTAGTAGCGGCGGGTCCGTCTCAGCCTCTGTCACTTCTCCCAGGGGCTGGCTGTTGTGTTTGTAGCTGCGTGTAGAGCTTGCCAGAGGAGCACTGTGACAGGAGGCTATTTTAATAAACTTGCAGTTTCACCAGCCGAGTGAGTTACACTGCACTGGCATCTCTCGCCGTCACTAATGGAGTGTGCGTGGCTGGGTGTGGGCCGAGAGAGGCTGTGAGCTTACTGGGGGCTGAGGAGAAGGCAAGGAGGTTCAGGGTGTGGTCCCGAAGGCTGCCTGGTCTCAGGGACCAAGAGGTGGTACACCCAGCCAGTGATCTGAGCCCGGGCGGTGCTGCTGGCCGGGCACTTTCTGAGCGCTGTCTCCTATTCTTAGTTCTGTAGGCTAGTGAGCAGGGCGGAGGGGAAAATGTCCACTCGCCCCACTGTGCTCCATTAAAAAAAAAGTCTAGGACCAGAGAGAGAGAGAGAGAGAGAGAGAGAGAGAGAGAGAGAGAGAGAGAGAGAGAGAGAGCGCGCGAGCGCGAGAGCTGGCCTGAGAGAAAGACTGAAAGCAGAACACAGAGAGAAGGCACAGCTGCTTCCCCAAGGCCTTCTGGGGCTCCCGCCCAGCCGCCAGCCCGCCAGGAGTCAGGCCTTTATTTATTTATTTTCTGGCTTAAAAAAAAAAGTCCGAGTCTTCCTCCATCCTGGTGTTCCCACCCCCCAAGTTTGCTGGGTGGCTGCTGCCAAAGAGACCCAAGTGGGCGCCTGGGATGAAAAATTCATAACTGCTGGACTTCGCTCGTTCATTAGACGTGAACTTGTCGATTGGGCAAATTGTTTTTGGTCTCCAACTGCCGGGGGGCTCTCCCCACCCTCTATGCTAGCCCAGCTCCCTCCTCCCCTTGGACCCAGCCATTGGCTGCAAGTAGAAGCCTCTTTGCCAAATAGGTGGATTCCCCCTCACACTCACTCACTCTCTCTCTCTCTCTCTCTCTCTCTCTCTCTCTCCCTCCCTCCCTCCCTTCCTCCCTCCCTCTCCCTCTTTCCCTTGCTCATTCTCATTCTCTCTCTCTCTCTCTCTCTCTCTCTCTCTCTCTCTCTCTCTGTCTCTCTCTCTCTCTCTCTCTCTCTCTCTGTTTTTCTCTCCTTTCCTCTGGCTGTCTCCCTCCCCTTTTTAACTGACTTGGCACACACAAATGGATGGGGATTGAGCATGAAAAGGGAGGGGGACTTTGAGAGAGAAAAGGAGCCACAACCCCCCCCCCAGCAGTGCTGGTGCACACACACCCTCTCCCGCGCGCTCACACTCACATGCGCACCATCGCACACCCCATCCCATCCTCGTCTTCCTGAGATCCTCGCTCTCTCCCTCCCCCTCTTCCTTCCCTCCCTCCCTGGCTCCCTCTCTCCCTTTTGCTGCGTCTGCCAGCAACGGTCTGCAGCCGGTCAGAACTCGTCCTCTTCCCCGAGAATCTGCGAGCTCCCCCTCTTCCTCTGGTCGGGTGGAGGGAGCAGCTCGAAGTTTACACCCTTGTGCCGCTGCCAAAGCCGAAAGCCTTTTCTTCAGCTGCTGCTTTTTCCCTCCTGGTTTTTGTTTTTGTTTTTCCGGGGGTGGGGGAGGTGGGGTAGGGTACGCTGTTGCGGGTGTGCGTGGGGCGGTGGTAGGAGGTTGGTTTTGATTTTTAATTTTGCATATATATATATATTTTGCTCTTTTATTTTAAACTGCCAGAGGATGCGCAGAGGAAGAAATTGAAACAATTTGTTGGCTTTTGTTTACCTGGTGTGTGTAGAAGCCACCTCGCGCTCTCCCTGCTCGCCATCCCTGACCTTTCTTTCTTTCTACTCCTTAAAAAAAATTAATTTCCCCCTCTGTGCAATGGAGCGTGGGGGGTGGAGGGGGAAGGGTTTGAGAATCCACCCAAGCCCAGCCCCTATTCCCCAGAACACCAATAATAACCCCCTTTAAAACATTTACCTTCCTCCCCTGCTCCTCCTCCTCCCCTCGTCCCACCGCCCCTAACTCATAACTCTGTTGAGCCCAGAATCTCAGAATCAGGCGTTGGCTTTGCCGGGTGCTTCAGATCAATGGTAATTATTTGATTTTTTCCAGCTTTATTTTTGTAAAAAGAAATCAATTATTATTTTAACTTCAAACAAGCAAACAAGCAAAAACCAAAAAACCAAACCAAAACAAAAGGAAAAAAATAACTGAGAGAGACCAGCCCTCTGTCACCTGATTGAAGGTGAAGGGGTTGTGGGAGATTGGGGAAGGGGCCGCAAGACGACCCATGTTGCTTTAAACCCTGATGTGGCTGAGAAAACCATCTTATTCGGGCTAACAAGAAGTGTTTTGTTCATTATCACTGTGATTAACATTAGTATCGGTGCCGATAACAAAGCCGAAACCACATATTTAGGACTTAGATCTGATTTTTGAAAAATGCTGGGGTGGATGTTACAACAGGATCCGGAGAAAGAAAATGCAAACAGTCTGGTGGAGGGGACCCAAAGCTGCCTCCTGCATCTCAGTGGCATTTTCTGTCTTCTGGGGGCAGCCAAACATTGGCCAGTCCGGGCAAGGCAGCTCTTGCATGCCCCTTGCTCTGCACCCTCAGGCAGCGGGACACTGCTGGGACCAGCTGACCCTAGTTCACAGCTGCTGTTGAACATGGAGATGTCATGGGTGCGACAGAAGGGGGGGGGGCAGCAAGCCCATGGTGTGTGTGTGTGTGTGTGTGTGTGTCTGTGAAGCAACATTGTCTGTGTGTGTGTGTGTGTCTGTGAAGCAACATTGTCTGTGTGTGTGTGTGTGCAGACAGAGAGAGAGAGAGAGAGAGAGAGAGAGAGAGAGAGAGAGAGAGAGAGAGAGAGAATAGGTGTGTGGACAGGCGCTCCGGTGCCTCTGTTTGGTTGCTGAGGCTGAGATGGGAGCAAGTGACTGGCGAAGCTAGTGGTGGCTTCAAACCACACTTCAGTAGAGCAATCTCAAGAGAAAATTGCTGGGGGGAGGGAGAAGGAGAAGAAGGCGGTTTTCCTAGTGCCCCCTTCTAACGCTGCGTTTCTCCTTCTCTCTTTCCCCCTCATCCCGTCTTCCCCTCCTCCCGTCCTCCCTCGCCCCGCATGCTCCCGGCTTGCCGCCTGCAGGATGAGTTCCACCCGTTCATCGAGGCGCTGCTGCCTCACGTCCGAGCCTTCTCCTACACCTGGTTCAACCTGCAGGCGCGGAAGCGCAAGTACTTCAAGAAGCACGAGAAGCGGATGTCAAAGGACGAGGAGCGCGCAGTGAAGGACGAGCTGCTGGGCGAGAAGCCTGAGATCAAGCAGAAGTGGGCATCCCGGCTGTTGGCCAAGCTGCGCAAAGACATCCGGCCCGAGTTCCGCGAGGACTTTGTGCTAACCATCACGGGCAAGAAGCCCCCCTGCTGCGTGCTCTCCAACCCCGACCAGAAGGGCAAGATCCGGCGGATTGACTGCCTGCGCCAGGCTGACAAGGTGTGGCGGCTGGACCTGGTCATGGTGATTTTGTTTAAAGGGATCCCTTTGGAAAGTACTGATGGGGAGCGGCTCTACAAGTCGCCCCAGTGCTCGAACCCCGGCCTGTGCGTCCAGCCACATCACATTGGAGTCACAATCAAAGAACTGGACCTTTATCTGGCTTACTTTGTCCACACTCCGGGTAGGTTGCTCTCATCAACTCCCTCCCCAGTTTTATTTCAGTTGCTGGAATTTGTTCTCCTTATTGTTCGTATGTTTCTGCACAGTATAGCTTACAGGCCTCACTGCTAGCCTGTCCTACTGGCCTCTGCTTCCCACGTGGCTGGCGCCTCTCTCACTTTCCCAGCCTCTCTGCCCCCACCCCTTTGCTCTCTCCCGCCGTCTCAGTCTCCTCCCTTGCTGTGGTACCAATTTGGGCATCCTCATCTTTCCTGTAGTAAAGATACTGGATGGTTTAGGACAGGGCCAAGATGTCTCCTAGTTGTCCATCATGGTGAGAGTTTGAGACAGATTATGACAACATCAGCACTAGCTGTTTCTGAGGAGACACACATGTTAGGGGTTGGTGAAGAGGTTCAGACTTTTGTATAGCTTTGCTTCATCCCAGGAAAAGCTGGATCTGGTGGAAGTGGGGGTGCAGGCAGCAAGTTCTGGAGAGAAGGTCTCATAGATAGTAGATAGAGCTGGCATATGAGGACTGAAGGTACTGAGCTGTGCTGGGCTCCTCCTAAAAGCCCAGGTAGTTTCTGGGGTTTGTTTTTGTAGTGTGGGAAGGCAGTGAGCTCCTTTGAGCTCCAGGCTCCAGGATGGAGACACACCGTGGTGCCAGTGGCCCCGAGAGCCTCTGGCTGGAGCAGAGAGGCTTTGTGGGAAGCGGGCCTGTCAGGGAACAGCTATAGAAGAAGTCTTAAACAAACAAAACCTGCAGAAAACCCTCTCCCTTTTGTGCCTTAAGTGTGAGCTAGCTGCCTTTGCACTATAGTGCTGCCTGCCCTGTGTCTGGCCAGGGCTAGTTCATGCTCTGGCCTTGCCCCCCCACCCCCTGCCTCCTACTCCCATTTCCCTTTCTCTTTTCATAATTTCTTTCCACTTTTGTTTTCTTACAAATTGAAACAGAGATGGCTGGTTAATTTTTAGCCTCCACTCAGCTACGCCCAATTTACTGCCGCCTTTGAAACCTAAACAGGCCGGTACTCTGTGATTAAGCAAGGCAGAAGTGTGTTTACATTGTGCCCAACCAACTTGTAATGAGAGGCTACCAAACCTTTGTGTGTGTGTATGTGCATGTGCGTGTGTGTGTGTGCTCGTGTGTGTGTGTGTGTTTTCCTCTCCAGTATTCCAACATTCCCCCCATTTCCCTTCTTCCTCTTGTGTGTGTGTGTGTGTGTGTGTGTGTGTGTGTGTGTGTGTGTGAATGTGAGAGAATGTGGCTTTATTTAAGCTCTGGAAAACTGAAAACCTGTCGTCCTGTGTCAGTACCTCCATGTCTTCCTTTGTATTCATTCATAAAAAAGAAAGGCAGTTCACGCCACAGTGGTCACCCCCTGCCTGTTGGGAAAGTTAGGAGGAAGTGGTGTGAGTGGGCCCAGGCACACAGGGCGATATTTCCAGGAGCACTGTCTTTATTATAGAGAGCAGTGTTGAGTAAATGTTGGCACGAAGAGAAAAGACATTCAAGGTCTCTCTTCTTGCTCATCCCCTCTCTGTCTGAGAAATGGCTTGGGTGACTGTTGGCAGTCAGCGAACACTGCCTGCCATGAACCCTCCTACTGTATGGATCTTTCTAGGCCTGTGCTTGGCCTTAAGTGACCCTTCATTTAAAAGACCAGTTTTCTTACCTCTCCTACGGCTTAGGTTTTCTCCTAACTTTTTTTTTTTGGCGGGGGAGGGTGGAGTTGGGGGACAAATGAAGGGAGAAAAAGTTACCCTTCATCCTCAGTGTGTTTATTTCGCCAGCTTGTGGAGGGCAAGAGCCTGTCAGCATTGGGGATGCTGGGGGCTCCTGGAGCAGGAACACACCAGTGTATCTAAAAGATAACTCCCTCATTCAGGGAATCTGAGCCTTCCGCTCCTAGAGCTTGGATCCCGAGAAGAACCAGGTGGGAAAAGTTAACATCCCCCTTTCTCCTAGACTGGCCCCTCCCCCCCCCCCCCCCCCCCCGCCACTCAGACCCTGGTAGTCGTGTGTTTCCAGGGCCTCTGTTATTTTAGGCCAGTTAAGTTATCTATTTTTGACAGGGTCTCACTATATCACTCTGGCTAGCCTAGAACTTTGTCTGTAGAACAGATTGGCCTTGAACTCATTAGAGATCTGCCTGTCTCTGCATATGACTGCTGGAATTAAAGATAGGACCAACCAGCCCTAGGCCACATTCTTGACTACTGCCAGCATGGGGCTGAGGTGGGATGGTGTGTGTGTGAGGAAGGAAACTGTTTCCCAGCCAGCCTTCTGGCTGTACTGATCTGGCAGGGTAAGGGGCAAGGGAAGGCACAAGGCTTCCTATCCCCAGCTAATGAGATCATTCGCCCAGAAATATGAGTGAATTCATAGTACGCTGCTGCCAAGGCCTCTTCTGGCCAGGCTGAGGCCGACAGAGCCTTAGCCGTCTTCTTTGTTAACTGAGGCCCAGACTTTAGACAGTCGCTATGAATGTTCAGGGTTTCTTACTGGATTGGCTAGAATTTCAGGGTACCCTTTTGGAGGAAATGTAGGTGAAGGCCAGGGCCTCATTGCCTGCTCCTCACTGGGCTGCTCTGGTGTGAGAGAAAACACTCTCTGACTGCTGTTGATCCTGTGGTTTTACCTTCTCTGTTATCCTCTCTCCCAGAACACCCAGCTGAGCACAGTGTAAGAGACCAGGGCCAGCGCTGGGGGTCAGAGAGATGGCTCTGTGCTTAAGAGCACTTGTTCTTCCAGAGGACCTGGGTTCAGTTCGTAGCACCTGCAGCAAGCGCTTCACAACTGTCTGTAACTCCAGTTCCAGAGGCTCTGTCCCGTTCTTCTGACCTCTGAAGGCACATGGTACCCAGACTTATACGCAGGCAAGACACTCATGCACGTAAAAAACAAACAAATCTTTAAAAATAGAAACTAGGTTGGAGAGCTGGGTGCGGCTGAGCCGACGGTGCCAGATTTTATGATCATGCTTGATATGGCGGGAGCTGTGAGGACAGCTTTGCATCTAGGGAGATGTCACCCAGACCCTCGCTGGCCCTCGTGCCCCAGAAGATTCGAGAGATGACAAAGTGACAGGACAGATACGGGTGACTTCTAGAACTGTCCCGAGAGGCTGCCACAAAGCCACCTATCTGCTCTGAAGGACTATCACCATGCGCCTGTCTGCATTCAGCGGGGGAAGCTGAGGCAGGGCTGAAGCAGGAAGCCCTGTCAGGGAGATGAGCAGGTCCTTCCAGGGGTGACTTTTCATCCAGAAAGGATGCCCCAGAGCAGGCAGTGTGGCAGGGAGAGCAGGGGCGAGGGATTGAGGGCTTTGCATCGTGGAGAGGTGCGGCCGAGTAGGCCTGACAGCGGTGCCAACTGTTCGGGAGACCCGGGAGTGCTCTGAAAATGAGATCGGACCTCACAGACCAGACCTCAAACCTTGGTTTCAGTCCTAGCAAAGAAAACGAAATTTAAAACTGTAAACAATTCTTTCCCTCCTACACCCATCATAGGGCCTACAGCCCTTGATCAGGTTAGGCTTAAATCATACATGTTCCCATTGCCCCCCCTAGGACTGGGCATCACAGCCTGTCCTCATAAAGACTCTGTGTACATCTCTTAAAAAGCTGAGCCAAGTGCTACTGTCACATCAGAGATTTCAAAAAGTCAGTTGAGTGTGTGTGTGTGTGTGTTGTTGTTGTTGTTGTTGTTGTTTTTTGTCTTTTTTTTTTTTTTTGCTTGTTTCTGGTTTTGTTTTGTTTTGTTTCATTTTGAGACAGGGTCTCACTGTGCATCTCTGACTGTCCTGGAACTCTCACCATGGAATCAGGTTGGCCGTGAACTCACAGAGATCCCCCTGCCTCTGCCTCCCTGGTGCTAGGATTAAAGGCGTGTTCTACACCACACCCTTCGGCAGTCTTTTGTACCTCAGTCCCCCCAGTTATCAACTTGCTTTTGTTTATGACTCGTCTAAGTCAGAACCCAGATAAGATTGCCACCATCGTTGATTCATCTCCAGCTGGTAGTGGTGGTTTCTTCTTGTCATTGCTATCCTCCTCCTCCTCCTCCTCCTCCTCCTCCCCCTGGTCTTCATGACTGTTTTTGGGGCCGTCCCTCCTATGTGGAGCCACTGCAGACTGTACTCTGTGGTCCCATGTGCTACCAGGCCCTGGGGTGGGCGGGCGGGTTCAGCGTATTTGGTAGGAATTGAGCGTATTTGGTAGAAAACGTCAGGTTTCGCCTAGTGACGTTTTTTGCAAGTCTGAGATGTTACGCTATGATTCTGCGGCTCCCAGAAGTTGGCTTAGCAGTTCACACTAGCTTCGAGGCCTGACTGAGCAAGGAATCCTTCTCTAGCAGCACTGTGGCCTATTCCTGCTTAATGCTCTAAAACTGTCCCGGGTTCCCAGCCCTTCCGGTGAATCTGCTGCACATGGAGAAGACTGCCAAAGCCTAGCTCCCTTTTGAGATCCACCCTGAACACCGACCCTTCCTCACCTACTTGTCTGTGTCTTAAGGTGTCGCCGTCTGGTGTCAGGGTTGGCAGAGACCAAGGGGTCTGGGAACACAATTAGTGACATTAGCAAGACCTATGGGTTATTTTGTGATGCAGTGTCTAGTCCCCTTGAGACGGCTCTGTAGGCAGTGCCACCGTTGCTTTGATGACTGTAAGTCTTGTTTCCTCTGTCTCGAGGTACGCAGCTCACAGGCTTGAATGTATACCTAGGCCGTCCGCAGATGACGGCTGCCATGGTGACCTCTGATCGGATTTACTGAGCCCAACATGCCTGTCTGACTTCTTCACCTGTTGCCCTGGGATTGTCCAGGTAGAAGTAGGATGATCTCACTGAGGCAGCTTCCCGTCTTCTCTCCCTCTCTCCAAAGTGGCCTCCTCAGTTTCCCCAGCCCCCCCACAGTGGGCTTAGCATCTTCGAGGTCTTCACCACACTCAGGTCTCAGAGCAGAGCAACAGTGCATGGCTTCCGTGCACAGTTCTTAGGAACAGGACAGCAGAGGCACTAAACAAGTACAGGGCCTGCAGCGTCATGCCAGGGGAAACCCTGGCTGTGTACAGACTACGCTGACCCCTCTTCAGGCCTGGGCTTATTTATGGAGCCCCTTGACCACCTGCTCCTGTCCTCTTTGTCCACAGTGCTGTCTGCCCAGCCAGGCAGGAAGCCCACTGCTTGTGGTTCACAGGGGCAGTGGTAGAGTTGCTCTCTACGCTGACCAAACTGGAGCTGTAACATGAGGGAGAAAACGAAACAACTTTGTGTGAGCTTACGCTACAGACGTCGGACCGTGAGCGAGCCAAAGCTGGCCGGCTGGTCCAGTCCGTAATTATGGGTATAGTGACCAGCTGTATTCCATCCACAGCCCAGAGGAAACAGGCTGTTCTGCAGCAGGAGTGCTGGGGCTAGCCACCAGAAGGACTTCCCGAGGAATTGTTTTACCTTTTGGCACTGCCAAAAAGAGTGGAAGACTGTCCTTTATGAAGTGCACACAGCCTATGGTCGCAGGACTTCCAGATCTCTGGGAAGAAGGAAATCCTTTATGTGCCTAGCAGGCGAGGGCCAGGTGATGGCATCTAGAAAGTTGCATCCAGTATGCCCAGCAGGCATGAACCTGAAGTAATTCTTGCTGGTGAGAGGCGAGGCCCTCAGGGCTTCCTCAGGGGCAGCTCAGTTCACGGTGTCCATGAAGGAAGTCAGGCTCCCTTCCTGCAGAGTTGGGTGCAGACGGGCAGTGAGACCCACGTCAGGTTGTCCCTCTGCGCCAGTGTCCCCATGTTTGGCCTGGAGAAGGTGCCTGTCTCCCGGCCCTTTCTGCCCTCCTCCCGAAGGAGCTGCCACACTTAGTATACTTTATCCTCCACTGTCCGATTCAGAAGTCTTTTCAAAGGCTCCAGCCGTGTCAGCGCAGGGCTTGCACAAAAGGCCTCTTTGATTTCTTGTTTGTTTTCATTTGCCGGCGGAGGGGGAGGGGGTGGGAGAGAAAGAGCTCCTGGGTTTCAGAATTTGAATTTGGGTTGTTTCATTCTGGGAGCTGGCTCCCTGGAACTCCTGTCTGAGTTAGGGACCAGCGGCTGGGCAGAGGGTGCTCAAAGCCATGGGAGCAGGTGTAGGGCTCAGGACGTTCGTTCATCCCACAGTGGACTGACCGTTGAGAGGCTCTTCTCGGCCGACTAGGCCTACGGATGGGAAGGCTCCTCGTCTTGAAGCCTGTGTCTGGAGTCATGAAAGGTCCCAAGGGCCTGACAACAAAAGACTTGTCCCTGTTCATTGTGTCCCCTGAGGACTGGAGTGGCCCCCGATTCCATCACTTTCTTCTTGGTTCTTTGAACGAACTACTCTATATGATTCTCTAATGCAAACTTCTCCCTTAAGCGTTTTTGGTGTCTTCAGATACAGACAGAGACGTTCCTGCACCATGCCAGAGAACGGAGAGAGGGATGCAGGTCTGCTTAGTAACTGCTCATCTTTCTGGGTGAGAATGGTATCTAGAGACCAGGTATGCCACTTGTATAGGGCAGAACAGCCCTGCTGAGGCCCCTATTAGCAGAAGAATCGAGGCCAAAATGAAATGGAGGGTCATCCTGGTTCACAGATGCCGACAAGGGACATTTAGGCCAGCCCTTGCCACGTGCATGCCTGAAACCCTTGTGTATGTGCCCCAGCACAACCAGGAAGAACGGTGTTGTATACTCTCAGGGCCCTGGAAGGGAGTGGTGGAGACTCAGGCTTGGGCAGGTGGTCACAGTCATCAGCAACAGGGACGTGTGCCCACTGGGTGAGGGGGGGGCTGCGTAGGGCCTGCTTGGCAGACGGGAGGAGGAGGCTGGGGGGCTGAGAGATAGATAAATATAGCTGGTGGCATTTCTGATGGTAGGTTTTTCTTGGCACTGAGGGCACCGTGGAAAACTGCACGACAAACGCCCGGCCCTACAGGCCGCCGTCGCCATTTTAAGCATTTTTGAGCCGAAGGGTTGTTGGCATTAGAACAGGGTCCCAGAAGGCAGAGGGGCTGGATCAGGCTGTCCCCTCTTCTCTCTAAGGGTGCCTGGGTCTCTTACTTTATCTCTGTAGATACTTAATACCTGATTTTCTGTCCCCTCTGGTGATTTGAAAAACACATATGTTTGGAGGCTGCCCTTTGTATACCTCATTCCCAGGCTATTGCCCACCCCCATCGGCTGCCAGTGCCAGGCAGTAGGTGACATTCAGCCCTTCTCCATTTTCCACGTCTTAGTGGTGACATAGCATGCCGCCGCCGCCCCCACCGTAGACAGGAACCAGGAGCCAGGCTATTTGGACTCTCCCTCTCGAATCTGAATTTGGGGCCCTCGTCTACCTTTGCTCCATGGAGACTGAACTTCTGAGCCTTGGTTCTTCCCCTGTTCTCCCAGATGTCTGAACAGCAGGACCCTTGGGTTGAAGTGTCATGGGGCACAGGATCCACCTGTGTTTTAGGGATTGCAGGCCCCCCTCTGTTTCTTGGTTTAGAGTGCCATCTTGTTTCTGGTTGATTCTGGGCCTCCATTTGTTGGTATTCGGGGATCCCCAGTAACTTAAGGGTACTTGTCCACCCAGTCTTCCAGAAACTTTTTGTCCCCTAATGATGGAGGAAAGGGATTGTCCCCTCCTTAAATTCCATTCTCTACTGGAGATCCAGAATGGCGTTAGCACTTCATGCGATGCTTCCCCAGTTTCTCCCAGCAACCTGTCTTAAATCCATGGGGCTGGCTCTGTGTGTGTGTGTGTGTGTGTGTGTGTGTGTGTGTGTGTGTGCGCGCTGCTCTGGTAAAAAAGAAAGAGGCAAAGGACTCTCAGGGAGAGAGACCAGGCCTAGACTCAGGACCAGGGAGGGGTGACCTCCCTGCTCCACACCTTGCGGGCACTTGAAAGGCAGCGAGGAGTTTGTCAGCTGACTGAGCCTTTCAGCCTGCAGAGGGCTGACTTCTCCTTTTAAAGGTTT
The DNA here is from genome assembly GCF_021556685.1 of Rattus norvegicus. Classification (NCBI taxonomy): domain Eukaryota; kingdom Metazoa; phylum Chordata; class Mammalia; order Rodentia; family Muridae; genus Rattus; species Rattus norvegicus. The sequence goes on from NC_141552.1 coordinate 38,515,838, forward strand.
AGGCAGGCAGGTGTCATTTATATCACTCTCTGGAGGAGGAAACTGGAGGAAGACATGTCAAGGGACTTAGGTCACATTATGAATTTCTAGAAAAAGAGGTTCCAGTCACCTTGGCCTGAGGGCCTCCAAACTACTTGAACTTCACCAAGATTCCTGGCCTTGGCAGAGTCTCTCGTGAGTCCCTGTGGCAGTCAGTTCCAGCCCTGTAGTACCTGCTGCTGTCTAGAAGGGGCCGAGCCCCCACTTGTAGCTCAGCGCAAGGAATCCCTCAACTGCTAAGCAAGTGGGGAAGACACAGAGCAGACCCCTAATACTGTTCTCAACCTTGGCCTCCTTTTCTCTCTCTACATCCTTTCTGGAAATGCTCCCTGTCCCTGATCTACGTAGACAAGAACCAGGACCCGGGCTATTTGGACTCTACCTTTTGCAGTAGCCAGGGACAGCTCTTGTCACACCTCTTTGGGGCTCAGGATCTCAGTCACTGGACTTGGGCAGTGGGGTGTGCAGGAGATCCCGGTGCACGGCGAGGCAAATGGATTTGGGATCCATAGTGCTTGCCGCCCCACCACACCCTTCTCCTGGGAGTTTGCATGGGGTCATTGAAATAAAAAATAAGTGTAATTATCCTAATTAACCAGATGATTGCTAGAGGTTTTATGATAGTTGACAATTCCTTGTCTCTTCTCAGGTCCTTTTCAGCGGTTCTCAACCTGTAGGTTACAACTCCTTTGTTATATTACGATTCAAAAACAGTGTCAAAGTTACAGTTACAAAGTAGCAACGGAAATAATTTTATGGATGAAGGTTGCAGCAATGTGAGGAAGCATTGAAGGGTCACAGTGTTACGAAGGGTGAGAACATGTTAGTCTTTTGCCACTCACCCATTCCTTACTTCTCACGGCTTTCATAACATTTGAAGAGTCTGAGGCCATGTATTATCAAACCTCTGCTACATGCCAAGAGCTGGGATGTGTGAGCGGCGGGCAAGCTGCTCAGACTTCTCCTCTGCTTTTGAGGCTAGGCCGGGGCTTGACCTCTCACACCTTGTATTAGCTCTCCTGTTGCTAGGCTTCCCAGACACGCTGGCTAACACTCTAGTCCGATCACTCCGTGCTGTGGGACCAGTCTTGGGTACTGTTGGGTCCTTAGTGAATCTCTGACCTTGAATTCCACCTTCCCCGACTGCTAATTGTAACTCTGTCATCCAGGTGTGACACCAAAATGTGATCAGATATTTTCTAGTGTTTTTTGAGGACAGGATCACCCCTAGCCAAGAGCCACTGTCATGGAGAAATGGGGTTCAAGGGATGCCGCTGGTACTTAACCTCTCGAATCTGAGTTTGGGGGCCTTGTTTACCTTTGCTCCATGGAGACTGAACTTCTGAGCCTTGGCTCTTCCCCTGTGCTCCTCCCAGATGTCTGAACAGCAGGACGCTTGGGTTGAAGTGTCATGGGGCACGGGATCCGCCTGTGTTTTAGTCTCATAGGGATATTGCAGGCCCCTCTCTGGTTCTTGGTTTAGGGTGCCATCTTGTTTCTGGTGCACATTCTCTCTGCGTGCTAGGTCTGGTGACCTGGAGATTGCCAGGCCTATGCTGTGAGCTTTCCAGAATCATCTGAGACCCCGAGAGCAGCCACAGGTCATCCTACAGTGTGGAGTTTAGACCAGAATTATCATGGCAGGACCTTAATAGGCTCAATTTAAATTGGGTATCTGATTTTCTTTATTATCGAGTAAAATGATCTCTGAGAATTTAAACAATGGAGAAGGGCAGAAGCCTTCTCAGTCCACCACCTCAGGAGGCTCACTTCACAGATCCATGGCACTGTGTGTGTGTGTGTGTGTGTGTGTGTGTGTGTGTGTGTGTGTGTGTGTAAATCAATTCATATATCAAGTAACTTTTTTTTTCTTTTTTTTTCGGAGCTGGGGACCGAACCCAGGGCCTTGCGCTTACTAGGCAAGCGCTCTACTGCTGAGCTAAATCCCCAACCCTCAAGTAACTTTTTTATATTGTTTATTTTATATATGTGAATGCACTGTCACCATCTTCAAACACACCAGAAGAGGTCCCTTTACAGATGGTTGTGAGCCACCATGTGGTTGCTGGGAATTGAACTCAGGACCTCTGGAAGAGCAACTTGTGTTCTTAACCACTGAGTCATCCCTCCAGACCCATCAAGTAACTTTTGAATATAGGTTTCTGTTTTAAGAACAGTTGGTATATTTGGGCTAATTAAGTTGGCTCTGTTAGTGACACTGTGGCCTTAACTCTTCTCACTCCCCAACTCTGCCTCTGTGATCCTTGTCACAGGTGCAGAGCCATTGTTCCTAATCCTTCCCCAGGTGACAGTTTGATCTTGTCCTTCCTGAGAGAAAAAGGTGACCAGCCGAGCATGTATTGGTGTCCGAGTGGGGCCACGTCCTGCTACGTGTGTAAGAGGGGTGTGTGTGTGTGTGTGTGTGTGTGTGTGAGAGAGAGAGAGAGAGAGAGAGAGAGAGAGAGAGAGAGAGAGTGTGTTCCTAATCCATTGTAACCTCAATTACCATGTAAGTAAGTCAACCTCCTGTATTTGGCCTCTTACACCTGCCTGAGGAACTGTTCAGTTGTGCCTGGCTGGACCCAGACGTCTACATCTGGCTTCTTAAGCCCTTCCTAGAGGGTGAGGAGACTCTAGTGTGGGATGGACCACCCACCAACTGGCCTGGCTTCTTTGAGGGTTCCTACCTTAAAAGGATTTGAAGTCACAGAGATGTCAGTTGATACTAGAGTTTATCCCATCATATTGATGTTTCAAGCTTGAAGGAGAGGGTGGGAGAGAGAGGCACGCTTAGGGTCAGGAGCAGGGACGGGGAAATCAGAAACCAAAAAGACTTAGGAAGGAACCAGAGAGGGTTTTGTAGCTGAGTCTTCCAGACTAGAGAAGAAAGTCCCCTGTTGAGAGACAGGCGAGTACAAGACACCTGATGACTCCCGGACTGGGTAAAGCCACAGAAAGAGATCAAGAGACTCCCCAGAGGCAACTTGCAGGAGGCCGGCTGGCCCAGTACAGCCCTTGGGGAGTGTGTCCTTATTATGCCTGTAGATTATATCCCCATTAGTGCATAATTATTATATAATGGGCATTATTGCATAATGGCAGTTATATAACAGGTGGCCCAGAATACAGACAGGGGTATAATAAGTGTGTATCCTTTGGCTATAAATAGCCACCAGCCCCACACTGAATATGTGGCCACACCAAAGCCATATTATAAATACCCACTCTGGGCTATAAATTTCTGAGCAGTGACGTCAGCAGCCATGGTACCTAGTTAGGGGGTGGTAGGAGGGACCTAATCCCCACTAGCCACATGACATCATTGTTTCCTTAGTAACAAGACCGCTCCTCAGGGGACCAAGTGAGGAGAGGCCTTTAAAAGGAGGCAGCAGATGGGTAGAATACCTAGGTGGGAGTGAGGCTGAGTCTGTGACTGACCAGGGTAGGGTTCACTGGATGCGTGTTCCTCCCATCTGGTGACAGGGCAGCAGGCTCTATCTCCTCTCATCTGTCTGTCAGGGAGAGTGGAGGGGGGGTGCCCCTCTGAGTACACAGCAGGCAGGTCAGCCTTAGAATCACTTCAGAGAAAAGAGGAGCTGAGTGGTTTCTCCAATCTCTGTGTCTCCCCATAGTTTGGGGCGCACTTGTGGGAGGGGAGCTGAGGATGGACAGACTCGAGTCCTGTGCCAGTTCCCTAGTTGAGGTTTTAGGTCAGCGTCAGCCTGAGCCGCCCAACAGGCCGGAGAGCATAGAGAGATGGCGCCGGGGAAGAGGAGGAAGAGGAGGAAGGCAGTGTCCTGACCCCAGGAGAAGCTGTGAGGTGAAATAGGGATGTAGGAGACATATTCCTACTGAACGACAGTGAGCAGACCCTAGTTCCTGTGCTGCGGACGCTCATGTTGTTGGGGGAGGGGGAAAGTGAAGTTAGTTTGGGGCAGTGTTTGTGGCAAACTCTCTTTGCCAGGAGTTCCCGGGTTGTAGTCCTGCCTCACGAAATCCCTTGGTCCCTGGGAACCAGGCATCTTGGGCACCGAGTCTTAACCAGTCTTACCCAGTAGTTATTTTCCCCTTCAGGGACATCTGGTAACCATTGTGGATCCTTTTTTTATTTTTCTTTTTTGAGGCAGGGTCTCACTGTGTAGCCCTGGATGTTTTAGAACTTGCTGTGTAGATCAGACTAGCCTTTAGCTTACAGAGATCTGCCTGCCTCTGACTCTCGCTCTACCTCCCAGGTACTAGGATTAAAGATGTACAGCACACCACCACGACCAGTTGGTAGATACTTTAAGAATACTTTGTTTATTATTATTATACTGTTGTTGTTCTTATTGTTTTGTATGATTGTGACATGCAGTGTGTGTGTGCATGTCATCACGTATGTGTGGCTCTGAGGTTCTGGGGGATGACACAGGACCAGGCTTGTCCAACACCTCACTCATCCCGCCAGCCGCGCTCACACTCGTTTGTCCCACATTGGGTAAAGTCTAGTGCCCAGCCCAGTCCCACAAGAACAAAGAGTCGGTGGCCACATGTGTCACCAGCTGGGAGACTTAGCAACGCCACCTTGGTGAGGGACCTTTTTGCCAGCCTTGCTGTGTGTTCTCTTCGGGATGTCCCTTGTCTCTCTCTGCTGGTGCCGGGGCTACTCAAGCCACCTGTGAATTTCTTAAAGTTGTTTCCAATGCTTTGATCATTTGTGGGTGTCAGGCTGTGAAACCCACCTCCAGTATACAGATCCCAGTGTAAGGAGGACTCATTTCTATGAAAGCCACTTTTTCCCAGACCCCGTGACCAAGACGGGACAGTGTCCCCCCAAAGAGGTTTCAATTAATGGGACAGATGAACTGATATGGGATCCTAGTCCTACTGTGGCATGGGAAGTTAACAGAAACCGGGTTCTAAGCTTGTGATGTCATTTGCATGTGACGCCTGACCACAAGGGCACAGCAAGCACTTTCTTACCTGGGTATAGCCTCTGTCACTCACACTACCTGGTTGCAGTTGACTTGGCGCCCTCTGCCTCTGACCACGTGCATAGCATTGCCAATTAGATTGTGGTTTCCAATGGCCTTAGCTGGAACCCACGGATGACGGCGAGGATGGCGGTGGTACTGTGGTCTAGTCCTTGGAGTAGGAGACCTGCTGGATGGCAAGGTCAGCTGTGTGTGTGAAACCTGACTTTTGAGTTTGCATCTGGGATGGAGACGGTAATGAGCATTCACGGGAGAGGCAGGGTGTAGTAGGGCCTGTGTGCTGGGCCCCCACCCGCCAGGCCAAAGGGAGCTCCATGGGGGGCTGTGCTGGCTTTGAACACCAAAGCTCATGCTTCTTAGGACACTAATCCTCCGAATATTGCCAGCCAGAGAGATATTGCCAAGGGAGCTGCCCCTACCCTGAGGATGGGCCAGCTTTCTCTCACTCACTTACGGGACCATGGCTTATAAAGTAGGCCTTGCACACAGATCTCTGGGCATAGTTTCAAATACATGAATTTCTTTTAAATTAAACACCACACACACACACACATTTACTGCTCTCCCTGCTTGCATGTGTTCGTGCATACTCTGTCTGTTCAAGCCATGCGCTGCCCAGAAGTGTTTGTAGCCACGTGGGACAGTAACTGAAGGCGATGGTACCAAAGCCACCAGCTAATATTAGATTTTATAACTCAGAGATTCATTAATATAATTACTCACATGGCAGCCTGGCTTGGCAGGAACTCTTGAATTGTGTTCCTCTTCGACAAAGTGCTCTGGCTGCAGGGATGCCCTGGTGAGGAGGCTGAGCCCTTCTCATGCAGACAGAAGGCTTATTTCATCCTCCTCAGTGCACTTCCCATGGGAGAGCCAGGTGCTCCCACAGTGGCCAGGCCTCACTTTCTGTGTCTTGCTGGGAGATGGGCACCTTTGGCGAGTCTGTGGCAGATGCTGTGGTCCACGCACGGGGAGAGACCCGGTTTTGCAAGTTGGACTGGGGTTTGGGTGGGCTATTTTCCTCCCAAGTGAGTCTTTGCACACGATAGTATAGGCTTCTCTTAGAGCTGGGGTTTTTAATCCTCTGCCTCCGTGCATACTTTTTTTTTTACAGTTCACAAGCCCATTTCTGAATATCCCTCACCTTCAGACGGGGACAGCTGACAACCTGTCCTTGCGACAGGGGCACAAAGGCCTTCAGTGGCATAAGAATCAGGAGAGAGGCTGAGAAACGAGGGAGGACCAGTCAGAGCCGAGTGGGGCACTGGGAGCAGCCTGCTGTGATTGAGAAGCTGTGGGATTGTAGGGTGAAAGGGAGCTGGTCTCTCAAAATACATCTCCTCTCTGTTTATATGAATGAGATGTCAGGAAAAAATGGAGAGAAACAGCATGCACTCCTCTTGGCCTGTTTGTTCTACATGGTTCCAGGTGCCATTGTTCCATGTGTGTACTCTTGTCACCCAGGCCATCCTGTCACCACAATATTATCTTTGCAAGTGGATCCCTTCTAACTGTAGAACAGACATAGTCTCCAGCCACCATCTTCTCGACACTAGCCCTTGGGACCTCCCCTGACAGTCTTGCCCCGTGCCAGATCTGCTCGGATTAGCAAGGGCCAGCCCTGGGCCCAACAGAACATTTGCTTTCTGCTCAGTGGTTCCTCCTGCCCTCTCGTCCCCTGCAGAGAAGCACAGTCCTTTGGGCTCCTCCTGCAGCAGGCTGGAGACCTGTCCTCCTGCCCTTTTTCCTAGGAACCCTTCTAAGCCAGGACCTCCCTGGTCAAAGTTGACTGTTGTCCCTTAGCTGGGACATATGCTCTCTGCTCTGGAGGCTGGATTTGGTTATTAATTATGGAAGGAATGTGAGCGGGGAGGAAGGTTGTGCCTCACACGCTCTGTACACCCACACACAGTCACTTCTCCAAGTCAACCCCACAAATGACCCTCTGCCCCTCCTTTGCCCAGACCGAAAGGCTCCCCGTTTTGGCTTTAAGACTCTCCAGGGGACATTTCTTTCCTTTCTGCCTGGTCCTGAACTGCCTTCCTCAGCCACACGTGTTCATTCTTGGCTTTAGAGACCTGATTTTCCTTGCAAAGTATCTCTTGCTCAGTTTCAGGGGAGCAGGGGACCACTGGGTACTGAGGCATTGGCCTAACACTGTGACTGGAATTTAAGGGTGTTTTTCTCTAGCTGCTTTTTGTCATTAGGGGCGGAGTCTCTCAGAAAACAGAAAAATTGTTCAGTAGACCTCAGGCGAGTCTGGCTAATTCCTCAGGTCCAAGGATTTGTCTATGTTCTGTGAGTTCTGGAGAGTGTCACACCTCAGAGCTTCTCATCATCTTACTCCATTCATTCACCCATTCGTCTGTCTGTCTGTCTGTCTATCATCTTTCATTTTACTTTTTAAAATGTAAACAGTTTTTACATTATTTTATTCAATATGTATTAGTGTTCTACCTACCTGCGAGTGTCACCATATATGCTGTGCCTGCTACCCACAGAGGACAGGTGAAAGTGTCAGATCTCCCTGGAACGTGAGGTGTAGATGGGAGCTGTCATGTGGGTGCTGGGAATTAGACCTGGATCTTCTGCAAGAGCAGCCAGTGCTCTATGCCCAGAGCCATCTCTCCAGCCCCTTTTTTCTTAAGACTTTTTTTTTAGGGATGATGGAGCCTAGACTGAGTTTGAACTTGTGTCAGTTCTCTGCTTTGGAGTGCTAGGACTGTAAATGTGTGCCTGTTTTTTTAAAAAAAAAGTATTTTTCTGAAGCCAGCTGTAGTCACCACACACACCTTTAGTCTCACTCAGCACTGGGGAAGCAGAGGTAGGAGGGTCTCTGTGAATTCAAGGCCAGCGTGGTCTACAGAGAGAGTTCCAAGACATCCAGCTACATAGTGAGACCCTTTCTCAAACAACCAAAAAGTGAAAAAAATGTACATACATACAATATATGTTAAGTAAGGGTAAAGTTAGAAGGAAACTCATTACGCTCTCCATTTAATAACTACTCTTTTGCTGTATTTTTGACAGCTCTTCATGCATGTTTTAAAATTTTTATCTAAAATTATTTCAATGATAGCTTTTTTTTTTCCCCGGAGCTGGGGACTGAACCCAGGGCCTCGTGCTTCTTAGGCAAGGGCTCTACCACTGAGCTAAATCCCCAGCCCCACAATGATAGCTTTTATTTGGGGCTTTTGGCTTGTTTTTGTTTGCTTGCTTGCTTACTTGTTTTTGTCTAGAGTCAGAGTCTCGCTGTGCTGCCTTGCAAGGTTTTAGGAATTCACCTACCTAGGAAGGCGAAGGAATGAAGAAAAAAGGCACTAAAGAGAGAACACACAGATACAGAGACAAAAAAGCTGGGATTGGGTGGACTGTGCTCTCAGACGGAGAACCACAGCCCCCACCCCAGCTCTGTGTGTTTGTGATATCCAGTTGAACTGAGAGGCAGATTTATTTTGTACGGCTGAACCCGGAGGTGGGGTTACTCTACGTGGCTGAACCAGGAGCCTGATTTAGCTGATCTCGGTAGGAACAGACTCCTCAGAGGAGCAGTCCTCAGGCTGTCAGCAGTGGAGGGAGAAAGCTGTGGTAGACATCCTCTGCACAGGTCAGCATTAGCACTGGGATCCACACCGGAGAAAGACTTCGCCCTCTCTTATCCTGACTTGGGGAAGAGGTTGGGGTCCTTGACCCACTCACGCCAACAACACACATGCACTGGAGGCTTACTCTAGTCTCCACATGTGGGCAGCTGCAGAGCCTTGTCTGGCCTCGACACTCACGGAGATCCTATGCCTCTGTCGCCCAAGTTCTGGGATTAAAGCTCTTTGCTGCTGTGGCCAGTTTAGATGCTGCCTTTGATTGTAACATCGTTGTGTATTTCTTTTCACTACACGAATGGTTCGCACCTTTTCTTGCTAGTTTCCTTGCCCTTGACTCTCAACATTTCTAATGGCATGTTTCTCTTTTTCTCTTGGGGATAAGAAATTTCATTTTCGTGTAAGTGTTGAGGGTACTCATTAAAAATTAAAAAACATGGCTGGGTGGTGGTGGTTTACGCCTTTAATCCCAGCACTCAGGAAGCAGAGGCAGGTGGATCTCTGAGTTTGAGGGCAGCCTGGTCTACAGAGTGAGTTCCAGGACAGCCAGGGCTACAGAGAAATCATGTCTCAAAACACAAAACCAAAAATAAGTAAATAAATAAACAATGAGAGGCTAGAAAGACAGCTTACTGGTTACTAGTTACTAGTTACTAGTTACTAGTTATGAGCACCAGCTGCCTTGCTGAGGACCTGGGTTCAATTCCCAGCATCAACATGGCTGCTCACAACTGTTTGTAACTCTAGTCTGGCAACCTTTTCAGGCACTCACGTGGTGCACAGACATATATGCAGGTAAAGCATCAGTACACAATAATAAAACTTAAATAAATTCCACCATAGAACTATACTAAATAATACTATGAAATCAAGAATAACCCCTGATCTCCTGGCCTTCACTTCCCGAGTGTTGGGAGTATAAGCGTGTGCTGTTATGTGCAGCTTGCTTATTTTATATGTAATTAAAATAATAAGGATGTTTTAAAAATGTGCAGGTGGATGGTAGAGCATGTCTACAATCCCAGCACTTGGGAGGCTGTTGGCATGAAAAATTTTGAGTTCAAGGCCAGCCTAGTGTGTGTGCATACATATATGTATCAAAACCTTTGTTTACTAAAAAGGAAAGGTAAAATGTGTGCTTCTTGGGGCTGGTGATATGGCTCGGTTGGTAGATTATTTGCCTAGCATGCACAGATCCCTGAGTTCTATTCCCAGCTCTCCACAAAAGGCAGGCACAGCGTTCCTCACAAAGAAGGCAGGGCATGAGGGGTTGGGGATTTAGCTCAGTGGTAGAGCGCTTGCCTAGCAAGCGCAAGGCCCTGTGTTCGGTCCCCAGCTCTGAAAAAAAGAAAAAAAAAAAAAGAAAAAAAAAAAAAAAAGGAAGGCAGGGCATGGAATTCATGATAAGCCCTGGGTCAGCCTGAACTATGTAAGATCCTGTCTTAAATATGAATGAAGATTGAATGAGTGAATGAAGAATGAGTGAATGAGTGAATGAATGAATAAGAATGAATGAATGAAGAGTGAGTGAATGAATGAATGAAGAATGAGTGAATGAATGAATGGCTAATGAGGAAGCACAGAGGGTAAAAGCCCCTGCTGTGCAGACCTCAAGACCTGAGTTCAGCCCTGATCCCATGGTGATAGGGCCCAATGGTAAGGGGAGGGAGCTTCTCAAAGTTGTTGTCTGCCCTCTACACGATAGCTGGAGCATAGGTAAAACAGTTTAAATTGTAAGTCTGATAGATTTTTAAAGGTGTGCTTTTTAAGCGGGGGCATGAAATTTCATAGTGTACAAATTGATAAACCTCATCCCAGTTGTAAGTCCAACCAGGATCACATCTGGTCACAGCTGTTTACCGACCATTCTAGGGGTTGAAGTTCTAGCTGAGGTGTACAGGCCGGTCTGTGGACGGTTCTACTTCAGTACTTAATGCCAGCCATGTGACACTAAAAGCATCGACCCAGTTCACCCCACTGCATTCTGGCCGTTCCCAGCTTACTTCGCGTTGAGTCCCATGGGTGTGACCTCAGGCTGCACTCTGGGATCTCACATCTTCTCACAGACGCGTGTTTCCCTTTTACTTTCTACCTCAGGTCTCACTCCTGCTGCTGGATGTGCTCTGTTGCCCTCTTAACGGTGACTCCCACCGCAGCCCATCCTCTCAGTCTCTAGCCGTGCTTTTATGGGAGTCTATGGTCCCCTCCTTTAGGCCTCTGCAGCAGCAGTCCCCTCTGGCCAGTCCCAGATCCTGGGCCAAGGGCCACAAAGTGGCCCTTATTACAGCCTGATGGCGAGCAACTGCCGGCCACGGAGTCTTAATGGCAGCACACCCCGGGTCATGGCCGAGGTATACCCAGTGCATGCTCTGGACCTCCCAAGGAAATTCCTGCTGACTCCTAAGGTCTGGGCCATCTCTGGGCTACCTGGTACAGTCCATGTGGCCCAGAGGGGCAGTTAGGAGGAGGGAAACCTTTACTCCAGATTTCAGATAGTTTTTTCTCCTCCCCCCTTTTCCCCTTCTTGAAGCAAGGTTCTGCTTTATATCCATGGTTGGACTAGAAATAAATACGTGGACCTAAAACATGCGGTCATCCTCCTTTTCCTGCTTTCTGTTAGGGTTGCAGGCATATGGTTCTTGTTGTGCTATCCCAGGCTGGCCCCAGATCTGCCTAGGCGTCAGGACTATATGCATGTGACATCACACCCAAATCGGACTTGGGACTGACTAAACCCACAGACATCGATACTCTCACTCCACACTCAGGACAACATTCCCTGGGGTCATAGTCTAGGATACATTGCCCCTTTCTTTGTGTCTCCATGTCTGTCTGTCTGTTGTCTGCCCCTTTGTCCGTGTCTGAGTGTGTGTGTGTGTGTGTGTGTGTGTGTGTGTGTGTGTGTGCCTGTTTCTCTGTACACACACCTGTAAACCAGCTCTGGGTATCACTTTCTACCTCTTGTTCGGCCAAATGGAGCTGAAATGTCTTGGGGGTACCTGTTACCCCCAACCCCAGTCCTGTGTGATGTTCCACCTCATCTTGTTCAGGTCCTGGAGAGGAGAAGGCCTCAGAGGTCTGGGAGAAATGGGGGGCTGCATATGTGGGACAGAAGGAGGGAACAGATGCCCTCTTCCCTCTCCTCAGCACCGTGGTGGTCAGGTAAGTGTGTATCTGAAGTTTGGTCTGCTCTTTCTCCACGTGTTCAGTATGCACTAACGTGTGGGTGTCAGGAGGTTGGTGTCTGTGTGCAGTGTGGATCAGGGCGTGTGTGTGTGTGTGTGTGTGTGTGTGTGTGTGTGTGTGTGTGTGTCGGTGAAGGTGAAATCATATCCTGACACACATTTCTCAGGTTTAGGGGATTTAAATTCTTGTTAATCTGTGACGACTTGGAAATCCAAAAGAGTGCAGTGATCTGTCATTACCAGTGAGCACGGACACAGCTGGTGTGTCGCCCCCTGGGTTCAACTCCCTGCCTGGTGATCTGTGGCCTCAGCTATGTGAGTCAGGATGTGTGTTTGCTGAGAAGTGTCAGGCTCTTACTACCCACTCAGCAGCTGAGCAGTTCCCTTTTGGGGGCTCTTTGTGAACCTGCCTCACCATTAATCTACCTGTTAGGAAAGGAGGTTACAATTGCTGTAATTACAGGGCGCTGTGTCTCGAGTCAGGAGTAGGGCTGAGCGAATGCTACAGGGTGGGGGTGGCAGAGCCAGCCCCACAGGAAGCTGCTATTAAAAGCTTGTGTTTGGAATGGTGCAAGGACAGCAGCCCTTCCGTGGGGCTAAGACCCCGGGCTAGCCAGGCCTGGGACAGGGGAGCCATAGAATGTGTGCACTTCATGACTGAGGGTGCAGACAACAGGCAAGGCTCCCAGCTGGCAGACACCTCCAAGCAGCACAGGCCCTGGCTTCGTGTCCTGCAGACTCCATGCTGCAGGCTGTCTGATACTGGAGGGGCCTCTCGAGCATAGACACTGCCACTCTGAGGTATTCCTTGTGTATGAAGTGTGGGTGGGGGATTCTGATGGGGCCCCTTAGCAACCACTGCGGCTTATTGGAAGGGAAACACAGAAGGGGTTGTTCCGTGCTCAGCCTGGGTCTCAGAGCTGTGTAGTGAGCCACTTCTGAGGGGAAAGGATGTGGGGCCATCTTTATAGCGTAGGCCTTTTCAGTGGCAGCTTTTCTGCCCCCAGGGGTGCCTAGCTGTGCCTAGAGACACTGTTCTGTGGCGGATGCTACCAGTGTCCAACAGACGGAGGGAGGCCACGCAGTACCACCACAGCAGATGCTCTCTGGGCTTGGTGTCTGAAGTGTCAAAGTTGGGGAACCCTGAGCAGAGGAGAGTAGCTAGGGTGAATGAAACTGAGGAGCACCCTGGGGCCTCTCAGGCTGGAGATGCTCCTGTGCTCCCAAGTGTGGGGCCATGAGGTTGGAACACCAGTGGCAGCTACACCAAGGTGACAGCTCCCTTGTATCGACTCCCAGCTCTGTCCTGCCCCCCCCCCCCCGCCATGGATTAACCCTTTTCTGTCGGACATTTCCCTCCTGCAGTGGCAAAAGCTACACCTAAGGTTGAAGAGTCTGTTCGTCTAGCCATCTGGGATGGTAGGTTCTGTTTTTGAGACAGGGCTGTACTATGTAGCTTAGGCTAGCCTAGAACTTGCAACCCTTCTTCAGCCTCGCTTAAATGCTGGGCTATAGACTTGCACCAACACACCTTGCCGGCATGACCTTACTGCACACGAGGAGCTTGGATCGAGAGACATAGGGCCTTATAGATGCTTCTGAGAGGGCAGGGGTGGCACTTTCCACTGCCCATCCTGAAAGGACACTGACCACACTTGGCCTCTCTCCCCTGTGTCTGTTGATAACTGAGCCAGACCCCATGCAGTGGAGGCCAGCTACTAATCCAGTGCACCTCTTCCGGAACAGGCCCTGAGGCTTCCCCTGCTCTTCTCTGTTTTGATGAACGTGGCCTGGTACCCTGAGGGCACTCTTCTCCCCAGTGCCACTCGGTTCCCACCTTTGACCCCTGCTGCATGCCTCCTGGGAGAGGGCCTGGGATGTGGTTCAGGAGGGGATATCGGCCTTGCAAGGGCTGCCTGCAGTGATGTGGGTGCAAGAACCTGGCTCTATACTTCAGGGTGTGTGCATTGCTTGAGAGCTTCTGTGCCCTCCCTGCCTGCCTCCGGTTTGCAATGTTTCATGTTTTCTGCAGACAAAGCACTGGATTTTCAGCTGTTGTGAGCGCTGCATTTCACAGCGAGTCCCTAATAGTGGAGTTACTTTGCATTCCCCCACCTCTTTTTTTTTTCCTTGACAGCTCCAACCTTATAATTTTACCTTCTCTTACCTCACCCTCACATGTGTTCCTTTTCTTCCCCTTCCCCTGCCTGGGGTTTCTGCCGCTCATCACTGGGGACCCCCTTTAGGAGGGCTCGCTCCTGACAAGAGAGGAGGGGCTCTCTGTCAAACATTGGGAGTTGATATTTTGTTTGGTGAAACGTCTGTACACGGGCTTGAAGTGGTGGTTCCACGCGGGGCCCCCGTGCACGGAGGATCTTTTTGTGTCTGCGTGTCTCCACACATGTGTCAGAAGCCGACAGGGAGGGATAAGGAAGGGAGGAAGGCAGGGCGTGTATTTCCAGGGAGCTGGGGTATATGTGAATCGCAGCCCCTGATCAGTAAAGGGCTCTGGGGTGGCTGTTTGCAAGAGCTGAGCTGGGACAGTGGGGCTGTTCTCGCTGGCACCCGACTTCAGCATCCAACTGTCCTGACTCTCGAAGTCTTGAAGGTCAGTGTTGAAGACAGTTCCTCCTGCCCAGACCTGAGTGACTGGGCCTAAGATTGTGGGAGCCCACTTCTCCCTGTGCTAGGCCTCTATAAGGCTCTATCCTGCCCTTGTTTTAAAAGTGAAACCTCTGTTGCCTTCCATGGGCCCCCTTTCTAAGCTTACCTTTCCTCGGGTTGGCTTACAGCATTCTCTATGGAACCCCCGGCCGATTTGATTTTATAAGCTCAGCCACATCCGTTTTCCCCACCATTAGTTTCCAGACCGCGGAATGCTCTGTCTGGAAGCTGCTCCACGGCCGACACCCTCCCCGAATCCATTTTGAGTAGCTCTTCTCTGGCCCCACTAGAAAATGTCGGCTCCAACTACACCGCGCTCACGAACAAAGGTGCGGAACGATTTTGGCTGCTTTGTCCAGGAAATAAATTCCTCTCTGGTGCCAGAAACCATTGAGTGGTGCCATGTGCTGGGCTTCAGGGCCCAGCACTGTGGGCAAGGTTACTGCACAGGACGGGCCCTGTGGAAGCTAGGGATAGGAGCCCATGAAAAGAGACCCTTGTGCATCTTGTGTTAGCTTTCTGTAGCAGACTTGTCCCCAGGCTTGGGGACGATGGCACCCCATCCCAGTTAAGCCTATGGTAAGCCTCTGAACCAGGCACTGTGTTTGGCTGGAAGCTGGGTGGGCCTTGTTATAGGACCCACCCACCAGAGGACCAGCTAGCCAGCAGCAGCTCTAAAACCTGTCCCCATGCACGACCGTTGATCATTCCCAATATCCGATGACCCCTAACTCTACTTCCAAGCTACAGACAGACAGACAGACAGACAGACAGACAGACAGACAGACAGACATCCTCATTGATACGTCTACCCGCAGCCTCACGAGTCATCTCCCTGGCCACCCGGCTTCCCTTTCTCTCTGGTTCCATGTTTTGTGAGACTCCCTCTCTCCTGAACCCCTCATATCCTCTTCTGAATTCTGCTTCTCATTCCCAGACTGGTGTTTTATTATTCTGCAACTCACAGTGTAACTCACTACCAGTGTTCCTGGGCTCGTAGTGATGGGTTTGGCTTGGGAAGCTTTGACTCTGCGATGGTTAGAAAACACACTCACATAGCCAGGCTTCATGATTACTGCATTTATTTATTTGGGCGGAGAAGGGCACACGTGCAACCCCAGGCATGCATCTGGAGGTTAGAGGGCAGCTCACGTGAGTCCGTTCTCTCGCTCCACCACGTGGGTGCCAGGGACTGAACGCGGGTCAAACTCAGCAGCAGGCACCAGTTAGCTTCTGAGCTGCCTTCCCTGCCCTCAGATACAGTGCTTCACTTTCAGCATTAAATCCAAGAAACTGCACCAAGCATCTAGCACTTTATCATAAAATAGGCTTTGTGTCAGAGGACTCCCCTTCTGCAGGCTCACGTAACTGTCCTGAGTACTAGGGGCCGTTTTTTTGTTTGTTTTGTTTAGTTAGACAGGGTCACATATGGCATAGGCTGACCTCGAACTCCTGACCCTTTTGCCTCACGTCCCTAGTGCGTTCCCATTCCTGACACGAGTATGGGTTATGCGAAGAACTGATGTTTGGCACATTAAATGATACTCCACTAACAATACTTCCATTTATGGTGTCTGTCAGCAGAGACCAAGTCACTGGAAGCCGAGAAGCAACTGTACTTTATCTTAAAAACCTTTTATTAGCCTGTAGATGGTGGCACCACAACCTTGATCCCAGGGAGGCAGAGGCAGACAGATCTCTGTGAGTTTGAGGCCAGCCTGGTGTACAGAGTGAGTTCCAGGACGGCCAGGGCTACACAGAGAAACTCTTTCTCAAAATAACAAAACCAAAAAGTTCAAAACCCTTATTGTTGTTGTTGTTGTTGTGTGGGTGAGAGAGAATGCTGTGTGTGTGTCTGTGTGTGTGTGTCTCTGTGTGTCTCTGTGTGTGTCTCTGTGTGTCTCTGTGTGTGTCTCTGTGTGTAGGTCAGACGACAACAACTTCGTAGGATTGTTTTGTGCCTCCACCTTTCTTTTTTTTTATTTTATTTTTTTTAAAGATTTATTTATTTATTATATATAAGTACACTGTAGCTGCCTTCAGATACACCAGAAGAGGGCATCGGATCTCTTTACAGATGGTTGTAAGCCACCATGTGGTTGCTGGGAATTGAACTCAGGACCTCTGGAAGAGTAATCGGGTGCTCTTAACCGCTGAGCCATCTCTCCAGCCCGTGCCTCCACCTTTCAAACCCTGTCTTTAAGCTTATGCCGATAGCACCTGACTCTCTGAGCCTTCTCTCTGGCCTGTGACTGGATTTTACAGTTAAAACTGTATGACAGTCAGTAGACCCACCATGCTGTGCAGTCAGTGCCACTATCTAATTCTAGAACAATTCCATCATTCTGGGAAGAAGCCCCACATCTGTAAGTAGTTAGTCTCGTTTCTCCATCTCTCTCCAGCTCCTGATAACCACTGTTTTGCTTCCTTCTCTCGCATTTCATATAAATGCAAACATACAATATGTGGCCTTGGTGGGCAGAGTGTAATTATTTTCAAATTTCCTCCGTGTTGTATGTTGTAGCCTGTATAAGTGGCTTATTCCTCTGAAGGGTGAACAATGCTTCATAGTACAGAGCTGCCATGTTTTGATGACGAGGTCTTCCCATCTGTTTTGAGACAGGGTCTCACTACGGCTCCTGGCTATATTATATTCCTGGCTGTATGTCCTGGAACTTGCTAGATGGCCCTGATCTCACAGGGGCCCACCTGCCTTTACCATGTGTGCTGGAATGGAAGGTGCGTGCCCATGTCGATCATGTTTCCCCTTTTCTGGTAGTTGTAAACACTTCTGTAGTAGCATTTCTATTCATCCACATGTCCGTGTGGATATAAATTTCCATTCTCTAGCTGTCTGGGAGGGGAGCTGCTGCCTCCTAGAGATGTACAACTGCATGAAACGGGCAGCCAGTCCCACATTCTTCCTGTCTATGTTCTTGACCCTGAAAAGTGGTCCGTGATGACTCTTCCATTGCTGTGTCCCTCACCACCTCCGCCCCTACCCATGCCATGTATGCCAGCATCAGTTGTTGCCTGTAAGCCACAAGCCTACCTCTGGACTCCCACCCATGTTCTCTCTGCTTAGCCTCTCTCTTTTCTCGTATGTTTGAGAATCTCTGTCTCTTGTGCCCCAGCCCAGTTGTCACCCCTACCTCACTTCTCATCTCTTCACCTCCACAATGTGCCCAGCTTCCAGCTGCAGGGGTCTTTCTAGGCCAGTGTTTACGATCTGACGTGGCACCTAGTAGGTAGCGTATACTTTACACGCGCGCGCACACACACACACACACACACACACACACACACACACACATTTGTAAGGTGGTACACAAGATTTTCTGAGCATGTGTGCTGCTGAGCTAGGGGTTACTCTTGCCTGTGCCCTAAAGACGTGCAAACGAATATAGGATTGCAGTGTGTCTTGGGCTTTGCACTGGACCTCTGGGCGTCAACTCTTGTGTGGCCTGATGGAGCTATTAAAGGGGGAGAACAAGACAGGACCTCAGGAGCTCAAAGTGATGCTGAGCCCCAAATAGGTGACCTGCTGGTCTAGACTGACACCCCCCCCCATAAAGGAGTTGCTGAGGAGCCTGAGGACAGATGGGACAGAGAGGAGGCGAGCCCTGAGGTGCCTGCCTGGCTCCATATCTGGTGGGCAGGTGGAGGTTGCCCTTAGGTGCCTTTAGGAGCCTAGAAGCAGGCGCCCAGCTGTTTGAGTACTGCACTGCGGTCCTATGGCTGAAGCCATCCTGTGGGCTTATGTACACTGTCCTGCACTGCACTAGCTCCCTTCGAGGCAGCTGGTCACAAGTGAATCACTTAGCTTAGTCTCTGCCAGATGGCCTGAGGTGGGTGGATGCTGAGGTGGGCATGGTGTCACCTCACTGCAGGCCCAGGGAGGAACAGGAGTGTGTCTAGGGGCTCACAAAGGTGGGGACAGAAAAGCAGGGAATGCCGTCTGACCCAGAAAGGGTTGTTTAATCCCAAGTGGGTACCTTTACTCCTGTCCCCGTAATTCTTTCCCTAAATAGGATCCCAGCTCAGGTCAGACACACACACACACACACACCTACAACAACCCTCCCCACACACATACACGTGTGCATTCCCCAAACCCCACACCATCACACACACACATACCACACATACACACACACACACCCCACACCATCACACATACACACACACCCCACACCACACACACATACATGTGCACCACATCCCCACCACCTCTGCATCCCCCACACCCCACACCATAACACACACACACCACACACACACACCACACACCATCACACACACACACACCACACATACACACACACCCCCACACACACACCACACACACACCACACACACCACACACTCATACATGTGCAGCACATCCCCACCACCTCTGCATCCCCCACACCCCACACCATAACACACACACACACACATACACACACCTTTTCCCCAAGCCCAGCAGGTTCAGAGAGCCAACAGCAGCAGCAAGTCTTGCCGAAAGTCCCTCCTCCTTCTCCACCCCCTCTGCCCTCCTCTCTCTGTTCTCCCTGGGCCTCTTCCCCACGTGGCTCATTACAACTCCAGTTGTTCAGGTCTTGACCTCAAGAGCCCTCCCTATTGACCCCTGACCAGCGATACTAATCTGTGTCAACAGGCCCCAGGGGTTAAAGAAACACAACCGCTGCTGGGCCTTAGCAGGTGCCTGGAGGGGGCAGGGCAGCTCTGGGAGTTGCTGGACACACAGGGACGAGCTTAGCGGCCCCCACCCCCACCCCGTGTCTACTCCCTCAGCTCCTTCTGTGTTCTTGGGCTTTCTCCTCCTCATTCTCCAACCCTCCTCTCTGGCTTTCCATTGCCTTCCTTTCTGTCCCTTTCCTTCATTCTCCTCTCTGCAGAGAGGATTTGAAACTAAGTGCCTGCTGCCATCCGGGTAGCATCCGGGTTGATACCGAGTCAGTAGCTTGCTACCCCTTGCCCTGCTGACTGGCCCGTATTTTTTTTCTTTTTTTTCTTTTTTTTTTTTTTTTTTTTTTGGTCCGGAGCTGGGGACTGAACCCAGGGCCTTGCGCTTGCTAGGCAAGCGCTCTACCACTGAGCTAAATCCCCAACCCCCTGGCCCGCATTTTTAGTCTCTTCTCTCCCTTCTACTTAATTTTTGCTTGGGATCGTCTTCCAGAATCCTGGCAAGGGACTGTTGAAATGCAGACCCTGCCCCCTACCCTGGGAGTTGTTTTGGACCCTGCTGGACCGGCCTAGGCTGCTCCTGCTTAGGGCTAAGTAGACAGTCCTGCTTCCATCCACACACTCACCAGATGGAGTCCCCTGTGCTTCTGCAGGGACATCCCAGTTCCCTTAAAGGAAGCGAAAAGCCACTGTGGTCACCCTGCCTCATTCTGTCTTTAGCCTCTAATCCATAAGATGTTCTTTCCCTCTGTGGCTCTGAAGCTCAGTCTGCTGGGGAAGAACACAGGTGGGGTATGGGGTGTGGGGTGTGTGTGGGGGTACGGGATGTGGGGTGTGGCCAGGGCAGGTATGGAGCAGGATGGTAGGAGAGAGCTGAGGGAGCCTGGTATAGTTACTGGGTGAGCGTGTGTTGAGAGTCTTTCTTGTTCTCTCAAGAACCAGAAAAGAGGACCAAATGGGAACCAGGCCGACTTTGGGCACCCCTGCACTCTTGTATGTACTCTTTCCTGAGGGCTGCAGCTCTCTTCTGATCTTGCTTTCTGTCCCTACTCCCCACTCCCCACACCCACTCCACTTCCCTCTTCTCTCTTCCTTCTTTCTGGCTCTGGCTCCCTGGCAGGCTAGAAAGCAATAGATAAACTCTACAGAATTTTTTTTTTTATAAATTTCCCAAACTTTTCCAGATGCCAAGAAGGGGCCAGAGAAACCCTAGAATTGCAGAGCAAGGGGGTGAAGGACAGGAATCTGTCCCACAGCCTTCCTGTCCATCTGACTAACAGGGAGCAGATGATGCCAGTGCCATAGGTGGGCACCTTGGAGGTCAGACAGTCACCAACCCAGGGTAATGGGCTGAGAAATGGGACCCTGGCCCCAAGAGTGCCCTAAATTGGGCCTAGCAGGCGCCTACCACTGCCAGGGCCTGATTGTGTGTGTGTGTGTGTGTGTGTGTGTGTGTGTGTGTGTGTGTGTGTGTGAAGAGGTAGTGTGGGCACAGTGGTGTAGGGGTTGATCCCTCCCTACTCCCCCAAAAGGGTGCTGCCCCCACCTTTGCTGTTCAGTCCATCCACTCCCCGGACACCTCCTAAAACAAAGGCCTCTTTGTGGTCCTGGCCCACTGGCCAGCTGCCAACTGCATTCTTTGCGTGTTTCCTGAGCAAGGATCCTGGCTCAGTGGTTGGCTCCTCCCCCACCCTGCCTGAGGCCCCGGCTTGACTCTTGGTGGTTTCTCAAAGTCCCTTTTCCCTCCCACAGTTGCCATCTTCCCCATGGGTAGGTCCGACTGTCCTGAGAAGGGAGACCCCCAGAAAGGAGCCAGCCAAAGCGTTCAGCAGGTTGGGCTGGGCTCCGATGGTTTCTCAGTAAGAGCTAAGCATCCCCGTTCGTGTGACTAGGGACAGCACCAGGCTACACACACACTCACTGGCCAGTCAGTTCAGTATGGGCAGTATTGAGAGTGCCTCACCCTGGCTGCCCTTGGATTGGGCTGTGGACTGAGGGGCTGGCAGGGCCTTGGATGGTATACTTCCCTGAAGCTCTCAGGCTGGTTTCTGTTGCTGAGGCTGGCACCCTGGGGGGTTCTTTCCCTCAGGGATAGGGCTATATCCGCCCGCCTCATCTTTGTCTCTGCACGTGCGCGCCCTTGCTGGCACCTGTCCTATCCTATGCTGTAACAGCAGAGCAGCCTCCTCCTCCGGTAGGCACTGTGTGTGTGTGTGTGTGTGTGTGTGTGTGTGTGTGTGTGTGTGTGTATGGAGGGGGTAGCCTAGCTTTGGAGGTAGAACACTCTGAAATATAGGCAGATGCACACTCTTCAGTCACCAGTTGCTGTGCTACATGGTCACAATACTGTCCTAATGAAGTCCTAGATCTCTCCTTGCCCTGGGTCCCCTCCTCCCTTGTTAAAAAATGTTCATAATTTGGAAAGAAAAGGAACTTTTTACAAGCTGGCGAATCTAGAGAACTTTCCATCAGTTTTTTTCTGGCCTCGTGATGGGTGGGGTGCTTTTTTCCTTCCCTGCTCTCTTCTGCTCTTCTCATAATCTCCCCTCCCCCTTCCCACCAAACACACACACACACACACACACTCACGCACATACGCACACTCACACAAACTCACACACATGCACACACACTCACACACTCACACACACACCCCTACCTACCTTAAGGAGACCTCACCACCATTCCTGGGAAGCTACAGGGGTTGAGGACCAGTCTGAACCCTCCTGGGCCAGATCCAGGCTCACCACCCCTCCCCCAGAGGCTATTCCACTACAGGCCTAGAATCTCCCAAGCTCTACAGAGCCGGTGCCAAGCGAGACCCAGGCCCAAAGCCTGCTCTCCCTCCCCTGAGAGCCCGCCACACTCTCCTGCTGGGCGGGGGTCCCCTGGGTCCAACACTGCCAGGGAGGGAGCGGGTGCTGAGCTCACTGCCTCGGCATCTGCCCTCCCCCCCACCTCTGGTGTGAGGGCCAGCCGTACTCCCGCCAGCGCCTCGCTCCCTAATAGCTTTTTAAGTCCAACCACATGTGTCTGAGGAGCAGAGCGGTGCCGCCCCTCCTGCCTCAGCTCTCCCCCTGGCTCCGTGAGACCACCCTCCACTTGTAGCGCCTGAGGCTGGGAGAGGGATCTGGCTCCCAGGCCCACCTGAACAAGACAGGCCGGTGACTGGCCTGAGAGTAACTCGGTAGGGTCACGTGAGGGCAGTGTTCTGGTCCTGGTCCTGGGGTCCCGGTTGGTGCCCTCTGAGCTTCCTGAGAGCTTGTTTATGCATATGCCTCAGTGCGAGGGCCTTGTGCCAGCACTGCTCTCCTTGAACCCAGCCCCATTGGAGTGACCCCACAGTCGCCTCTCTGACTCAGTACACGTGCGGTTCCCTGTGCGTGTGAGTGGTCTATCGGGAGGCCTGTGGGGTGCGGTTTCACAGGAGGGGAGTAAGGGCTGGGAACAGACCAGCAAGCAGGCCTGGGGTCCTAATGAGAAAATTGCTTCCAGCCAGCGAGCCCTGCTCTGCGGCTGAAATTGCATCCAGCCCCAGCCAGCTTGAGCTAAAGAAGACCCCGCCCTTTGGCAAGAGTTTGGAGCAGCTTGTGTACAACTCATTCTGCCTGCCCTTGCCCCATGCACCTAAATTGAGGCACCTTAGTCCCCCAGTCGCTTGGGCATGGCTGGATTCTGGACCCAGCCATCCTCATCCTCAGGAGGTAGAAGAGGGAGATTTCCTCCCCGTGGCACAGAGATCTGCAGCAGTTATAAACCCACTATGTGCAGAGGGCTCAGAGAGGGGCTGGGGTAAGCAAGGCCACCTGCCAAGTGGCGTTTGCCTCACAGAGAAAGGCTATCCAAGGAACCTCCGTTCTCTAACAGCCCAGGTATAAACCTGCCTGTGTGGCACCCTGTCTTCTAGGCTGCCTCTCCTATACTTCCAGAGCTCAGCCCCCTAGCCCTAGGCAGGACAATCCCATAGGTGAAAGACTGATTTGGCTGGCTTGCTTCTCTCTCCGTCCCTCGCTCAGTTCTGGTCTCCGAACAGTGCTAAACTAGCTGCAGAATTGTGGGACTCAAAGCAAAATGAAAATGCCGGACCTCTTGTTCAAAGGATAAAAATTTCAAGACAGTGATGTCAGAAACCAAGGCCACAAAGGCAGCTCAAGGCAGCTCGGTTTCTGAGGAGGAGAGTTGGTACCACATATATACTGCTGGCTTGGAACACTGGTTCCTCCTGATTGGACGGGAAGGTCCCTTACTGGTGATGAGGGAAACTTGTGGACTCTGGGGTCTAGGGGTAGGAATCTCTTCTTCTTTACCTGCAGGCTTTGTTCTCTGCTGATGCAACCCCCACCCCAACTCTTGGTCATCCTGCTTGGTGAATTTTAGAGGCGGTGGTTAGAGAGGAGGGAGAGAACACTACATGTATCGGGCTGTCAGAGCAAGATTGCCCTGGTCACCCCTGGAGAAGCAGAGATATAGAATCACAGCCCTGGGCCTGGGTAACCTGCCACTTGCTGGGCCAAAGGTGGTTCAGGTTGTCCTGTCCCCCTGGGTGGAGCCTTCAATAGCCACAAATTTCAAAAACTGTGGAAGAGAAGGGAGCTAGCAGGAGTGCTCAGGGAAGAAGGCAAGAGGAAGGAAACAACCCCATTGTCATCCCTAAATTACTGGCTGGGATGGCAGGGGAGGAGGCGGAAAGCCGACATTGTTTACTTAATTAAAAGTAAACAACAATTTGCCGCTGCCAGCCTCCCATTAGCTGTGCGTGGAGCCCTAGAGCAAAATGGAGCCTGACTTTAGGCTTATGCTCCCACCAAGCTGACATCCCCAGCCTTGGCTTTTCCCTGATAAAGCCCTTCCCACCCAGGTCCCTTTCCACTTGGGTCCAGGGGGGAAGGTGAACCAAAAACTTTCAGGGTCAGAATATGTGCGTTGAGACACTTTCGGGATATGGTGGAGACTCTAGCTTGCGCCTGTAGAAACCCCTGCTAGATACCACGGTCAGCCCAGGGTGGCAGCTAGGGTGAAGCAGAGGTTACTCCTCTCAGCCAGATGTTCGCTGAGTAAAGTCCACACTACCTAGAGGCCAGGGGCCTCTCTGCCCACCTCCCACGTTTCCCTTTTAGCAGCTTATAAGCATCCTTCTTCCTTCTTTTTGGCTTTGCTCCCAGAAGGGGGCTGCTCAGGACTTCTAGAGGGCTGTGGAGAAAGTCAAGCTCCTCAAGGGCTGTGTGAGAGGGCTGCTGGAATGCACCCCCTCTCCTCCAGGTTAAGACAGTTTCAGGTAATACACACACATACTGGGGAACTCACATAAATAGAGAGAGTGAATGTGAAAGGTTATGGGGGAGCTTCCGATAGCTTCTGGGGCCTTGGGGGAACATCTTTTCAAGGTCTGTCCCCAGCTCTCCTGCAGGGCCTGTCTCAGTAATGGAGAATGCAGGTTTCAGTCTGGATCTTGCTTAGGCATGACCTTAGAGGCAGGTCACCTGCCGAGAGAAAGTCACAAAGGCACAAGAGTATGTGGTACACACCAAGGTCCTTGTCCTTTGTAGAACACTCTCAAGTCTTTTGGGAACCAAGTGACCAGGTGGGGTTGTAGCTCAAAGAAAAGAGGCTGGCCACGAACATACAGCAGGGCAGATGTGAGAAAGACCTATTGGTGCATGCGTGGAACCACAGGATTCTACAGCTGCCCTAAGAAAGGCAGCCTAGGCCCCTGCAAACCTTTGTGATTGTGCAGACATTTTGGTTGGGGTTTGCAGGAGGCTTAGCACCAAATGAGCAGAGGCCTGGGATGAGCCACACATGGGCGGCCCACACACAGCACCCCAGATAGTGTTCTGGTCTCAGGGTCCACAGTATGAAGGTTAAGAAGACATTCATCCTTCCAAGATTTCAGTTCTTTCTTTCTTTATTCCCTTTTCCTCTCCTCATCTTCTTCCGGGGTCAGGACACATCTGTACACACCGCGTGCACACACGCACACTCACAGATCTCAGGAATCACACACATCAGGACATTCACAGGCACTGGCACACAGAACAATCTAGGAAGTTGGTCCTGCGCTTAATTGAATTAAGGGGCTGGGTTTGGCAGGACATTGTGTATCTGAGCTGCACTTTCTTACATGAGGCAGGAGACAGCCACTCAGGCCCCCTGTGCAAGCTGTCCCTTCCTCCTTTTCTCTCCAGCCAGGATCTCCCTTGCCAAAGATCATGCACAGAGACATCCCTCCCATTCGCTTGCTTTCTCCCCATGTTACCCCAATGCTCAGCTGGTAAGAGTTGAGAGCCAGCCGGGGCCTCCTGAGAAGGTGCTTCCAGACTGAGGTTGGGGCACTGTCAGGGATAACAGGCCAGTCTCTCCTCCTGGTTCTCATCCTCTATTTGCACGGTAACTGCAAGGTACTGCAGATTAGGAAGTGGCACAGGCCTTTAATCGCAGCACTCAGGAGGCAGAGGTAGACAGACCTCTGTGAGTTCCAGGACAGCCAGGGCTACACAGAGAAACCCTGTTTTGGGGGGTAGGGGGTGTGAAGCAGTCTTTCAGTCTTTGCTAAATTTAAACCACTGGCTGCTAACTGAGAGATAGGAATGGCTTGCTTTTGATACTGAGGCCAGTAGCCCTGTGGAGGCTCAGGGTGCTGGGAACGGAAGCCCTTCCTCACGGTAACTAGGTGGGGTAGGGTGCAGCAAACTGACTACTGTCCCTTAGAGTATTGTCTCCTCTGGCATGCATTCCCATTTCAGTCTCTGCTTTGCCAGGGTCTCGGGCATTGTCAAGGCTTGCTCTGAGAAGTCCTTATCAGTCTAATTTTGGTCACTGGAAAAGGCTCATCAGGAGTGAGGACTAGAAGACCATTAGGCCAGCCTCCCTAGAGCCATTTCCCAGCACAGCACTGCTGGGTCCTGCCACTGCTCTGCCCCAAGTCCACAGCTCAGAGGAAGCCCCAAGCTTAAGCTTAAGCTTAAGCCCCTCTTCCCTCTTAACAGAAAGCAGTGAAGACATCCAGGGAACCACCGCAGGGATGGGCCCTTCCGAAGCCCAGTGGGTAGGGGCTGCTTCCCTCCACTCTGTGCTGAGGTCAAGGACTGGCCAGTGGATGCGGGAAGCAGCCAGGCTTAGCCAGACCCTTCGAAGTAATCTGTACTACCCAGGGTCAGGGGGGCTGCAGGGCTGGCCTCACCTCAACTAACCTCTAGGCGGAACAAAGGGGCCTTTCTCTGCTTGCAGCCGGGAGGGTGTGCCTGCCTGTTTCTGCTTTCCTCAAGAGCCCAAGTGTTGCTGTGCTTTTGTTTTTGTTTTTGTTTGTTTTTTTCTCTCCTTGACGTCTCCATTTTCCTAATCTGGCTTTCAGTCTCCATCTTTTCACTCCTGCAGTGTGGGTGGTAGGGTTTTTCCTTTCCAAGTGTAAAGACAAGTTAGCACCAAGAGGTGAGGGCATTCAGAGTACCTTGGGAGCACTCTTAGGGTCAACAACAGACAACTCTCAAGTGGGAAGCAGCTTACTGGGGCCCGGATGGGCCCAAGGATCACACCCCTGTGGTCCAAACACCTGGCAGCCTCACCTTCTGCTTCTCCTCACCCACCTCCCTCTTGGAGGCCTCCTTCCATCCGGTTCCCCACTGCAAGCTGATCCTATTCAAGGTGCGTGGCGATCGCAGCCCTGATCACATCCCGGGATGTGCTTGTGCAGTCATGGGAGCCGCTGTCTCAGGCAGCTCCGTCCGTCCAGATACAGACGTGAGGTCTGGTGGTCATGCTGGGTTCTTGCCCTTCCTGCTGGGCCCAGCGCCTGTTCAGAGGGAACCGTCTACGGAACTTCTGGGCCAGCACCCCATGAGCTCGCCCTACTGTGACCGGTAGAGGGCAGCTAGTGTTAACTCGCTGCGCCACCTAGCTACCTTGTTGGGGAGTGCAACGTGAAGCTCCTTGAGCCCCCGCGGGATCCTTAAGGACCTTTGGCACCTGCTAGCCCGCTGGATAGGTGGATTAGTCATTGTATTCCGAGTTCAATGTATACGTACGTAGTACTTTCTATGAAATCATCCTTAGTGAAAGTCAAGTCCCCACTTGACATCTCATCTGCGTGGGTCCAAGCTGTATTGCATTAGGCCAGAGATTCAGAGTTAGCCAGGCATGGTTAGTGCACCCCTTTGATCCCAACAATCTGGAGGCAGAAGCAGGCAGATCTCTGTGTTCAGGGCTAGCCTGGTCTACAGAATCAGTTCCACAACAGCCAGAGCCACAGTGTCTGAAAAAACCCAATAATAATAATTAATAATAATAAAATAGCAGCAGAGAAGCTTTTATTTTAAAAAACCAACAACACAAACACTTAGAGTCAAGATCCCAGGTCCTTCATGTCTTGTCTAAATGGCTCTTGCAGCCTTTGGGTCTCTAAAGTGGCAGAGGAGTAGGCCATGGGCAGAGTACTCTCTTGTCTTGCCTAACCTGGGCTCCTCCTGTCCATCGAATCCTTTGATGGGAGGCTCGGCTCAGGTTTACAGGGTTAAAGGTGGAGACAGGAATACAGCCTATCTTCATCAGGGGAGGAAGGTGCCAGCTAGCGGTGCTCTGTCCCCTAAGGGGTGCATCAGGGTAGAAGCCACGGTTGCAAGAAGGATCTAGAAAGGGCTCTGAGTCTTTGAGAGGTGGTAAAGACGAAGCAGTGAGCACAGTCACGAGGCCTTAGCCTCATGGGGCTGATGGTTCAGGCCTGTCTGCCAGTGCTGGCCCAGCCGGAGGGTACCCAGCGGGTAAGGTTTGAAGACAGGACTGCTAGGCCTGTAGGTGGGAATTGAGTCCTGCTGAAATATCTGGTTATGGGATGTGTCTGTGTTTGCCCCTCTTTCTGCCCACAGCCAGAGGGGAGGTGGCCAGGGGTGGGGATTTCAATGCAGCCTGCCCTTTATGGTGAGTCAAGGCAGGTGGGCTCTCCTATATTCTTTCCACTAAGTCCCCAGCATTCATGGACAGGAGTGGGCCGCAGGAGGACTAGAGAAGCCCAGGGTAGCAGAGGTGCAGAGGCTCATGTCCTGTCCCTCCATCTCTGTCCCTTGGGCTCCATGTCCTATGGTAAAAAGGCTGCAGCTTGGGGGCTTTCTCTATACTAAGCTGAGAGGACTCTCTTCTCACATTTTCTTCCTCTTCCTCCCCCCTCCTCTTCTACCTCCTCCTCTTGCTCCATTGAAATCTTGTGGGTGGGCATGGAGGCTCCCAGTCCCAGCTCAGCCCCTGCCGAATGCTCTTCCTCACATAGACTAGCAGCAAGAAGCAGTTCACTCAGCTTCTCCCCGGCTGCCTCCTTTGCCTCCTCTGGCTTCCTCTGGCTTTTGGCATGGGCCTCCCCACAACCCCCCACAATGCTGCTTGGCCTGGCCCTAATTCCTTCCCTAGGTCTTCCCTTCTATATTATGCTCCTGGGCTAGGGTTTGCCTCTTCCTTGGAGCTCCTGCTGGTCCCAGGCAGCGACCTATGTGACCTTCAGAGCCTCCGTCGCCCCTCTCATCCTAGGGCTGGCATTAGGGACTGACTACTTCCCTTCCTGAGTAATCGGACCAAGGGCAAATGTGTTTGGCTGGGGTGTGGGGGGTGCTACCCAGCCCTGGGAAGGGGAAACACTATTAATAGCTTCAGGAGCAGCTGGGGATGGGGGTGGGTATCTGGCTAGCCCAGCCTGGCCTGGCCTGGCCCAGGCTGGCCTGGGCAACTCAAAGGTCCAGAAAGGGCAATGCTTGAAATAGAGGGAGTGGGGGCGGGGCTCAGCTTCACGGGTCCCAAACTGGGGCGGGGGGTGGGGTGGGCACACGTTCCCCATCCCCAACACTGCTTTTCTCTGGCTTGTGGTGTACTGAAAGCATTCCCCACTGTCGGTTTCTACCCAGCACCTTGAGGAGGGGCAGTTCTTAGGCTAGGGGCTACATGTCTGGACCCCATTGTCATGTGATCCCTGGATCCAAGCCCTCAGAAATGCTAGACACGGCTGCCGGCAAACTATGGCACCAGCCAACCTTGCCAGGAGTGGGTTTGTCTATAAAGAAGGCAGGGCTGCGGGCAGCAGGAGGTGGTGCCTGCCATCCTAGGCCAGGGTCTGTGCTTTTGGTTTCTTCAGCTCTCTCCACTCCAGGATTGAGCAGGGCAGAGCGGGGCAGGGCAGGGCAGGGGAGGGCAGAGCAGGTTGTTGGAACCTCAGAATCCAAGGGCAAGCCCTGTGCTCCCCACTTCTCTCTTGGCCTTGCCCATCTCCTGGGGTCTTTCCCCATCCCTCCCCATGTGGTGAGCAGCCTCAGACCATTTACTAAGGACTGCTGTGGGGAGGACATACCTATATCATGGGTGCGTCTGTGTTTGCCCTTTAGTGGCTGAGAAACCCCCTCTGCTGCTCTTCACAGAAGGTAGTGATCCAGGCCCCATCACTCACTACGGGGGGCCTCTGGGTCCAAAAAAACTGCAGTCTCAGATGTATGTCACCGGTGAGCTGAGGTGGCATCTGAGCAGAGCCTGACGGGGGTGGGGAGATGGTAGCATTTCATCAAGTGGAGATGAGAAATGGCGATTGCATATAAGAACCAGCAGAGTCTAGGGAACTGCTGCTCAGAGCCAGGCTTTGGGCCAGGAGCTGTGGTCCATGCTCTTTATCCAGAGACCCAGCAGGCAGGTGCTAACCGTTACCTGCAGCCGAGCAGCCAAGGCCACTGGACCGGGAAGCTCTGGAACATGGAGCTTACTTGAGTTGAATGTGCCATCGCTTGCCTGCCTTCTTCTGTCTCCCTTTGCCTAGATGTCTCCCTTTGTCTCTCCTCTGTGCTAGGATAAAGTCAGGGTCTCCCGGTTGGTATAGGACCCACATAGTTCTCCAGCAGCCTAGTTCCTTTCCGGGAAGGTTTAGACTCGGACAGAAGAGGAAGGGGAGGTGACCTGGACCAGGTGGCCTCTGCCTCTCCTCAACTCTGAGATTCATACCTGCTCTTTCCACCCTGTGCTGCCTTCTACCCACGTCTCTGATGGGAGCTTGGCTCTGGCGGGATTCCCTGCTGTGGCACCTCTGAGATGCCCCGCTGGGATGGGTGTGACTGCCCACCAAGCCGTGGGTCTGCTCGCTCACTCGCTCGTTCACTCCTGGTCCTTGAGTTGCTGGTTTTATAAGTGGAGCTGCCATGCTTCCAGGGGGCCCATTAGGCTGGTGTCTTTGCATCTTCCCCTGGGGGAACTCTGTGACCTCACTTCTTTCCTCTCCTCTGCTGCCCTCAGCCTGCCATCCCTGAGCACTCCAGTCCCCTGTCCCCCTCGTTCCACTGCTCAATGCCCATTTCTGTCTCCAGTTCTCCCTAGGCCTCTGGCGGCCGGCAGATACCTGGCAGGGCACACCCAACAGTTCATGGCAGGAGAGGACCTCCCTGGAAAGCCAGACTGTCACAGGGGCAGAGGGAGATGGAACCCCAGCTCTTGCTTTCTAGGAGAGAAGCATGAGTTAGGAGCACCTTCTCCCTGTATGAAAGTGGAGGTGGGAGTCTTGGAACTGAAGGGTGGGTGATTAGGGTTCTGTTTCCACAACATGAGTGATTGTGAGGAAGGGCTTGCAGCTCTTAAGCAAATGATCATCATGGGCTGTAGTAAGAAGGCAGGCCAGTGGTTTACCCTCAGCCTGGGGACCTGCAGACTCATCTCTGCTCCTGCCATGGTATCAAGGAGCAGGGGTAAAATGTCACCTTCCCGTGCTATCTCTAGTCCACTGGGTCCCTGCTGTCCAGCCCTCCGGTGGAACTTATGTCCCTGTGGTTATGACTTATTCACCTCCCTTTCCTGAAACTTATTCCTTCTGGAACCCCCTACTCCCCTGACAGGGGTCTCAGGTCAAAGCCAGAGCCCTCGATGTCTATGAGATGAGGTCACGGTGAGGGTATAGAGGAAGGTTGGTAGACACATGCTTCACCCTCTGAGGCTGTGATTCCGGGTCAAGTTCCTGCTCCCGAAACGGTGAGAATCTAGAGGTGACAGGAGGGATGTCCCAGCCCTTGGACAGCTTTGGATTGTGTGTTTATGCTAGCTTGGGCACACAGGGAAGGAGAGGAGACCTGAGAAGCCCCTTGTCTCCCCAGCCCCACCTCCCTCTGCCCTCCGGCTGCCCTGCACTCTCAAGGACTTCCTCAGTCCAGGTCCCCAGTGTCCTGTTTGCTGAGACAGGGAGAACCCCTTTGTGACCCTTCTCCCAGCCCCCCATCCACTGCAGCCCCCTCCTCAGGGTGTCTCAGATTCTCTGACTTGGGTTTCAGGAGGTACAATAGTCACATTCTGCAGCTCTGATTGCTGCAGGCTGGGCCTCTGGCTCTCCTTGAGATTGGGTTTCCTGTGCCCTGGACACTCCGGAATCACAGAGGAGGGGGGCAGAGGCAGGCAGATGAGATGCAGCCCTAGGGAGGGCAGGAATGGGAATGGAATCACACCCCTGCCTGCTTCTGGACCAGCAGTTTGCCGTAGTTGGAGTGTCCCTTCCTGTGGCTGTTCATCTGACTCTACCTTGCCTTGAGGGGCTGGCGGCATCTGCAGGTGGCATGTGGGGCTGGGGGTATAACGAGAGGTCTCGTCTGAGTGTGTCCGAATGCCTAGGTATGCTCTTGGAGAACAGCAGAGGCCGATCTGTGCACCCCTCCTGGCCCCTAAAGAATATGTTGGGTGAAGTCCATGGAGGCAGCTGGCCAGCGGGCTACACGCAGCTGCCCCTTGCAGAATGAGCTTGTTTCGCGTGGGAGCCATGGAGTGTTGGCTGTAGTGAACAGGAATTCCTCCCTCACTTGCTAGGAGCCATAAATACATCCTTGTCTGTGGTTGGAGATATATATATATATATATATATATATGTATATATATATATATATATATATAATATACATCAGGGTTTTGGGCAATGCTGGGCTCTGGCTATGAGAGCTTGCCCTCCAGAGCTATGCTTAAGATGGTTCTCTCCTCCCACACATACACACACACACACACACACAGAGAGGGGGGGGGGATCCGAGAGAAAGCCAAAAACAGCAAAAGCTCAGGGGCTAAGAGCATCGACCTGAAGTGGGGCAGGAAGGGCAGCTTTATGGGGAAATTTTTTGCCTGTTCCAAGACATTGAGGGGCATGGGGAAAGGAGGGGCTCATGCTGTCCCCTGTCAGTTGCATGCTGTCCAACACCTGCAGTCTGTAAGTTGTAATAGCAGGGGAATGACCTGTGGGATAGGCTTGACTGGAGAGCAGGCAGGAACCTGCAGTAAAGGTCCTTTTGTAGAACCCACTTGGGCCCGTGCCCAGTCAATCCAAATTCATCATCTAGCATGTTCCTTCACAGCTCTGCCTTCCACATACCCTGTTGAGTAGCCAAGATGGCTTGCAGGGATGGCCTCTGCTCATACCTTGTAGGAGCAGCCTGGGTCCTCAGAGAAAGACAAGAGCTGTGCCCTTGTCTGTCACCAGTGGCCTACAACCAACCACCCAACAGTACTGAGAATGAACTGTGCGCTCTCTCCAAACCTGGCCCAGGCGGGCAGGACCAAGCTGTCAGGGCCTCTATCAGACACGGGTAGGGCTCCGTTCTCAGGTGGTTGCATTTGAAGGGCAGAGTGAGAGATACTCTAGAACCTGGAGGAGTTTGGTCTTCTACTCCAGTACTCAGGAAACCATTGGATTGTCTTGGGTTGGGTCCAGGAGAGGTGGTGGTGAGCCCTCTGTCCTGGTTCCTTCTCTGAAGGAAGTTGTAAGAGCTCCAGGCTCTGTAGAAGGGGAGTGGCGGGAGGAGCTGTTTTCTTTTCCCAGCCTGGGCCAGACTGCTCTGAACAGAGGAGACTGGAGCGGTTTAGCCCTTGCTTCCATGGCAGCCAGACTGGAGAGGCTGAAGCAAGAAAAGCCCCCAGGAGACACGGCCACAGCAAACTGGGGGACCAGTGTGACAGTGTCCAGGGTGGGCTGGGCGGGACAGGATAAGAGATGAAGCAGCACCTGCCTTCCTCATATGAGCCAGGATCATCCCTGTCTCTCCACTGTTCCTTGGGCCACCAGCTGGCCCATTGTCCCCAGTGAGAAAGCAGACACTGGAGGGGGGTTCTGTGTGGGCCGGAGCTCACCCACTGTCAGGGGCTCCCAGAGAAGAGTGTCGATGGGCTGGGGACAAGGAGGGAGGAAGGGAGGTGGCTGAGGCGAGAAGGCAGACAAGGCATGGCCAGACAAGAGAGGCCACCCTCCACCTCCAGAGTGGAGGACTCAGCCCCCACTGCACCGCCTCAGGTCCCCTCCTGTGCGTTTGGCAGTGGGCAGTGTGCAAGGCCTGTGAACAGGAGATAAAGAGTTCAGGCAGAGTATTTTTTCTCACTAACCGTGGATTTGTGTGTTTGTTCAGCTGGTGGCTCTGATAAGCCCCATTCTGCCTGATAAAAGCCAAGCAGCTATGAGGCGGGGCCAGGGGAGGGGTTATTGTAAAAGGCCTTCCCTCTCTCTGTCCTGTTACAACCTCCTCCAGGGGTCCCAGGCAGAAGAGCGTGTCAAGGTGCCTGGACACTCTGTGGCATGCTGCCCTGGGGTGTCCAGAACAGGCACAGACCTTGTTTTAAGGCATCCCAGATCATCCACCACATGGGAAAGCTGGCCGCTGGCTCCCATCTCTGGATGGCAGGATGTCCCTTGGCTGGCCCCTGAGCCTGACCACTGAGGACCCAGTGGCCTCTCCGATTCCCTGCCAACCCCATCTCATGTCTACCCAAGATGTATCCTTAGCTGACGTCCTTTACTTCCAAGATACCGTTGGTCCTATTGGGCAGGGGTCCATTCTTGCTCAATGGTAGGTCCTTGGGCCTAGACTTGGTACTCAGAGTTTCAACTGCCTTTCACGAAAGCTACAGTGTTGCCAGGGCACCGGCTTCATTCTCCCTGCCCTTTCACGGCACAGGCAGGGATCATAAAAGCTGAGGCTAGTACAGACCTGCAGGACCCTGGCTGCAGCTGCCCTGGCTCTAGGGCTGGCTCCTCTGCCTGTGAGTCTACATCCAGACATCCAGTGTGTCTGCCTTTTGTCCTGGAGCTGAGCTGAGCTTGTTGGGGGCTGGTGGTGGCGGCATTGTGGCAATGCTGGCTAAGGCCGCCAGCCATAAGATGGCTGCCAAGGTCTAAAATGGCTGCCAGCAGCGCCCAGAGCCACGCCTAGTGGCGCGTGGCAGCCGGCCTCATCCTCCCCGGCTTCTCTGTTTGCTCCTTTCTATGAACTAATAGTAATAACAGCAGCACCCTTTTGGGAAGTGTCCTGGTTTAAAAGGATTTCCTGTCTGTCGCACTTTCCTGGAGCCCCATTTGTCTCTGCCGTAGTCGCCTCGCTGGCGCACCTCCATCTCTTTGTCACGTCCTCTACTCTTTTCTGTCCCTTGGCTGGATGTGCACGCGCGCTTGCACATGCGCACGCACATGTGCGCGCGCACACACCCGCACACTCACACAGCCACGCAGCTCTCTCTATTTGACTTTTTGCAGTGGGCC
This sequence comes from Rattus norvegicus, assembly GCF_021556685.1. Lineage (NCBI taxonomy): Eukaryota > Metazoa > Chordata > Mammalia > Rodentia > Muridae > Rattus > Rattus norvegicus. The sequence goes on from NC_141552.1 coordinate 38,550,489, forward strand.
AGTTGCACTCCTACGGGATGGACTCTGAGCCCCCTCAAACTGACCCAGACTTGGTCTTCGGGGCTCTGTCGGTCCCAGGCTGGGTGGGATTCATGGCAGCCTATGGGCAGTAGAGTGTGTGCCATGTATCCTTTGATGGACTCAGCCTGCCAGTCTTGCGGCTGTGCCCTTCTTCAACATGTTGGGTAACTTCATAGTGGGATCACAAGAAGGCCGGAGCAGAGACAGCCTGCCACCTAGACCCTTTGGCTTCCGTTTACACTGGCTTGGACTGGCTTGGACTTGCGTCAGACCCAGGTCCAGAGAGTAAGAAGAAAATCCATATTGTGTGATACCGGGGTACAGTAAGATCTCAAGATACAGCTAGGGCTGGAGAGATGGCTCAGCGGTTAAGAGCACTGACTGCTCTTCCAAAGGTCCTGAGTTCAAATCCCAGCAACCACATGGTGGCTCACGACCATCTGTAATGAGATCTGAGGCCCTCTATTGGTGTGTCTGAAGACAGCTAAAGTGTACTCATATATGATAAATAAATAGATCTTTTTTTTTTTTTTTTTTTTTTTTTTTTTTTTTTTTTTTTCGGAGCTGGGGACCGAACCCAGGGCCTTGCGCTTCCTAGGTAAGCGCTCTACCACTGAGCTAAATCCCCAGCCCAAATAAATAGATCTTAAAAAAAAAAGATACAGCTAGAGATTCTAGGAGGAGGTCCTAAGCGCCCCCTCCATGGCAAACAATGCCAAGCAAAGAGGTGACTGACCCACAGTGGCATAGAAGGATGCACCTCAAATGGGGGAGGGGGAGAACTTGTGAGCACTTTCCTCATGACTTCTACCTCTTATTTCATAGCAAGATTTACTATTATTTTTTGGAATTTAAAAAGAAAAAAAAAGAGAGAGAACTGGGCTGTAGCTCAGTGGTAGAGATCTGCCCTTGCACACATGAGGCCCCAAGTTCAATCCCCAGTTCTGCCAAAAGAGAAAAAAAAAAAACTGAACAAGATGAATTCCCAGCCACAGATGTAGAGGGCCTTGACTCTTACAGGACCCACCAGCCCCACCTAGAAACCCCACCTAGCAGGCTATTACATGGAACTGTGGGTGAATGGCCCAGCGGCCCAGCTAGGATGACTGGGCCAGAACAGGGCACAGTGTCAGATGCCACCCCTGTGGTCCTTATGCATAGCTTAGGTCTTCACCAAGCGCCCTACAACCTACCTCAGCACTCCCACCCTCTCACCAGCTGTCGTGCCCAGGCATTCTGGAGGTCCCCATCTTGCCCCTGGCACACACAAAGCCTTGGAGGACCTAGGGGGCGAGGGTGGGGGGGCTTTCTCAAGCTCGGCAAAATATTCACACACACACTCCACCCTGCCCCCAGCCCTCTGTGAGCTTCCACCACACAATAGGCCCTTGTCTCAGGGCTCCCTCTGAGCAGCTGTGGCAATGGGGCATGAGACAGCCCAGACAGGCTGGCACAGAATGGGTGGCAGCAGGGCACACCTCCCCCCTCCGGGTTGCCAGGCATTGCTTGTAAGCATAAAGGTGAGACGGAGGGGCATGAGCCCACAGGAACAGCATCAATTAATGGACTTAGGGATGGGAATGCCCCTCTGGGAAAGGGAGGGCCCGGGGGTCTGCCCTGTTATGGACGGTGCCCATTACTGGCTTCTTTCCTCCTGACTTCAGACTCCTGGTCAGTGCTGTCTATCTATGTATGCCGACTCTGTCCGTCGGGGCTCATTGAGCAGTTTCTGGAGGTAGTTTGGGTTGTCACAACTAAGGTGCTATTAGCATGTGGTGGGTAGAGGGCAGAGATCCGCTGTACACTCTGCCCAGGATGCCTCTCCCTCTGCCACAGTGACCAGCCCAGCCCAAATGTTGGGTGAAGTACTTATTGTCATTGTTCACCCCAGTGCTCCTGGGCTAGCTCTAGAGCCTGGGTTAGCCCTGGAGCCTGGGTGATCAAGGTCTACTGCCTGGAGTCGGTGCCCAAGGCTAGAGGGTTCCTGCTTGGTCAGTGATTGTATGAAACTTTTCTCCTGACCCTTTCTCCCTTTTGTTTCTCCTGCAGAATCCGGACAATCAGATAGTTCAAACCAGCAAGGAGATGCGGACATCAAACCACTGCCCAACGGTCAGTGTCCACCTCATTCTCCTTCCCTTTACCCAGCTGTCCACTGACTTGGGCTGCCATCCAAGGAGGGAGGCTTCACCTGATGTGTTTCCTTTTCAGAGGACATTTGAGGGGTGGTGGGGAAGCCCTGAAGGATAGGAGTTGAGCAGGGGGAAATAGGTAGGCACCCCCATCACGGTCTGCCTCCACTCACCAGCCATTTTCTTTCTTTAGGGCACTTAAGTTTCCAGGACTGCTTTGTGACGTCTGGGGTCTGGAACGTGACAGAGCTGGTGAGAGTGTCACAGAGTAAGTGGCGTGTCCTCTCAGGGCCAGGGACAAGGACCAGGGTGCAGAGGTGGTTTTCAGATCTCACAGGGCTATCTTAATGACATCTTGGAGTCTTTCTGTCCCTTCGGCCCTGAGCTGGGAGCAGCAGTTGGCCAGAGAATCCTGTCTCTGACCTCTGCTGTGGGGGCAGGGAACCCACAACCAAAGGTTCTTCCCTTATACCCCAACCAGAAAACCCCACCTAGGAAAGGGTTCTTCCTAGCCTAGACGTCACAGGGAGCTTTTCCTGGGCTTCTGGGAAGAGGCTCATGGTAACCTGGGGTCCGCAACAGCATTTCCCAATCTCACCAATCTCTCTGTCTTCTAGCTCCTGTTGCAACTGCATCAGGGCCCAACTTCTCACTGGCAGATCTGGAGAGCCCCAGTTACTACAACATAAATCAAGTGACCCTGGGACGCCGGTCCATCACCTCCCCTCCTTCCACCAGGTAAACACAGACTATGGCCTTGGCGCCTTCCTAGCTGCCTCCCTATGGCTTCAACAGCTGTTCTTCGTGGACTGGGTTCTCCATATCATCCTGCTCAGCCACGCATGAACTCCCTGCCTTATGCTCTCGTGGGATACTTGATCATAAACATAACCCATAAGAAGGCATGGACCCTGCCTGGAAGTGGGTCTCAGAGGAGGCATATCTTGTAGAGATGGTGTTTGAGCCGAGACCCATAGGGAGCTGGTAGGAAGAATCTACCTGGAGACTCCAGGTAGCTTCCCTCTCAGTCAGAATTGGATAAGTTGTCAGGATTATCCCCGCAGAGTACTTTAGGGACCAGAAGACTCTTGAACTCATTTAGGGGAGTGGGAGCCCCTGGAGAGGGTATCATGGGATATATGTTCCAGAAAGCTCTTCGTGGCACAGCATGTATGGCTGGGGCTGACAGCAGCCAAGCTACTGTACCAGGAAATAGTAGAGCATAGACAGAGAAGATGGTTTGTACAAAAAGAGAGAGCCTGGGAGAGAAAGCCTGAAGTGAGAGCCACAGTTCTGCAGAGCGAGGTCGAGTCTTTCCTTTTTACAGAAAAGTTTTTGGTTCACTTTTCCAATTTTTTAAAGTTTTTTGTTTGTTTGTTTGTTTGTTTGTTTGTTTGTCTTTTCAAGACAGGGTTTCTCTGTGATCTGAGGCTGTCCTGGAACTCACTCTGTAGACCAGGCTGGCCTCAAACTCATAGATCCGCCTGCCGCTGCCTCCCAAGTGCTGGGAGGTGTGTGCCACCACACTCCTGGAGCTGGACTTACAGCTTCCTGTCATGAGCACTGGGGACCAAACCCAGGTCCTCTGCAAAAGCAGTGCACGCTCTCAAACTCTGAGCCATCTCTCCAGCCTTTGTACTTGTTTTTAGTCTTGTACTAAAATTTTTAAAATTAGTTTGCTTACTTATCTTTGTTTTGCTGAGGCGGGCCCAACTAGCTGGCCTGGAGTTCACTGGAGTCCCCCTGTGTCAGCCTTCTGAGTACTAGGGTTACAGATGGGAGCCACCACCACTGGCTTAAAACACTCTTTAATGACTGAGTTCCACAGCACAGCCACAGCCGAGAGCTGATAGGAAACAGTGGGCGGGTGTAGAAGGCAGATGATGGTGTTTTGCCTGTTCCTTGATGGGCTTTCAGTGATGTCCTGGTGACCCGAGGGAGAGCAGGTCTGGACATGCTCTACTCCAGGAACTGGGTGGCTGGAACTCTGGTCCACTTGATTCGCTGCTTCTTCTTCTTCCTCAGCACCACCAAGCGCCCCAAGTCCATCGACGACAGTGAGATGGAGAGTCCAGTCGATGATGTATTCTATCCTGGGACAGGCCGCTCCCCAGCAGCTGGCAGCAGCCAGTCTAGCGGATGGCCCAACGACGTGGATGCAGGTACGGACATGGCAGTGACAATGTGGCAGCCTGTGCTCCCCGTGGCTGCTTTTGTCAGGCACCACTGTCAGGCTCTCTCGGGTCCTGAGGCTGGCAGGCCGTCCTGATGGAGGGGAGTGAGGCGAGGAGCTGAGCCACCCAAGTTGATAGCCGGCCTGTCGGCATGGTGGGTAGAGCAGGCAGCTACCAAACCTACGGTGCCATTTGTTGAGGACATGGCCTCTTCTTCGTAGATCTCTTACCTCTAGAGATCTGCCCCGCCTTGTGGTTCCCTGGATTAAATCATTCCCCGAGCTGGACCCAGGGTTGTGTTTGAGGACTCCTGGCTTTCTGAGGCAAGGGCAGGCAGCCTTTGTTTTGAAAGGTACTCAGCAGCATTCCTGGCTCCGCCACTAGATGCCAGTAGCAAACATCTACCCCTTCTGTAGTCGGTTGTTTTTGTTTTGAGACAGGGCCTAGCTCTGTAACAGCCAGGCTGGCCTCAAAATTCTGAATGCTGTTACCTCAGCCTCCCAAGTGCTGGGATTGCAGGGTGCATCACTGAATACGGCCACCCTATTGGATGACTATAAATGTTCTTAGTCAGTGCTGGGTGCCCTCAGGGAGACAGATGTGAGGTAGTCTAATCCTAGCCTTGAGGCCCAGCTTCACAAAGAAACTCAGAACTGAAGGTGGAGGAGAGCAGACCTGTCTTGGGAAACTAGCAGAGAGCAGAGATTCTACAGAGCCCAGAGGAAGCCGCCCACAGCTTCCCAGTCCTCACTGGCTCAGCTGGCTTCTTGCTGAGCCCAGAGGGACAGATCTGTGCCCACCGAAAGCTGCGTATGTCCTTGAGGCATTGGGACCCTAAAGTGCAGACCCGCCATTGTACAATGGACGGAGAACCTGCCCAATGTAGATAGAGCTGGGGACACTCTGGATGGGGCTGGGGACCGGGCTTTGTTGTTTGAGCCAAGTGCCTGGTAGAGAATGGACTGAGAGAGCCAGTGTAGCCCCTGGCTTTGACTTTGGTTCCTGTGCAAAGACAGCAAAGCTTACTTACCTCCTGGTCTTGGGTTGAGGGAGTGGGCTTGGCACCCTCTAGAGCACCCGTGGAGACTGTGCTCAGTGGAAGGGCACCCCAGCAGGACTTGGAGGTCCCTGGAGCAGACAGGGCCTGGGCCAGTGTGACACATCCCTAGGGGGATCTCTGGAGGTGGATAGAGAGAGCGCTGAGAAGGTTGAAGATTGTTATGCACCAGGTCCCAGGCTTGCCCTTGGGCAGGTGACATCTGCAAGGATTGCTGCTAGGGTACCTCGAGGACCCGCTGACTGCCTGTGACTCCATGTTCCCGAGAGCCTCCTTGCCAGGCTTCTGCAGTCTGTGCCCTGTCTGCTCTACCGCCTGCCATTTCTGCTGCTTCTGGTGGTCCTGCCGCGCACTGCACTGCGCCCCCAGGATCCCTTACCCCCCAACTTGCCGTTGTTTCCCTGGGCTTCGACAAATCGCCAATTAAGCAGCCCAGCTGCGGGATGGGAACAGCTGGGAAAGCACTGTGCAGCAGCAGGGACAGCTGTGCACAGCTGGTGGGGCACTCCCCCCTCCTCAGCATGCCAGCTATCAGGTGGTACACAGCTGCCTCCAGATAACACCTCTGCTGGTCGCTGGGAGCTCGCCCTCCCCCTCCCTCTCCCCCCCGCCCCCCCCCCCGCCACTTCTCTCTGTGGTTGAAACTCTGGGTTTCTATTCTGCAGCCCCCTTTCCCCATCACAACCAACTAGATTTATCCCTCTAAGATCGGAGCTCAAAGTCTACCTCACCTCCACCTTGCCTGGTCACTCTGGGCATGGCCTTGAAGCTCAGCCCAGGACAAGAGATACCAAAAGAATGTGGCCGTGGGAGCCCTGTTTGCCAACCTGTCACCTTGATCTGTGCATACTGAGCAGAGATGATGTTGGCTTGCAATCTCTGACTGTCAAATGCAAAACCCAGACGGGGTCTTTTTTGCTCCCCTGTTTCTCTGGCTGAATACCTACCGCCCTTGCCTTTGCAATGGGGCAGAGAAGAACTGCACTGTCTGAGCCCTCTAGCCGGGGCAATCCTTGCCCTCTTGGCTGTGCCCAGGGTACTCCCAGCTCTGGCCCCTGCCTTTGTTCTCTTGTAGCCACTCTGGAGGGCGTCTAACTGTGTTTTCCCTTTTCCTTTTCTCCAGAAAGAGGACTGATTCCCTCAGGCCAGAGTATCCTAGGGCTCAGGGTGTCTTGTCACAACTCCCAGTCTGTAGTCCCACCCTTGTCTCTCTGGCTCCTTGCGTGGCCCGTCACTCCTGGCCCGCCATCTGGCATCTGTGGACTCCTCAGGCATCCCTTCCTAGATGATGCTAGCCCTGCACCTGTTTCAATTCCTCTACTGACGGTCAGAAGCAGGATGGATGCCTTCCTCTGTGCCCCTCTTCCCCAGCACACTCTCCCACATGTTTCCAGGGGCCTCATTTTCCTCTTTGCAGAAGCAACCATAGCCAGATTGCACCCCTGAGGTCAGGCCACAGGAGGAGCAGAGCAGGGCCCGAGGTGGAGGAAGGGCCGCTGGGCGCTGAGGAGAGAAGGAGCGGGCTGCTTTGCTGGCTTCCCACCCCAGCCAGCTAAACCCGCGTGTTGCTGCTTCCTCCCCCCAGGCCCTGCTTCTCTAAAGAAGTCAGGAAAGCTGGACTTCTGCAGCGCCCTCTCCTCTCAGGGCAGCTCCCCACGCATGGCTTTCACCCACCACCCGCTGCCTGTGCTTGCTGGAGTCAGACCAGGTGAGAGATGGGGGCGGGACTTAAGGGGACACTGCGGGAGGCAGCCACAGCAAGGGGCAGCTGGCAAGGTACAAGAGGGGGCCAGGGAGCACTTTGAGTTACAGATCTGGCCTCCCCAAAGTGGGTCGGGTCACAGCAGTGGGGAGGTATGGGATGGGCAGTGTACCTCTGAGAACCAGGCTTGCCCACTGGGTCGGTTCCTAGAATCCCTCCCACGTGCTAACTCTGGCTGTGTAAGTCTATGTTGGGTGCATGTTTTGCACATGCTCACTGGGAGCTGCATGCAGCCTCCCCCCCTCCCCCTCCCTCACCAGCAAGTAGTTGAGCCAAGTTGCTCTCCGGTGGATTAGAGAGAGCAGTCCAGGTTCCTGGTGTCTGTCCTAGAGCAAACCGGCACCTAATCTGGGCCTCCCTGCCTTTCCCAGAAGTGAAGGGCTGGGCCAAAAGAACAAGGCTCACCATAAAAAGGACTGTCCTGCTGCTTTGAGGACACATCTCTTCAGCCACCCCCCCCCCCAGAAGATGCTGGATCTTCCTGAGGGTGGGGCCAGGCAGGATACCCGGGAACCTGGCTCTCCCGCACGTGCTACTTTCCTCCCTCAGCACCCATCTGGCAGCAAAGGCCTGGCTTTTGTTTGCACATGGCCCTGTGTCTGCCATGCCTCTCTTCTCTTCTGTAGGACACGGCAGGGAGGTTTACCTCCGGGCTTCCTCCTTGGGGCCTCCTGGCTTAAAGCCCAGAGGCAGCCAGTGCTGGGGTAGGGTGTGGTGGCCACAAGGTGGGGGCAGGGAGCCCAGGCCTAGTGCAGGCAACAGGAGGGAGGCAAGCCCCACCCTGCTGTACTCCATTTTTATGAACTCCAGAGAGAAGCCAAGTTTCCTCAGCCCCCTAATGAAACTGAGAGCAAGAGTGCGCTGATTGGAAACAGACAGGAAGGGGGAGAACTTGAAGAAGAGCTGAGGCCTATGCAGGGGTAGGAACTGTGAGTTCACAGCGACAGGGCCAACACGTGAAGGAGGCCTATGCATCCGCTTACAGGATCGGAGTTGTGTGTGCCCGGTGCCGATCCTGCACAGGCAGGGCCTGTCTGTCCAGAGACCATGGAGCCATGGTAATCTGTTGTTGGTACTTCAGGCAGGCTTAGATCTAGGACCTGACAAGTGAGGTGTTTGCCAAGGGTAAAAGAAGGAAAATGTCAAGGGTGCTAAAAGCTCAATGGAAGACAAGTAACATATTAGTGTGTTGTTTCTAAACAAAAACAAACAAACAAACAAACAAAAAACAATTATAAACTATAGGATGATTCCAACACCTGAAATCCCAGCACCCAGGAGGCCAAGGCAGGAGGATAGAGAATTGGAGGCCATGTGACTGTCTCAAAAACCAAACAGGAGCAAAATCTTTTGAGAAGCAAATAACATTGTAACAGTTTGCGGGGTGGAAAGCTCCACTAGCAGGCCGGGAGCCTCGGTCCTGCGAATACAAAAGAAAACCAAGCATCCAAAAGCAAACAACCAGAAAGCAGGCAGATGGTGCCTGCAGCCAAGGCATTAATTAGGAAGTTAGGTCAAGAGGGTGCAGAGTTTAAGGTCATCAAGTTCAACCTGGGCTACAAGAGACCCTATCTCAACAAACAATCTAGAAAAGCAACATTCTAACAGTTTTAAACAGGCCTAACCCTGCACTGGTAGCTCGCTATTCACCTGCCTCAGCGAACCCCCAAGCCAGCCCCAGTCAGATAGTATTTATAGAAGCAAGCAAGCAGCCGGCCCTCAGGTACTAGCCTGCCAGTTTAGTTTAGTTTATTGCATTGAATTTTTTTTAAACTTAGGTGGCAGGCGTTTTGTGCCTGACACAGAGCTTCTGCCCCATTCCGCCTCTTCCTCGGGATCCTCAGCCCTTCTACCAGGCCCTGTGCCTTGCTTTTGCACAAGGGCTGTTCTCACCCTTCTCTTTCTCCCCTGCCTGTGTGCACACAGGGAGCCCCCGGGCCACAGCATCAGCACTGCACTTCCCTTCCACCTCCATCATTCAGCAGTCGAGCCCGTACTTCACACACCCAACCATCCGCTACCACCACCACCATGGGCAGGACTCGCTGAAGGAGTTCGTACAGTTTGTGTGCTCTGACGGCTCGGGTCAGGCCACCGGGCAGGTGAGTCCAGAGGGCACAGGAGGCCCTGTAGCCTCATCTGTTTATCTGTGTGTCTATCTGTCTGTCTGTCCCATCTGTCTGTCTAAGGGCTCACAAGGAGAGGGCCAAAAGTCTGGAGCATACCTGGAGTTGGAGCTGCAGAAAGCCCATAGAATCTACCTTGTGGTCAGTTTTAGTGGGCTCAGGACCATTATGCTGGGGCCTGTCTGTTAGGGTCGGAGAGTTGGGGCAGCTGTCCAACCTTCCTTTTGGGGCTTCTTGTCCTTCCTGTTGACCCGTGGTTCCCAGCAGGAGTGAGCCTATAATTTGGCCTTAGACCACCACCTCTTCCTAAAATTTAGAGGGTCAAGAATTTGGCAGATTCTGAACCTGAGCTGGCTCATCACTGTTGACTCTCAGAGTGTTTATTCTTCGTGGTGCAAGGCTGCCCTGGACTCTGTGGGAGGCATCCCTGGCCCCACCTGACAAAGCCTGTCCCTCCTTCCTCTCAGTTATGGCCATCAAATCTGTCACTGGCTTTCAGTATGCCCCACGTGTGAAGACAGATTCCTACGTCAGGATTCTTAACAAAGGGCTCCCACACCATTATGGTTCTAGAAAATCCTTCTGATTCACAATTCTGTGGGACAGTCGGGCGCCCTGTGGATTCCTTCTCTATCAGCCAGCCCCAGGGCCTGGTCCAAACCCAAGGTGCTCAGCAAAGGAATTAATCCAGGAAGATACTGGGCCAGAGACGCTGGCAGGGCGTGCTCACCGTGAGATGAGACGCGGTGGTCGGGGCTCCTGGGCAGTTCTGTGCAGTCCAGCAGCGTGAAAACTTCTCAGTGCCTCCCTCAGCTGGTACAGATAGTCTGGCTGTGAGAAGCCAGCAGGAAGATGTTTGAGGGGTTTTGGAAAAAAAGTTGGGAGAGGCCTTCTGGAAGTCCACAGCAGAGGCAGTCCAGGGGGAAGAGCAGTGGTCCTCTGTTGTCCAGCCAGGCTGCCTTGAGGTGCTCCTAGAAGAATGGGCATTTTCTGGTTCCAGGGTATGACTGACTGGGCTAGGGTCTGCATCCTGGGTCTCTGCCCATCCTTGGGACTGGTCCTGTTTCCTCTGCTTGCTCCCCCATCCCTACCCTTCTGCTGCCCTCCTCTTCTTCCAAACTTCACCCCACAAGAGTCGTTTCTCTTGCCGACTCTACAGCTGAGCACATTTGCGGCCTTCCTGCCTCTCTGGATTAAAAACTGCCCATCTCAGAGGGGTAGGGCGGTAGAACTGGCCCCTGGTTGACACTTCAGAGAGAGAGCAGACTCCAGATGGGTACTGCCTAGCTGCAGAGGCAGCCAGGCTCTCAGTCTGGATAAGCCTAGGACCTTTAGGTCAATGCAAAGAGCCTCTAACCACAGGACCCTGGAGAAAGAATGAGTTTGGTTCCTGCCTCCTGGGGGCTGGGTTCCGAGCCCCTCCTGTGACCTGTCATGTGCAACATGGAACACTCGCTTGCCTAGTTATTTTCTCAAGACAGGTACCCGTTTCCATGAGACTGCAGACAGATGTAAGCAGACACCTTGCTGAATGTAACTAACACTGGGGAGTAGGGAATCCTGTCAGGACCTCCTCTCTGACCTGAGACTGAGAGAAAGCTTGCCTCAGGGACCATGGGGCTTCTGAGGGGAGTCAAGTGATGCACTCCTGTGGGGAAGAGTCTGGCTTCTCGGGAGAATGGAGGCTATGCTGCTGTCCCTGGCCACATAGAGAAGCAGTTCTCAGACTTAGCCTGAGTAAAGAGTTACCCAGAGGCCTCAGCATTTAGCTTACTTCAGTAGCGGTGGAGTCTAGGAACCCAAGTGTCTACCAAGACCCTGCTCCCAGTCCTCTGGCCAGAACCCCCACTTTAGGAATCCTTGACCTTAGAGCCTACAGGAGCACCTCCCTCAGGAACCCCAAGTTACAGACCAGCCTTTCTGAAAAATATCTATAGCGAAGAAATACACACTATTACAGAAGGCTCTCAGGCACCCTAATATTTCATCCTTCCACCCAAGTCTAGGGTGCTCGTTTAGACGGTCACATGGAGACAGCATCTAAGGTGCTGCCAAGGGCAGGAGGAAGGGTTCTGGGTAGAAGTGTTTCAGGGGTGGTGAGGGCCCAGTGGTGGTAATGACTTAGGCAAGCAGAGTGCTGCTATCAGTGCGAGGTGGGTGATGTGCTGGGCCAGTTGTAGACTCCTTTCAACCCCAACTCAGTTCCTAAGGTAACACAGAATCAAAGACCTTGATATTTTAATGCCCTGACTTATATCGAACCTAGAACTCCGATGTTCCAGGCCTTCTAGAAATAAGTCTGAGAGTATTGTAACTAGCCTCATCAAGTGGGGTTGTCCTTTTAGACACTCTCGCAAGAGACGGGCTCCATGCTGTGTCCTAGATGCTTGGAGCCCAGAGAGAAGTCATGAAGCTGTGACCTGTGGGACTGTTCCATTTCCTGTCTAGGGGAAGCATGGGCCGAGAGCCAGACAGACCATAGACACCAGGGAGGAGGCTGCTGCTTGGCTCTCACTGATGCCCCTGCAGAGCTGGAAAGCCTCCCTTTGGTCCTGATGCTATCTAGAACCAAAGAGTCACTCTCTCAGATGCTATACCTAGCCCAAGAGACCCCAGTCCAGGTCACCGATAGGGATGCTGGGTAGCCCGATGCTCTGTGCTGTTATCCTTAGAGTGTGCAGGAATGGCAGAAGGGATAGCGTGTCAGACCTAGCAGGTCACTGGGGATAAGGGCTTGTAGCTAGAAGAACCAGAGGTCTGGGTCAAGTGTGACTGAAGTGGAGCAGGAGCTGGGCAGTGCATGCCTGTAATTCCAGCATTTGGGAGGCGGAGTCATCCTCAGGAGTAAAGCATTGCCACACAAACTTAATGGCCTAAGTTTGATCCCTGGGACCCACGAAAAGATGGAAGAGGATGAAATAGAGCAGAAAGGACAGCATGGTCCCACCTGAGGAGAAGACCCTAAGGTCTCGCTCGCCTCCTGGAAGTGAGACTTGAGTGCTACACGAGCCCGCTGGAGTGCTGGAGTCTGGGGTCAGCCGCTCCCATGACTCCAGTGAAGGGCCAAGGGTATCCAAGAAGAATAGGACAGTGAGAGGCCAGCATGACTCGGAGACTCTGGCCGGTCCATGGGTGTGTGTGATGCTTTTAGAACAGACCTTAAGGGGTTCAGGAGGGAGTTTCAGGGAGGGCACTCTGAGGTGAGCAGGGCTATACTCTGACCTCACTGTCAGCCTGAGCTCTAGAGAGTCCAAGGAACTGAGAATGGGAAATGCCTGGAGAAGAGATAGGGTGTGGAATAAGAACCTTCAGGGACCACTGGTGAGATTGTGTCTCACTTGTAAAATAGTGGAACATTTCAATGAGAGCTGAGCTGATTTGCTTGTAGTGAAGAGGGCCCAAGAGGTTGCCAAAGGCTCTTGGGTCAGACAGATATGGCTCTGCCCCAGGCATGGCCAGTGTAGCAGGTGACTTTGGATGAACTGCTCCCCTGAACAGAACCTCACTGGAGTCAGCTGTAGAATGGGTAGACAAAGCTTCCTTCGCATCAAAGGAAGTATTATTAGCTTTGAACAGAAAACGAGCTTTCATCCTGCAAGCTATAGGCTACCCACTTGAGGCCAATAGTATCTTCTAGGCCTCAGAAATGACTCGAGATGTTGTCAGGCGACAGGGAGCAGAATGGCCCTGAGGTGAGAACTGTTCCCTTGTGAGTAGTCGGAAGGTCAGACACAGCATGAGTATAATGGCTGAGACATGGTGGGACATCCAGAGAACCACACTGAGCCACTCACTGTCAGCAAGGGTGGCCCCACGCCCTCCACCCCTCCCCCCACAACTACTCCCCCCTACGCCCACCCCTGCAGCCTCATTCTCATCAGCCAAGAGTGGGGACAGACTGATGATGACTGGAGACCTCTCACCTCCCTGGAGAGGGGGTGCGGGGGTTCCTGGGATTTGTCTTCCTGTAGGAGGAGCACTGGACAGGTATTATAATGGTGCACCCTTAAACTCCGAGCTCGCACTCGGGATGTCGTGTCGAGGCAGGAGGTTTACCAGTCTGAGGGCAAGTTGAGAGAGAAAGACCTCCCTAGGACTTGTGCCTAAGTGGCCAGAAGGGCTGAAGTTTGCTCCATAGGAAAAGAAGAGCTGGGGCCAGGCCTCCCTGCGCCTGAGCTGCTGCAGGTGGGCATGGAGGGCTCTGCCCCAAGCAGCAGGAGGCAATGCTCCAGGTCTCTCCAGGGAGACTGTGCCTGCCAGTGGCTGGGGAGCGTGTGGCGCGTTCTTTCTCTGAAGCCTTGAAGCCGACCCAGACACGGTCAGGCACGAGGCCTGGAGGAGAAACGAAAGTTTGAGGCCAAAGAGGGCACAAAAGGACAAGGAATGGATCTTGGTGGCAGAATGTCCCTGGCTCCTGAGGGCGTGCGTTATCCAGGGATTCGCTCTTGAAGAACCTCACAGAAGTCGGAGCCGCCAATGGCGTATTTTCCTCGCTGGCTGATCTTTCTAGAAAAGGCCAGCCTCCCACTGTTCCCAGGCTGAGAACAGGATCTGCTGGAGATAGAATGGAGGGTGAGCTTCTCATGGCCTCCTGAGCCAGGCTGCCCATTGGGGCGGATATCGGCAAGCCTGTGGCTAGTCAGCCAGCCCCAGCTAGAGCCATGGAGGGAGCGTGCCCTTGAGACCTTGGAGGTGAGCTGGCCCCTCATTCCTGCCATGAGCGTGATTGTTCTAGGTGCAGTGGTGTGCATCACTAGGTGGTTCGTTCCTGTACCTAGAACATCTCGCTTAAAAATTGACAAGTGTGCCACCGCGTACGGTGGCATCGCCTTTAAACCCAGCCCTTGGAGCCGGAGGCAGGTAGATCTTGAGGCCAGCCTGGTCTACATGGTGAGTTTGAAGCCAGCCAGAGCAACACAGTAAGATCCTGATCAAAAAAGAAAGAAATGAGGAATCACCCGTCGGACACCCCCTTCTTCCCTCCCACTACTTCATAAGAGGAAAAAGAAAGAAAGAAAGAAAGAAAGAAAGAAAGAAAGAAAGAAAGAAAGAAAGAGACAGAGAGAAACACCCAAGAGACCAAATAGAGGCCTTACACCCTCCTCCGTCCTGTGCCTAGAGGAAAGGACCCTCTCTCCCACTCCTGCATCTTCCATCGGGAGTGCCTGCTCTCAGGAGCAAGCGGCCGGCCGCGCAGGGGAGCGAGCGTGTGTCTGTGTGTGATGTGCCTTCATGCGTCACTCTATTTATGTTGTTCGCAGCCCAACGGTAGCGGCCAGGGCAAAGTCCCGGGGTCATTTTTGCTACCGCCGCCGCCTCCAGTGGCCAGACCTGTGCCCCTTCCTATGCCTGATTCCAAAACCACCAGCACGGCCCCAGACGGCGCCGCCTTGACTCCTCCATCACCTTGTAAGTGGACGATGAAATCAATACCACAGCGCCCAGCATCCCTGGCCCATCTACACGGTCTCCACTGCAAAAAGAGGAGCGCCCCCTCCCAACAAAGCCCCTACCCAGAGCGCCTCAGAGCCTCCTACCGGATGAGCAGGGTCGAGCCCTGGCCATGGCCTCCGGGCCTCAGTTACACCAGCCAGCACCCCATGAGCCCTGCCCACTGCTCCCAGCCAGGCCCTGGCCCAGGCCCCCCTGGGGGGCGGGAGGGAGAGTGCAGTGGGGCACTGGGCCGGGGGTGCTGGCGCGGGTAGGGGGGCGGGAGGCACAGCCATGCCATCTTCATGCCCGATTGCTGCTTTTGGTTTTGGTTTTGGTTTTGGTTTTGATTTTTTGGTTTTGTTTTTCAATTTTTTGTTGTTGTTGTTTTGTTGTTCCCTTACACACACCAAAACAAATTGAATGTGACCACAAGGTGATGCCACCGCCATCTTCTTTTTGCCTTGCCCCCTCACCTCCATCTGGCCCTTTGGGCCTCTGAAGATGCAGGAGGCTGCTTCCAATGCCTTCTTCCCTCCGTCTCTCATTTGGTTGTTTCTTCCTCTTCTTCTTCTTCTTCTTCTACTACTACTACTACTACTACTACTACTACTACTACTACTACTACTACTACTACTACTACTTCTTCTTCTTCTTCTTCTTCTTCTTCTTCTTCTTCTTCTTCCTTTCTCCTTTTTTCTTTCTTTTTCCCCCTTTCCTCCCCTCTTCCTCTTCCTCTCCTCCCATCCCTTCCTTTCCCTCCCCCTCAGTTCCTTTCCCAGGTTGTAAGTTCCAAGGAGAAGTGGGGGGCACTGGGTCCTGGCTTCATCTTTTTCTTCCTCCCTCTCTCACTCCCCCTCCCTCCCTCCCTTCTCCCCCCCCTTCCTTTTTTCCTTTAAATCCAATGACAAATGTTGCCGAAGGGAAGAGAAGAAAAATCTAAGTGGAGAGCTAGACCCAGCTAGACCCGACGTGAAGGACAGGAGAGGTGGAAGGCAGGCGGCACTGTCTTGGGCTGGGACAGGGGTGGGCAGAGCTCTGAGCTGGAACTGTGCAGGAGTGGGTGGGAGGGTGGCCCATGTCAACACTCCTGTCTGTTGGAGCTCTCTGTCCTTCTCTCCCGTGGTTTGAGTTCTGTCCCCCTCCCTGCTCTCTCCATGCCATCTTCTCATTTGCATATGCCATTAGACATGATCACAGTCACTGGAGGTGGGCAGAGTTGGGGAGGGAACCAGGTTGGGGCAGACCTCTGGAGAGAGGTGGACAGGAACTGGTGAGCATGTCTGATATAGACAGGGGTGGCTTCCCAGGCAAACTGTGACAGTCCATTTTCCTCTGGGGACTGTTTCCCAACTGTCAGGTTCAGCTGGATACCCCAGAGGAGCTCAGGGGTGTTGGGTTCATTTTTCCCCTGGGGCACTGGACAGCCGCACCCCCCCCCCAGGTGGCTGAGCTTTGGGGCTCTGTCTGCGGCCTCTTTCTCTGTCACCTGGCCTAGCACACTGATGGGAAGAGAGTAGCATGTGCTTCAGCCTCTCTGCCATAGCACAGGTCAGGCGGCCAGGCCACAGGGTCTTTTGTGACCACTCCTGCTGGCTCTGCCCTCCACTGGACCCCTGTGAGTTCCTGAGCCACTTGCCAACCGATGGGACTGCCCAAGGTGGTAAGTGGTACAGCCCCTGGTGAGGCTGTGTGGCTGGCGAGGTGGCCTGGATGAGAGGGTCACCCAGCCAGGCTACTTCAGGCCACCAGCTCCCACCTTTGCCCTTCTATAAGTAGAAAATTTAGGAACTCCACTGGTAAACCCGGTGGTAGCCATTGTCTCTGTAGGGGACAGAACTAGACCCACGGGACTTCAGCTGCAGCCTCAAGGGCCCTTCTTCACCCCAGCCTCTACAGGCTGAGACAGAAGGGTATGTGTGTGCTCTTGGTCAGTGAGAGGAAGGACTTGGAGCCTGACCTCCCCAGCTGCAGCCCCTCACTCTTCCTTCCTGCAGCCATACCCTGCAGCACGCACGCACACAGGTCTAACCTAGTTTCTCCCTTTCTCAGCCGCCCAGAGAGGCAGTGCCCAGGTGGGTCCCAGAGCCTGACCTGGTCTCTCCCTCTCTCTGCTCCCCCCCACCCCCCCCCCGCTCCCCATAGCATTCACAACGACAGGCGCCTCCTCTGCCAACCGGTTTGTCAGCATCGGATCCCGGGACAGCAACTTTCTGAACATCCCACAGCAGTCTCAGGTAGGAGATGCCTGGATGCACACAGAGGTGTGCACATTGGGAGCACATCGTGGGACGAGGGAAGAAACTGGGGAGGCTTGGGGAGGACTGTTCCTTATGAGCTGCATACCCAGGCTTCTGCCCAGCCGAGCAGCCTCCCTAGGAAGAAGCCTCAGGCTCCCTGGCTAATCAGCTAATTGGATAATTAGCTCTAACAGCCCTGGACCTGGGAAAAGCAGCCTGAGGCCAGAGGCCTCTAGGCCATCCTGGTAAAGCAAAGATGAGAGTCTGAGGTACTAACTGGGAAGACAGCCCTATCTCCCGGATCTCTTCCTGATCCTGTCCTGCCTAACCCGGGCCTTCCCT
The DNA here is from genome assembly GCF_021556685.1 of Rattus norvegicus. Taxonomy (NCBI): domain Eukaryota; kingdom Metazoa; phylum Chordata; class Mammalia; order Rodentia; family Muridae; genus Rattus; species Rattus norvegicus. The sequence continues at coordinate 38,567,773 of NC_141552.1, forward strand.
GTTTCTCCGGGCCTGGGTGGGGCAGATGAAGGTGGAGAAGGGACAAAGCAGGTCTGGTGGGCCGCATGCCCACAGGCTGGCATCAAGGGCAAGGCAGAGCTGGCTACAGGCCTGGAGGCCTCTCCCCTAAGTCCCCCTAAGTCCCATTAGGAGAAAGGTCAAGCTGCTGGAGCCCCCAGTCCCTACTGATACCACCCCTACTTCTTAAAAGGAGACGAGCCAAACTTGCCCTCCAGCATGAGGCCCCCAGGCTGCCCTGAGAACACATCTTCACGAGTGCACACATGGGCATCTCGAGTGCCTGTATCCAGAAAGGATGAGAAGAGAAGCAGGAACCCAGGGTGCTCCGAGCACGGGGAGGACCCACCTCAGGAACCGGCCAGGGGCAGCTTTAGAGGGCCAGGGCTTTCAGAAAGAGCACACAAATGTTCTTCTTTTTGTAAATTTTATAAAAACACTTCCTTGCTGGCTTCCTCGGCCCTGGGAAATCCACCCCTGCTCAGAGCCTCACGGCCACCTCTGCTGGCTCCTGCCCCACCCCGCCTCTGTGGAGGCCCAGTCCAGAGAAAGTTTGGTGGATGGAAGTTTCGTGTGTGTGGTTGGAGGGTCTTTTCTTTCTCTTTCTTTCTCTTTTCCTTTAAAACACCACACACACACACACACACACACACACACACACACACACACACACACACACACACAACTTAGTCAAACTTCAGAGCTCCCTAGTGGTGAGGAGGGAGGAGAAGGGAACTTCAACCCCCTCCAGCCTCCCGCCCCCTTTCCCCAGAGTCACGTCTGACCCGTCTGGTTTCCAGGAGCAACCAGACATGATGTAACACCCAGATGAACTTGAACTTGGGGGTGTTGAGAAGAAAAACAATGGCTCTGAGCAGGGTCTGGAGCCAGCCCACTCTGCTCTGTGCCAGGGAGGCCGAGAAAGCCCTGCTGGCAGAAGGTGGGAGGGGGTGCCAGGGGAAGGGACAGCAGGCGGCCTCCCCTCCCAGCTCTGGGCTGGCACCAGGAGCAGGACTCCATTGCTCCCTCCCTCTCCCCTTGCCAGTGTGCTTGCTCCACTGCTGCTGGAACCTCCCTCCCTCCCTCCCTCCCTCCCTCCCTCTCTCTCTTTCTTTCTCTGTTTTCCCTCCTTCACTTTCTCTGCTTGCTTGACTTGGATGTTTTGAAGCCAAGCCAGAGTTTGAGGCAAGTTTGGGAAATAATTTCTCTCTCTCTCTCTCTCTCTCTCTCTCTCTCTCTCTCTCTCTCTCTCTCTCTCTCTCTCCTCTCCTCTCCTCTCCCCCCCCCACTCTCTCTCTGCGCCTTATGTCGCAGGTGGGGGAATGAACCCTCCCCTGATCCAGTGCCCTGACTGCTCAGGTGTGTCTGGGGATTGTGGGGAAATGAAAGTTAGACACCCAGAGCAGGAGCCCTTGGGCCTGGGGGCAGGCAGAAGGCATTAGGGGGACAATCAGGAGTGGTTTCCACAGTAACCAGTGACTTTAGCTGATCCTTGGAGCACCAGATGGAGACGGGACAATAGAATGAGGAAAGAAAGGAAAATTTTAGCAATTTTATCATTCTCTAAACAGTGCTTTTTAACTTAGTTTTAATCAATTTGGGGCCCGGACTTGGAAAGCCGGGAGGGGTAAGCAGAGAAAGTTGGGCTGGCCTTGACAACAGACCCCTGCTCCCCAGGCCTGTGTAGAGGCCCTCCTAAGTCCCCATCCCACCCTTGAGACTGTAAAGCTGTATTAGTCCAGGAGTCAGCTCAGACCTTGGTGTGGTCCCCCTTCCAGTGTCCTGGGCATCCTCCAACAGCCTGTGTCTGTTAGGGAAGCAGAGCAAGGGTGGCTCCCATGGCCTAGAGCAATGGCATAGAAGCCCATGTTAGCCATTCCTGAGGTCCCAGAGAACACCAGAGTTGGAAGCCGAGAGCTCTGCTGACTGGCCTTCTGGCTTTGTGAGTTTCCACTTCGGCTTTCCAGACCCTTCCCTGGCCTTTAGTGAATAGACAAGTGGGCAGCTGCCCGAGAACCCACAGAGGGAGGCAGGTGCACATCCTGCCAGGTACCCAGCAGGCACTCGGCAGCACTGACAGGCAGCACCCTTTGCTGTTGCAGTCCATACCCACATTTCTGGGTGTTCATCCACTGCACCTCTATCCTCGCCACTGGCCATCTGTAGCAATGTGCACTGACATTAATTAGGAAAAAACCTAGGGCTGGAGAGAGAGCTCTGTAGGAGAGCATTCACCTAACGTTCCGTTCCGAGGGACTAGGCTCCATTTCCACACCTTATTCCAGAAGCCACATTTCAAGTGTTCATGCTCATAAACCATGCTATCAGTGACTGCCTTAGCACATCTAGAGAAAACTCCAGAGGCTCTTTGAAGGTCGAACTTTATTTTGATTTACTTGTGCGTGTTTGAGCATCCACATGTGTGTGCGTGATGCTTAGATATGGGCGTGTGTGCCAATGAATGCATGTGGAGATCAGGAGAAGATGTTTTTCAGTCACTTCTCTCTTCCCACCTTTAGGTTTAGGGATCGAGGTCAGGTCCTTGCATGCTGGGACTGAAGGAGCAGGACACCTCTTCTCCAAACCCATTGCTAACTCTTGTGTTTAATGACCCCCGTTTCACATGGGCGCTTAATGCAGTCCCAAACCAGAGCCCGAGGAACAGGATCTGGCATGAGTTGATCAATATTGGGACAGTAATGTTTTTGCTTTTTAAAATAGTTGGATCCCAGGGCCTCGGATATGTTAGACAAGGCCATACTCATAACCCCGTAGTGGTGGGGTTTCTATTTTTATTTTGTTGGAATTACTAGCAAGTTTCATCATGCCTAGGTCCAATAGTATTTTTTGTTTCTCTGAGTTTCGAGACAGTGTCTGACTCTGTAGCCCAGGCTGGCCTGGGACACACTGTGGAGCACTGGCTGAGCTCAAATTCCACACAGTCTTCTTGCCTCCGTCTCCTGCGAGCTGTGATTACAAGAGAAGCCACCAATTTTGGCTTCCAATAGTGTGTTTATTTTTGAGACAGGGTTCTCAATGTAACCCTGGTTGTCCTGGAACTCACTATGTAGACCAGGCTGGCCTCCAACTATCAAGAGATCACCTACTCGGATTAAAGTCATGTACTACCATTCCCAGCTCCAGCAGTATTTTAAATTTTGGAAAATTTCACATGAAATTCTGCCTGGATCTCTGGCTTCTTTTGAACAGTTGGCCACTCCAGGAGCCTGGTGCCTTCACCCCAAGTTAACGAGTTGGACACTACCTAGGCAGGGCACAGACGTTCCCACGCAGCCTGCTCATGCATGGTTGTGGCGCGGTACATGCAGCAAACAGGGCCATAGGACCATAGGCTCTTACCCACTCCCTACATTTGAGTTCTGTCGCCCAAGGGCTGTGACTATAAGCAGGTCAAGATCATGCATTCTGTGTGTGCCTGGCATCGGTATGGGCTTGGGACAAGGAGGGAATGAAACAGCATTTGGTGTGTGTGTGTGTGTGTGTGTGTGTGTGTGTGTGTGTGTGTGTGTGTGTGAGAGAGAGAGAGAGAGAGAGAGAGAGAGAGAGAGAGAGTGTGTGTGTGTGTGTTCGGCTCTGTCTGGTCCTGTAGGCCCAAGTCTATGACCTAGAGCTCCAAGATGATACCCCCAGTTGCCATATCAGGGACCCTCATTTTGTTGTGATGGTACTGCCAGGTATACCCAAGCAAAGAACAGGTCTGGAGAAGAGCGCTTCACTCCCTCTTGGGCAGGAAACCAGAGTCGAGCCTTTGATGGAGGGCGTTGCCAAGCAGCCAGCCCCAGGGGTCCACCCTGTGTATACTGTGTGTTCACTGCCAGCAGGGCCCTATATACGGGAAGGCAGCGCCCCCTGCTGGCTTCCCTAGGGAAGCAATATCCTCCGCAGGGTGCTTCAGGCTCCTTTCCCAGTCTGGTGCCCTAAAGGCCCAAGAACGGTCAGGGTGGGTGGGCTCTGGCCCCCTCCCCCAGGCCTGGCCCTAGTAGGAACTGAAGCCATGTGGTTCCCTGCCCCCAGTCTTTCAACCTGAGGGACAGGACGTTGGCTGTAATGTACAGACATGAATTTCTGCTTTTAATCCAAAGGAACAGAAAGAAAACTCAGCAAGAACTCGAGCTGGGCCACCCCCACCCTACTCCCCCAACCCCCGTGGGTACAAAAGGCCCAGTCTGGCATCCTCCCCACCTTCCAGGTCCCACACAAAAACCTAAACAATTGCAAACATGGCCAGATCCCAGGTCTGTGCCAGTGCCAGCCATGGGGGTCCCACCCGCTGGGCACCGTGCCCACGGGAAGGCCAGCTGGACTCTTGCACTGGGGTCTGGGGGGGATTCCCTCAGAGGGTGGAGAGAATGATTTGGCTTCCTCCATTGGGGTCTTATGCTCAGCACCCTGGCCCTCCTCCTGAGCTCACTGTAGAGGTTGGGGATCATAGAGCCAGGGGGGAGTGAAATGGGAGTTGGGACCTGCCCAGCTGTTCTCACGGTCGCTTTTTTTTCCTGGTCCCATTACAGTCCTGGTTCCTCTGATTAAGATCAACAAAGAAACAACAAAATTTTAAAAAAAAGAAAAAGAGGTTCCTCAGAAAGGGGGGAGAAGAAAATTTGAGACACGGAAATATCCCCCAGCCCAGCCCCACCGAAAAGCAAAACTTAGACGTCGTCAGCCACTCAGCCCTTCCCTCCTCCAGCCCGGGTACCCCTGCGTTCCAAAGCCGCCCAGTTCTGGGAGCCCTCGGAAGGGGTCTCAGCGGAGCTGTACACCAGCAGCCAAGCAGAAAGAAGCATGCTATTCGGACTCTGCTAAGCAGAGGACAAACAGAAAGAAAGGATGCAACAAGACTGCCTTCCTCCTACCCAGTCCGGCCTTCCCAGGAAGAAGCAGCCAGCTCGCTGGCCGGCCACCCCGGCAGTTCCTGGGGACCCCACCCTCCGCTGGACCTAAGCTTCCCTAGGAGCCCAGAGGAACAGCTCGTAAAGATAGTAGACATTCGAGCTCCCCTCCGGACTTCTCCTCCCTCTCCCTCTCGCCCTTCCTGGGAGCCTCTGCTCAGGCTTCTGGCCCCAGCAGCTCTGGATCAGGCGAGGGCGTTCCCGGGGTGGGTAAGGGATGCTCCTTAGAGCTAGCTGAATTCAGCCTGAGTCCAGAATGGAGGGTGTTCTGCCACCCCATTTTGAACCGCCCGGGCTGGACCCCCTCTGTACAGCACACAGGAAAGTCAGAATGCTCTGGACTGGACGCCCAGCCCGGCGCAGGCACCCTCTTCCACGCCCGCGGGCCGCAAGGGCTGCTGCCCTCTGCCACGCCCCTGGTGAAGGGAGTCGGCCCCAAGTCGCCCCGCACCCCAGCCCTGCATGCAGGTGCCCTCGCTCCGCCCCTCTGCCCTGCCCCTGCCCTTGCCGCACACAGCCCTCCAGGGGCCGGCTGAGAGTGGAGCAGAAAGGGCCCCGGAGCTGAGCGAGGAGGACAAGGCAGCCTCCACCTGCGCTAGGTAGGCGTCCTGCTCTCGAGACTTTGAGTTCCTGTGGAGGGTGGGGGGTGTCATCCTTTTAAAAGAGTGTTCTGGAGCTTTCTGGTCCCCTTCTCTTCCCACCACACCCCGTGGCCACTTCTCCCTAGATTTTAGCTGTAATGTCTTTCCTCTTTATTTAGGGGTGGGGCAGTCATTGTTTGGGTCTTTCGCTGTTGCAGTTGGGAACTTCTCCTCTGTTTGAGCAACTTGGGAACAATTTCGTAACACACCACAGGAAGCAGCTCTCCTCCCAGCCCCCTGCCCCCGTAAGGGATGGTGGAGGCTTGTCCAGAGGGTCTTGAGAAGCCCCCTGGGAGGGAGGGGAACGCGAGCACGCCAGCGCCCCTGCAGGGTGACTGGGCCCCTCTGGCTTGTCTTTCTGTGCCTTAGTCCTCCTTCCCTGCATCTCCCCTCCCAGACCCGTTCTCAAGGCCTTGCGCCTCTCTCCGGTATGAAAACACAAAGCACAGGTCAGGATCCTCCGAAAGTCAGTCCAACATTGCACCACGTGGGGTGGGTTGTGGGCTTTATTTATTGAGAATCTAGTTGGTGAGGCTGCGGCCCTGAGCAGGCGAATGGCCGCTAGCAGGGAGCTCGGGGCTGCGAGGCGGCTGTCCGGGCTCTCTGTGTGGAAGTTGAGCGAAGCCCTCCCCTGCGGCGTCGAGGGCCAGGCCGGGGTGGAGATCCCACGGGGAAGCCTCCCTGTGCGAGGGGAGGGAGCCCCAGGGTGGGGGGGCCGGGCGGGCCGGGCGTGACGCGCGGTCAAAGTGCAATGATTTTTCAGTTCGGTTGGCTAAACAGGGTCAGAGCTAAGAGCTAGCGAAAGAGGGTCCCTGCCCGGCCGCGTGCGCCTCTTCGGTCCGTCGAGGACAGTGGGGCAGTGGGCGCTGTGGGATTACGGGGGCGAGGTCAGAAGCTGCAGGCCAGCTGGGCCGGGGCCCAAGGTGCCCGGCGAGGTACCCTCGGGAGGACTGAGGTGGGGGTGGCGCTCCTTTCCCAAGTGGTGGTGTGAGGGGCAGGCAGGGACGATGAGGGCGACAGATGTGGGGACGTGTTTAGGAGAGGAAACAACCCACAAAAAAAATATAGGGGAAATTAACCTTTTTTTTTTTTTGTTTTGTTTTCATTGAACCAAGTGCAATGCATCAGAGAGTTTTTCCTATCTTTGTATGTTAAGAGATTAAGAAAAATTTCTATTTTTGTTGTAATGTCCTCGCGGCTCTGGGGACGCTAAAAGAACTGGGCCTGCTCTGCCCTTAGCGGGGATGAAAGCTGAGTGTTTTCCTTTTTCCTTTTTTTTTTTTTTTTTTACTTTTTGATAGTTTTCTGGTTTTTTTTTTGTTTGTTTGTTTGTTGGTTTGGTTGGTTGGGTTTTTGCCGTTTTCCTGCGTTGACGAGGATAATCTGGGGTTTTCATTTGTTTCGTCGTTCGGTTTCGGTGGGAGGGCTGAAGAAAACGTTCACAGTTTATATTTTAAAAACACCTCGACATTTAAAAAAACCAACACAAGATCAAAAGGAAAAGGACGAGAGAAAATTATTTTTAAGATAATTAAACATAAAAACCCTGGTGCTTATTACATTATAAAGTACGTTTTTAAAAAAAACCCACAAACTATTATACATACGTTTATGAATCAATTAAATACTCTGCACTTGTTAGGAACACGCATATCCCTTCTTTGTTGAGTTTAACGGAACGGGACAGCGGCGTGCGCCCCGCGGCTGGGCTGCTCTGGCCGCGGGTCTCCCCAGGCGCCCCCTCCCCCTTCCTCGCCCCCTCCCCCTCCGGGCACTGGGGCGCGGCGGGGGTCCCCGGCCCCCTCCCCAGCAGAGGTCAATGCCAACGAACAAACGTCCCTTTTCCCTCCCTCCCCACTCCGAGCGCCCTTCTTTGAGCCAGACGCCAACTTGACCCTCACCAGCATTAATCAGGAGCGCGCTCAGCAAGTTGGTAGTTTCCTCCCCGACCCCTTCCCGCGTAACACCACTCTTCCCCCTCCCTCCGGGAGGTTCGATGCTCCAGGACAGGTCCAGCCATGCTGACAGGTCGATTTGCCCAGGCCCGCGCCCGCACGCACGCACGCACACAGCCCGGCACACATCCCCACCCTACCCTGCAACCAGCCCTGTCGACTGCCTTACACACCCGCCCCCGCGCTGGCCGGCCGACCTAGTGCCTTGTTCTCACCCCCGTGCTGGCGGAGCGGACGCCGCGCTCTGGGTCCCAGAGGGGCCGGGTGGCTCAGACGACCCACCGTTTCCCCACCCCGACCGTGCTGAACGGACCCCCCCCACGAGAGAAAAATAAAGGAGCAATAAAGTTATGAGAACTTTGTCCCCCAATCGAGAGCCCTAGGGGCACCCTAGCCCCACCTCTGCTCCCCTCACCCCATCCACCCTCGGGGCGTCCCCCCCCCTGCGCAAGCCAGCTGGGGCCAGCCCCCGCTTTGGCCCCTCTTGGGAGATCCGTGCGCCCCACCAGCACCAGCATCGCGGACCGCAAAGGCCGCCCGTCCCGTCAAACAAGTTTCTTCTTAGGCTAAGAAACGCAGTATATACGAGTATCTCTATATATATAGTACTAATGGATTTGGTGTGCTTCCCCTTAGCGTCCCTTCCCTCTGCTCCTCTTTCAGCCTGGTCTCCCTTCTCTGCCCTCCAACCCCCTCCCCCGTCTCTGCACTGAGATACATAAGAAACAAGGGTAGTTTACTGTCTGTTTTGTTTTCTGGGTTTTCAGTGTCCTAGCGGAATGCAAGTAGGCAGCCAGCCCGTCTGTCCCCTCTCCGCCCGCCCCGCCCCACCCCACCCCCGTCACTGCGCTTCTGTTATACCATCTTTGCCTGACTCTTCGGCTTCTCCATTGAATGGCTAATGTGTATGTGAAATAAAGAAATAAAGAAAAACAAATGCAAGAGTGTCTGCGTCTTTCTTGCCGCGGTTAACAGGATCATGGATCAAGCACAACCAGTTGGGCTTCACGGGGTAGGTCCTGCACACACTTGGTAGGGTCTTCTCGCCTCCAGCAGGGGGCGCGGGTGAGGAGTGCGAAGGCTTCCAGACCCTTCCCTACCTCCCTCAGGACTTCTGGGATCCCATGGCTACTTGGCCTTGTTGATTCTCTGGTCTCGGCCCTGGCAAGAGGACACTGGCAAAGCCACTGCAAGTAGGCTGTGGGAAATTTTTCTTAAAAGTCTGGGGGGCCCCTGGCATCGCCCAGTCACCCTCCCAAAGCTACAGAAAGTTTCCTCATCTGGGCGATCTGAGACCCTTTTACAAGGAGTTCACTGAGCAGCAGCTGAGGCGCCGCTGCCTTGGGTCACCGCACCTCAGGACTCAGGGCCGTCTGCTCCATCTTGATGGGTCGCACTGACCCATTTGGGTCGCCATCGCAGTCCCCTGGAAGCACGGGCTGCGAGCGGGCAGCCTCTACTCTGTGTCCGGCCCCGCAGCGTGCGTTGCCCTCCACGCCCCGGTGCGCAGGTGGCTTGCGGGACCCGGGCGCGCTGGGGCCGGAGGCCAACACAGCCGCTTGGTCTCGCAGCAGCCGCACCAGGAAGCCGATGTACTTCATGGCCAGGCGCAGCACCTCGTTCTTGCTCAGCTTCCGGTCGGGCGGGTGGGTGGGCAGCAGCTTCCTGAGCTCCGCGAAGGCGCCGTTAACGTGCTGCTGCCGCCAGCGCTCGCGGCTGTTGGTGAACACTCGCCGAGCCACCTTCTGGGGTTGGTGCCCTGAGGACCCAAGGGATAGCGTCAGCATAGAGAACAGAGGGCGCTCATTGCTGTCCTCACTGAACACTACCAGCGCCCATTGGGATTTGAGCCTAGACTGTGGGCTGTGTAGACATCAGGATTGCTGAGCCTGATTATGCCTTGATGACAATGACACGATCCCTTAAGAAGTCTTCATTCTGAGCAAGTGTATTCCTGGGTTCTCAATGGTCCTGTTCTTGCCTGCTGTGGGCCTGTGGGTAACTGGTGGCCTATCTGATGGCTGTGGTTGTGTGGGATCATGCCATGTGGTTGTGGCTGTTGTGTGTGTGTGGCTGGGGTTCTGAGGTTGACTGTGGTCTCTAAACTCTGTGTGATCCTAATCCAAGGTTGTCTCTCATGACTGTTTTCAGGGGTTGGGAGTGTCTATCATCTTGTGGCTGCATATCCTATGGTGGCCATGTCTCTGGCTGTAATGCCTGACTTGTCAGGGACTCGTATAGCCCAGGCTGGCCTCTGAACTGGTTCTCCGGCCTCAGTCTGGATTACAAGGGTAAACCCCCAAGCTAGGCTCAGTACTGTGGTGAACTAGGCTCATGAACTATCACTTGTGTTGGGGGTATGTGTGTGCACCTTGAAAAATACCTCTCCCTGTGGCAGAGTACAGGCCAATCAGACATGAGCTGCAGGCACCCCACAAGTACACACACAGACATACACTCACCGTCAACCAAGTCCAGCTCTCCATGGCTTGGTCTGCGCTTCAGTCGGCTGTTAGGGAAGATGCTGAAGGGTCCTGCTGGCCCAATGTAGACACTGTAAGGGGTTGTGGGTCATGAGCACCTTGTAGGCAAAGACCCTTGACCCCCAAACCTAAGTACTGCCCATAGTCCTAGCAGTCCACTGACCTGTTGAGGAAGGGGTGAGGGTGGTAGTGCAGGGCCAAGGTGGGTGGAGCTGTACCCAAGGCAGCCAGCTGCAGCAAGGAAGGCCGAAAGGCACTGAGCTCTGTGGTGGGCATGGCTGCCCCTGTGGGCCTGGTGTGGCCCAGGTTTATCACTGGCACACCTGGAGGCAACCAGGGGTTGCACGTGTTTCTGTGGTCCACCTCCTCTGCAGGAAGGGGTCCAGGTGAAGCTGGCTTAGAGGGAGGAGCAGGTGCTGGGCTGGAGGTGCACACCATCTCTGTCTTCTCAGTCATGGCGGAACCCACCTCTGCCTGGGCCTGGGGTGGGCACATGGACTCCAAGGATAGAATGCTAACCTGTGGAAGGAAGGCCAAAGGTCATCTTTTCCCCCCACCTGTTTAACCTGAGCTTTTCAACAGAAGAGTACCTTGTAGAGAGAAGGGGATCGGGGGTTCAATAATCAAAGGTAGAAAAGTGGACCTAGAAAGTGCTAGGACATGAAAGGAAGGCCTCCTCCACATGAGGGGGTACGGGGTGTCTACCAGGTGCTAGGCAACGCTGACCCTGTGAGTTGTTTTTAATGGGGATCTTTCCCAGTCTCTGAGCTAGTTCCCATCTTTCAGAATCTCTCCTACCTGCAACTGGAAATAAGATCAGGGTCCCCTGACTAATCTAAGACCCCCTGAGGCCCCAAGATTCACCCTATGCCAACTCTCCGTGGCTGTTTCAGGGGCCTCTACCCTTGCTGAATGTTCCTCTTACTGGCAACCCCATCAGCACCCCACTTATTAACACATTTACTGGGCTCTAGGGCCTAGAGTATTCTCTCAGTCTCTGCCCTATTTACCTTAACCGGAGAAGCTCCTCTGCCCTCTCTTAGTGGGTCCCAGCTCTAATAAATGAATAAACGTACTAACAAACACTGAATACAGGCACAGACACTCCCTAACGTTCAAAGCGTCCTTCTTACCCTGTAGCAGTTCCCACAGCTTGGAGGTACTGGCTGTGTGGTCAGGTGTGTCAATCCAGGTCAGGAGGCAGTTTCCACTGTCCAATTCGGCCAGTGTGCCCCAGGTGGTCCCGTTGGGCCTCAGAGCTGGGCTGCGCCACCTCCCGGGCTCAGGAGGCCTGAGTAGCCTCGGAGGCGTCAGGCGTCGTGGTGGATACCTCCAAGAGAAAGTGAGCTGCTCCTGGACCGACCCGCCCTTTCCCCGCCCCCGACAGCTTGGCTTCCTCCCTCTTACCCCCTGGCGCAGAGGACAGAGGATGCTGGGCCTGTGCAGATAAGGGTCTGGCTGCCTGGCCGCAGCTGATAAGAAGCGGTGCTGACCCGGGAGGAAACCAGCGGGCAGGGATCACGGAGCGCGCACCTCCTGGTCCACCTCGGCCAGTCACCCTTGCTGCTCCCCCAGGCACTGGAAGACCCCAGCCCTCAAGAGCCCAGCGCCAAAAGGCATGCAAAGGGGGAAGGAGACAAGGCAGCCTCTGGTGTCCTCTGAGGTTGGTCTGGCTTTGAACCCCACCCCCATGCTGATGGGGTGGAAGGGGCCCCTTTCCGGTCCTCTGAGGCCGCATGACCCATGGGCCTCAGCCTAGTTCCTCTTTTTACAGATCCCCCTGTGGGCTGTACCCCTCCCCTACACACACACACACACACACACACACACACACACACACACACACACCCAGGAATAGGGCTCCGGAAGGAGACAATTCTGGTAATGTGGCCTTGTGTCCTGACACCTTGGTGCAGGTGCTCTGAACCTGCAGCACTTCTTTCCAGGCCCAGGAGGCTGAAATGCGTGTCAGAGCCCTCTAAGTTTCCCAGAAGCTGCTCCAAAGCTCCCCAAGAGGTGGTATCCCTCACTGGCAGGTATTCTGGAGTGAGCTTCTGAATTCTGGAAACCTAGGGACTGGAGAGGTGGCTCAGTGGTTAAGAGCACTTGCCCTTACAAAGGACTCGGGTTTTGTTACAAGTATCCACACGTGGCTCACAAAACTAGCCCCAGTACTAACTCTGAGGGCACCAGACAAGCACATGGTACAAGTGCATGCAGGGAAAAGTCATACAAAACAAAACAAAACAAAACAACCCAAACCCTTAAATGTTGCAGAAATGCTGGAACCCCGGCTGAAAGCTCCCAAAGGGGCCAGGCATGTTGGTAGAGGCCTTTGATCCCAGCCAGCAGTTGAGGCAGGTGGATCTCCAGTTCAAGGCTAACCTGGTCTATAGTGAGTTCTACTGGTCAGGGCTATGTAGAGACTCTGCTCCAAAGGGTGGAGGGGGCGGCGCTTCCAAGAGGAGCTAAACCCCAAGCACTACGGGAGGACTGTTCCCTGTATCTGACTAATTGTTGGCACACCCAGAGTGGCTCGGTGGCCATGCAGACTCAGCAAAGTGCTGAAGCTGAAGCCCCAGTTACCCACCCTACTGACTCCTTAGGCAGAGCTTGCTACAGCGGGCTTCCCTTTCTGGCTGGGGGTGAAGGGTGCATGTGCCAGGAGTCTGCCCCAGGACTCTCCCCTTAACGTTATTAATCCTATACTCTGGGAGGGGGGGAGCATCTCCTCACTGGGTGTCCCAGCGGCCGCCTGCCTGTATTCTCAGCGAGCGTACTCCTACTGTGGAGCAGGCAGGACAGGAAGCACCTGGTCTGGAGCGGATGCACAGAATGCCTGGTTCCGGTGTGGCTTCCGCCACCACACCAACTGCAGACAGCTGAGCCCAAGAAATCAGGCGGTAGGATGGAGACTGCAGGGGACTTGCGGGTGCTGGGGAGGCAGGGGAAATGCCTGGAGAGTTGGAAGAGGGGAGGTAGCCTGTTTGCAGCTGCCGCCCTGTGGCCACCTGACGAACTGCTCTCCTGAGCTGCCAGATCGGTTTCCAGGTCAGACAGACATAAAGACAGGCAGACAACCCCCACTCAAATGACAACCAGCAGGTTATAGCTCTTTATTGTCTCAGTCTACACCTGGCCCAGGAATGCTCCCATGAGCAGCCTCTGGTTCAGGGGAGAGCTTGGTGGTAGTCTCTGGACAGTCTGTGATGGGGATATCACCAGAGGCCACAGGAGCTGCAGGGCTGTGTGAATAGCAGCACTGGTCTCCTAGTTGACAGGTACCCTGGTGAGAGAACAGGGGTGTGAAACTCTAGGCTGTGAGCACAGGGCTGGGTTTCTTTCCTCAGTCCCTGGCCCCAGCAGTGCCCTGTGGCAGGGAGGGTGGAAGGCGAGAATCACCTCTTTGAATCGTTTGCAGGGGAATGTCTTGAGGCGAGCGGCGCGCTGGGCTGGGTCCTCAGCTGGCTCCTTCCGCTTATTCTGCAGCAGCCTCCGCCTCTCTGCCAGACCTTCACTCGCTGCCTTGCCCCTGTGCAGAGGGGGGCTGATACCCCACCTTTCTTTGCCCAGCCCTAGAAAACCCTCACTTCTACAACATTACCACTCACCCTGGCCGGGCACGGGGCCGGGGACCCCAGTTGGCTTCTGGATTGGCCTGGAAGCGCTTAAGTCCTCGCTGGCGGGAGCTGGGGTTGGCATCTTCCCGGATGTTGAAGTTGGCCTTCAGCCTGGACAAATGGGTGGAGGCTGGAGGCAGCGGCCATGCAGGCTGAACATAGAGAGCCCTAGAACCTGCCCACCCTGAGGCAGCACCACAGGTCTGCCAGGCCCAGAGCTCTTCCCTTTGTGCACTAACACCTAAGTTCCCGACACAGCGGCCTGGAGCTGCTCCAGTGGCGCTGCTCTTGCAGCCTGAGACAGACAAGCAAGCAGACAAATCACTAGGGCTAGGGGTGTGACTAGGGTGTGGCTCAGGTAGGAAGCTTGCCCAGCTTGTGAGGTTTTAAGTTCTAGCCCCAGAACTATAAAGAAATAAAATAATAAAACCATGCTGTTAGAACATGCCGCTCAATAATTGTTTTGGTAAAAGACATAGTTGGGTTGCAATGCTTGACAGAGTGGTCCAGTCCAGAAGGCTTCTCTGAGGTGACAGAGAAGGGCCCAGGCAAAGGGGCAAGGTGGAACAGCCTGTGTACTGAGCTCAGGCTGCTACTGAAGAGTGAGCCAGCCATGGAGGGTTCTGTACTCTAATCTGACCCAGATACTCATATGGATGTATGGCTAAACCACAGATGGTGCAAAAGGGTGGGGAAGGGCACAGGGTGAATCAAGGTGGAAGAGGTTCCGGATTTCCCAATAACAGCGTCTGACATCAGTGCACACGTTCCTGCTACACTTCTGAGGTAGCCTGTTCCCTTGCATATCTGTTCATACCTGGGCTCCACAGCAAGAATTCGGAATGCTGGACTGCTTTCAGATAGCCGCTCCCGTTTCACTGGACACTCCTTCTCCTGGGCACAGAGGTCAGGAGATGTTAAGGTCAAGGAGCACCCGAGCTGCCACCCTTTCCTGGCCCTCCTGCCTTGAACCAAGGGGTCGCCTGCTCTCACCCAACAACGCATGATGTCCCAGAGTGCTTCAGGGGAAGCATCTGTCTTCACTGCGTTCTTACAGGCATGAGAGAGAGAGACTCGGAAACCAGCATGAAGGAGAGCTGACCTGGGTGCACAGAGACCCCAAAAAGGAGGCTAGACCCCAAAGCATAGGCTGACCCAGGTGGGCACAAGCCAGGTCCTGTGGAATGGCATAATTGTTTTCTTCACAGCAACTCACGTTGCAGACTGTGACATCAAAACCACCTTCTGGAGGCTGGAGAGATAACTCGGTGGTTAAGACCACTTGCTGCTCTTGCAGAGGACTCTGGGTTTTGGAACCCAGCATCTACACCGCAGTTTACAATCCTGTTAACTCCAGTTCTGGGGAATCTGACACCTTCTGGCCTCTTCAGGTACTGCATGCAGACAGTACTTACACATGTGCAGGCAAAACACGTGCAGAAAAAATTAAAACACAAAGCACCTGCTGGTGGGACCATGACCTCTCCGCTCTGCCCTACGCACACAGCGGGCTGACAGCCCAAGCTGCCCCCAGGGGCTCTCACCGAAGCTGCAGCAGGCGGGGTGTGTTGCAGTGGACAGTGCTGCTCAGTTGGTCCAGTGTGTAGTAGAGAGGGACATCCGGAAGTTCCTGAGAGGTAAGGATGGAGTGGCATGGAGTGCTGGCACAAAGGCGGGTACACGGGGTCCCTCTCCCTGTGTAGGTCCAGCTCATACCTCAGTAACCACACTAAGGACACCTTGGATCCTTGTGGAAGTGTGGAAGCGGCCAGGATTAGTGGTCACTGCCTCAAGAACTTGGCCCACGAAGTCCAGGTCGTGGATGGGCTCTGCCCACATGGGGCCCCCCAGCTGGGGACACCAGGGGTACAGCTGAGCAAAGGCATGAATGTGTAAGCTCCAGGACCCTGGCCCACTGCCCCTGACCTGGGCCCACCTGGTGTCTCTGTCCACAGTGCTCACACTCAGGGGACACTGGAGGACCACAGGCTGCAGAGAACTTGACCCTGCAAGGAGAGGCAGTTGGAGGGATGGGGCCAAGGACATCCCTCATTATAACCCAAAATTCCCTTGCTCACCTGCCACCAGGGTCTCCAGATGCTTTGCCAAGGCGTTGCAGGTAAAAGGCTCCACAACCCACACACTGGAACACCAGGGCCTGCTTGCTGTAGGAGCCCAGGAAAGGCCATGAGTTCCTGATGTGATCACTACAACCCAACCATTCCCTAGACTGACTCAGTCCCTTTTCAGACACCAAGGTCCCCCTCCTCCATCACCTCATCAGGTTCCCTTCCTGCGGGCTTACCTGGCTGAGGACTTCACCTTGGCCTGGCCTGTGAAGACGCGGACAAAGACCCGGACGTAGAAGTCAGCACTGATACTGAGCAGTGGCACGATGTACCGCTGGTAGCAGTTGGCATGCAGGTCCAGGCTGTGCAGCACGATTCTCAGGGCCTGGCGGCAGGGATGGGCATTAGCGCCAGGAAGAACAAACTTGGAAATGCATCTTGGGCTTAGAACTGCCCTCCAAGCCAGATTTTCTGCCCCTCAGCTTCTCCATTCGCAGAACCATGTCAGTCATCCCTGTGGCTGGTAGCAGGCACTAAATGACCACAGCCTGCACAGGCGATTTAAACCTACCTCACAAGCTCAGTGTGCCTCTGGCATAAAAAAGCACTGCCCAGGCTCGAAAGATGACGGGACCTGAAGTACAAGGACAGGATCTACCTTTCTTTGACCATTCCTTCCTGCTTACCTTCCCATAGCAACCTTCCCAAGCACAGAGTAGGTGCCATGACCACACCTCTCACAGATACAAAACCAAGACCCAGAAAGGTGCTGTCAGAGTCACAGGCTAAGCTGGGATCAGTGCTCAGACCTGGACAAACAGTCCTTTAGGATTTCTTTTTTTGTCCCAACATTTGGGAGGTAGAGGTGGGAAGGGCCAGAGTTAAAGTTGAACTTGAGGTACATAGCAAGTTCGAGGCCGGCCAAGACTACAAGAAGGCCTGTCTCAAACCTTCAACACCAGGGCTTCTTGTACTGGGGATGTTGCTCGGTGGTAAAGCACCTTGCATGCACAATATCCATTCCCAGGTGTAATATGAAAACCTAGTTTTCTTCTGAGTGCTTTGTAATTCAGTGCATGAGAGGTCACACAGCAGATTCCTGCTTGGAATACTCTATATCCTCATTTTGGGGTAGCAAGATGGCTCAGTGGGTAAAGGCACCCACCAGTAAGACCGATCCTGGATCCAGATGGTGGGAGAAAAGAATGAACCCCAGGAAGCTGTCCTAACCTTACTACGGCACACGTGCTTCCCTAAAAAAGCACGCACACATACATATACATACATATTAAAGCTTTTTTTTGGAGACAGGGTTTCACTATGTACCTTTGGCTGTCCTGGAATAAGAGATCCACCTGACTCTGCCTCCCAAATGCTGGCATGCACCACCATACCAAGCAAAACTACTTTTTAAAATTAGGATACACTATATAGAATGCTAGAAAAAAAATTACCGCCCACTGAACAAGGATGTCAAAGATCAGTTTGCCAGTCACATCACAGCTTGGAATGGGCCATTTCTGGCCATCTGAGGGCACTGAGCAGGCCATCAGTACAGAAAGGTATGCTCGGGGCTGGAGAGATGGCTCAGTGGTTAAGAGCACTGACTACTCTTCTAAAGGTCCTGAGTTCAAATCCCAGCAACCACAGTCACAACCATCTGTAATGGGATCTGATGCCCTCTTCTGGTGTGTCTGAAAACATAAACATTTAAAAAAAGAAAAAGGGGGCTGGAGAGATGGCTCAGTGGTTAAGAGCACTGACTGCTCTTCCAGAGGACCAGAGTTCAATTCCCAGCAACCACATGGTGGCTCACAACCATCCGTAATGAGATCTGACGCCCTCTTCTGGTGTGCATGAAGACAGCTACAGTGTGCACATAAAATAAATAAACCTTTAAAAAAAAAAAGGAAAAAGAAAACAAGGTCTGCTCAAAGGCCAGGATAGGAACGCTCACAGCCTATTCCCCACCCCCAGGCCAGCTTGGGGGGAGTCTCACCATTTCATGGCACGCTCGGCTCTTGAGGGCCATGGCCCCATACTTGCTGTAGCACGTCTCTCCGCTGTTGCCTGCCAATACCGCCATGTCCGTGCAGGTAACACACAGAAGTCCTGTGGGGAAGGGCTGGGCAGTGATGACCCTCCAAACACCCCGCCCCAACACCTGATTGGGTGTTCCCGATGCTAAGGGCCAGCCTCACCTCCATCACTCACAGCCTGCACAGCTGCATCCAGGAAGGGGGCAGGGCTGCCATAAGGGTCCAGGTCAATGACATCAAAACGCTCAGATGCCTTTTGGTGTTGGTACATCAGCATCCTAGATGTGAGGGGTCCAAGTTCTCAGCCTCTTAAACTAAACCCCTGCTTCATTCCCTATGACACAGTCGTTTTTGCCCTTGAACTTGAAGCTAGCTAAGCCATTTGGCATTTTATTTTATAGTTTAGTCACACGGATGGAACCCTGAGTCTCATGCATGCTAGGCAAGTGTTTTACAAAGGACTCAGTCACCCCACCTATAACCCTGACAAACAACAGCCAAAATAATAGGACCATTCCCTCAGCCCTCGTAGCCATAAAGAAGCCAAGCAGCAGGGGCTTAGTGGTTAAGAGAAAATGCTTCTCTCACAAAAGACCCAAATATGTACTCAGCACCCATGCTGAGATGACTCAGCACCCATGCTGAGATGACTCAGCACCCACGTTGAGATGACTCAGCACTACTACCTAGGACATCCTCTTCTGACCTCTTCATGTGTTTGTGTTGTGTGCTGCCTCCCTTCCCCTCTTGTGCAGGTTTGCGCACACACATGAACACACAGGTAAGATGCATAATCAAAAATTTCAAACAGGGTTGATGGGATGGCTCAGTGGATAAAGGGACCTATCACTAGATTGGACAAAGTAAGTTTGCTCTCCAGGTCCCACAGTGGGAGGGAAACAATTCTCACCAGTTGCTCCTCTGCCTGCAGTAACACACACGACCCCCACCCCCACAGAGACAGCAACAGAAGGCCTACTGACTAGAACCAGGTTCAGTGACACATGCATCCGTGTACTCCAGGGGAGGCCAGGCCGACCAACAGCAGTCAGCTTCTCTCATCTGCTGACATTTAAAAAGTGACTTATTTATGTGTGCAGGTGCTTGACCTGCATATATGTCTGTGCGTTGGTGCATCGGGCCCCTCTGACCTCCTCAGACTCATGTGTTGTTCACACATACGGGCAAAATAGTCCCACCCATAATATAAATATTGGAAATTTAAAAATAAGACAAAGGGCAGGCACTTGGCAAAGGAGGTGGAGTAACAGAGTGGGAGCAGGTCCCAGAGAGGCCACCTGTGAGCAGTGTGAACTACAAGGCTACGATGTTAGAAAAGAAAGTGACTTTCTGGAGCCCGGTAGTGTAAAATTATAATCTCAAACTACGTCGAAGATTGAAGGAAACCATGAGTTCAAATTGGTCAGACCATGTGTCAAAACAAAGTCCGTATAGATCGATACATTCCTCATCATTAAACAGCACTGCTGTATAAAGTTTGGGCTATCCACTTCTGTTACTTAAGAAGGCTGCTACGGGCCTGTGTGGTAACTCACACCTTTAATCCCAGCACTGGGAAGGCAGAGGCGATTGGATCTCTAGGACTTCCAGACCATCAAGGGCCACAAGGTAAGACCCTGTCTCAAAAAAAATAAAAATTGAGAGCACCTGACTACTCTTCCAGAGGTCCTGAGTTCAATTCCCAGCAACCACATGGTGGCTCACAACCATCTGTAAAGAGATCCAATGCCCTCTTCTGGTGTATCTGAAGACAGCTACAGTGTGCTTATATATAATAAATGAATAAATCTTAAAAAAAAAATAAAAACAAAAAATAAAATAAAATAAAAATTGAAAAAACTGACGCTGGGCAGTGGTGGCACACGCCTTTACTCTCAGCACTAGAGGCAAGTGGTTTTGTGTGAATTCGAGGCCAGCCTATCTACAATCTAGTCCCAGGAGAGCGATAGCAGACAGAGCAAACCTGTCTCAAAAAAACCAGAAAAACAAACAAAAACTGGGAATCCTGTAATTAAGCCTAAAGTCCCAGCACAAAGGTGGAGGCTGGGATCAGTAGTTCAAGGTCACATCCATAGAGTTAAGGAAAGGCCAGCATGAAGTGCATGAGACTGCATCTTACAAAAAGGCAGGCTGTGTGTGCTGGGGATGCAGGTTCAGTTGGCAGAGGGCCTACCTCTAGGCTCCATCTGATCTCTAGTACTGAATAAACCAGGCATGGTAACACATGTCAGGTAAAGACTTAAGTGTCAGAAATGTTCGTGGTCACAACCAGGTGTGCTAATAACCCAGCACTTGGGAGGCAAATCACAGAGAGTTTCAGGCCAACCAGGGCTACATATTTAATCCCTGGACCCACATGTGAAAGGACAGAAGTGACTCCTATAAATTGTCCTCTCAATACACGCACGCACGCATGCATGCACGGGAGTATGACATAATTTAATTGGCTCACCAGCTAAGAGCACGAGCTGCTCTTGTAAGGGGTCTGAGTTCATGGGGTCCACATTTCACCCACATGACTCGCAACTAACTGTAATGCCCTTTTCAGGGTGTCTGACACCTTCTTCTGGCCTGGAAGGGCACCAGCACACATGTGTAGGCTAAACGCTCATACACATAAAAATCTATTTTTCTTAAAGATTTATTTTACGTATATGAGTACGCTATAGCTGTCTTCAGACACACTAGAAGAGGGCATTGGATCCTATGACAGTGAGCCACCAAGTGATTGCTGGGAATTGAACTCAGAACTGAGCAGTCAGTGCTCTTAACTGCTGAGCCATCTCTCCAGATCCCTAAAAATCTATTTTTAAATGTTAAACAAAAATTTAGGGGGTTTGGGATTTAGCTCAGTGGTAGAGCGCTTGCCTAGCAACCGCAAGGCCCTGGGTTCAGT
Source organism: Rattus norvegicus (assembly GCF_021556685.1). Lineage (NCBI taxonomy): Eukaryota > Metazoa > Chordata > Mammalia > Rodentia > Muridae > Rattus > Rattus norvegicus. Next base: position 38,588,425 of record NC_141552.1, read on the forward strand.
CCCCAGATCCGAAAAAGAAAAAAGAAAAAAAAAAAAATTCGGGGTCACCTTCAGTCACAAAGTTCTAGACTATTCTCGGCTACACGATGCTCTCAAAAGATTATCCAGATGGCTTGGTGGATGAAAGTGCCTTCAACACAAGCCTGAAGACCTACTGATGGTCTCTCGAGCAGATAAATAAAATTAGACAAAATAAAAATTAGAAAAACAGAACTGTATAACCCCTATAAAATCACTATTCTTTCACAAACAAGGAAATTAAGAGTTCAATGGCCTAACCTAAGGTCATACTTGGAGACTAAACAGGGCTAGGATTAGTCCCCAGGGAGCCTCACTCCAAGTTGTCCATTGAAGTCCCTAGGCAGGCCTGCCTAAAACCTACTTGGAGCTAGAGATGTGGCTTGGCCATTGCTTAGCATGCACAAAGGCCTGTGTTCCATCTCCAGTACCACCCCACCAGTGACAATGGCCAATGAACCTACCGGGCATCTGCCTGGTTGGGCTGTACAAGATGTGCCACACCATTGAGCTCCACATTTCTGTGCATAAGCTCTACGGCCCGGGCAGAGGCATCATTGGCAACCACAGACTGGAGGCCAGGAACCTCTAGGGCAAATCGGATAGAGCGCAGACCGGAAGCTGCCAGGCCTTCCAGCACTCGTAGACCTTCCTTTGGGAAGTAAGCAAAGACGTGCCTTAGTTCTTTATGCTTAAAATTGTAAATGACTCATTTACAGTTGAGTCAGTTCTCTCCTTCCACCATGGATTCTGGGGATCAAACTCTGGTCCTTAAGAGTTTTGTGGCATGTGCTTTGACTGATGTCCAGGTCTCTATATTTTTCTGGGCTTTTGTGGATCTCCCACAAACACCTTCTAGAGCCCCCCAGCTTCTTCCTCTCACCCAGACCCACAAGTGGCCACCTCTTTCTGAGGCCCCTACCTGACAGATCTCACCCACTGCAGCTGTCCGAGGCTGGTCTCCTGGGGCCAGGTTTTCATTCTGTCCAGCTGTTTCCTCCTCTTGATCAGACAAGTCCACAGCTATTTTCTGCAAGTCCTTCTCTCCTGGGACCTTGACTGTACTCACCCAGGCAAAAACCAGAGACTATCAATGCTCCTTTTAAGAAACTTCACCATAACTTTCAAAATGGTCAAAATCCTGGTGATTCATGCAGGGAAGTCTTTCCTGAACCCCCAGGAGAAAGGCAGAAGGAGCAAAGCGCCTAGAGTATTCAGGAGCCTAATGAGGCATGGGTAAAGGGGGGAGTGAATTTTATATGTGCCCCTAGGCCTGAACCTCCACTCACTCTGGATTCCCTTGGCCCCAAGATGAATTCGAGCAAATTCTGTGATCACAGCACACCTGGAGGAGGGGATGGTAGGGGGATGGTCAGCTTGTAAACTCTCTTATGCCAGCTCCTTAGCTGTGGCCTAGGTCTTCAGTCCTCTCTTTGGCAGTGGAAAGGTTATTGTCGTTCCCTAGTCCCTTCCCTACTGCCCCAAGTTCTAATAAAGAGAAATCCCACCTCAAAGATTAAGATGCTAACTGCTCTCTCTTTAGTTAAACCCAGAAAAC